>NW_028261386.1:87079076-87419793 GCF_051295495.1 Thamnophis sirtalis | reverse complement strand
AAACACATATTAGTAGTGTCCTGAGTCAGGAAAGGTAAAAAAACATTCCATTTGGTGATCTGGTTTTTCCCTGGGGAGTTACAGCAAAGTGTATCTCAAATTGGCAAAAGAACTCAATTCAACCAGAAAGTGTTTCTTTTGAACCAAAGCTCAGATTCGAAAAACAAACACATATTAGTAGTGTCCTGAGTCGAGAATGCTAAAAAACAACTCCATTTTGTGATCTGGTGTTTCCCTTGCGAGTAACACCAAAGTATATCTTAGAAATGGCAGAAAAACTCAATTCAACCAGAACCTGTTTCTTTTGAACTAAAGCTCAGATTCGAACAACAAACACATATTAGTCGTGTCCTGAGTCAGGAAAGCTAAAAAAACACTCCATTTTGTGATCTGGTGTTTCCCTGGGGAGTTACAGCAAAGTGTATCTCAAATTGGCAAAAGAACTCAATTCAACCAGAAAGTGTTTCTTTTGAACCAAAGCTCAGATTCGAACAACAAACACATATTAGTAGTGTCCTGAGTCGGGAATGCTAAAAAACAACTCCATTTTGTGATCTGGTGTTTTCCTTGGGAGTTACACCAAAGTATATCTTAGAAATGGCAGAAAAACTCAATTCAACCAGAACCTGTTTCTTTTGAACTAAAGCTCAGATTCGAACAACAAACACATATTAGTAGTGTCCTGAGTCGGGAAAGCTAAAAATACACTCCATTTTGTGATCTGGTGTGTCCCTGGGGAGTTACAGCAAAGTGTATCTCAATTTGGCAAAAGAACTCAATTCAACCAGAAAGTGTTTCTTTTGAACCAAAGCTCAGATTCGAACAACAAACACATATTAGTAGTGTCCTGAGTCGAGAATGCTAAAAAACAACTCCATTTTGTGATCTGGTGTTTCCCTTGGGAGTTACACCAAAGTATATCTTAGAAATGGCAGAAAAACTCAATTCAACCAGAACCTGTTTCTTTTGAACTAAAGCTCAGATTCGAACAACAAACACATATTAGTAGTGTCCTGAGTCAGGAAAGCTAAAAAAACACTCCATTTTGTGATCTGGTTTTTCCCTAGGGAGTTACACCAAAGTATATCTTAGAAATGGCAGAAAAACTCAATTCAACCAGAACCTGTTTCTTTTGAACTAAATCTCAGATTCGAACAACAAACACATATTAGTAGTGTCCTGAGTCGGGAAAGCTAAAAATACACTCCATTTTGTGATCTGGTGTGTCCCTGGGGAGTTACAGCAAAGTGTATCTCAATTTGGCAAAAGAACTCAATTCAACCAGAAAGTGTTTCTTTTGAACCAAAGCTCAGATTCGAACAACAAACACATATTAGTAGTGTCCTGAGTCGAGAATGCTAAAAAACAACTCCATTTTGTGATCTGGTGTTTCCCTTGGGAGTTACACCAAAGTTTATCTTAGAAATGGCAGAAAAGCTCAATTCAACCAGAACCTGTTTCTTTTGAACTAAAGCTCAGATTCGAACAACAAACACATATTAGTAGTGTCCTGAGTCAGGAAACCTAAAAACACATTCAATTTTGTGATCTGGTGTTTCCCTTGGGAATTACACCAAAGTTTATCTTAGAAATGGCAGAAAAGCTCAATTCAACCAGAACCTGTTTCTTTTGAACTAGCGCTCAGATTCGAACAATAAACACATATTAGTAGTGTCCTGCGTCAGGAAACCTAAAAAAACATTCAATTTTGTGATCTGGTGTTTCCCTGGGGAGTTACAGCAAAGTGTATCTCAATTTGGCAAAAGAACTCAATTCAACCAGAAAGTGTTTCTTTTGAACCAAAGCTCAGATTCGAACAACAAACACATATTAGTAGTGTCCTGAGTCGAGAATGCTAAAAAACAACTCCATTTTGTGATCTGGTGTTTCCCTTGCGAGTTACACCAAAGTATATCTTAGAAATGGCAGAAAAATTCAATTCAACCAGAACCTGTTTCTTTTGAACCAAAGCTCAGATTCGAACAACAAACACATATTAGTAGTGTCCTGAGTTGGGAAAGCTAAAAATACACTCCATTTTGTGATCTGGTGTGTCCTTGGGGAGTTACAGCAAAGTGTATCTCAATTTGGCAAAAGAACTCAATTCAACCAGAAAGTGTTTCTTTTGAACCCAAGCTCAGATTCGAACAACAAACACATATTAGTAGTGTCCTGAGTCGGGAATGCTAAAAAACAACTCCATTTTGTGATCTGGTGTTTCCCTTGGGAATTACACCAAAGTTTATCTTAGAAATGGCAGAAAAGCTCAATTCAAACAGGACCTGTTTCTTTTGAACTAAATCTCAGATTCGAACAACAAACACATATTAGTAGTGTCCTGAGTCGGGAAAGCTAAAAATACACTCCATTTTGTGATCTGGTGTTTCCCTTGGGAGTTACCCCAAAGTATATCTTAGAAATGGCAGAAAAACTCAATTCAACCAGAACCTGTTTCTTTTGAACTAAATCTCAGATTCGAACAACAAACACATATTAGTAGTGTCCTGAGTCGGGAAAGCTAAAAATACACTCCATTTTGTGATCTGGTGTGTCCCTGGGGAGTTACAGCAAAGTGTATCTCAATTTGGCAAAAGAACTCAATTCAACCAGAAAGTGTTTCTTTTGAACCAAAGCTCAGATTCGAACAACAAACACATATTAGTAGTGTCCTGAGTCGGGAATGCTAAAAAACAACTCCATTTTGTGATCTGGTGTTTCCCTTGGGAATTACACCAAAGTTTATCTTAGAAATGGCAGAAAAGCTCAATTCAAACAGGACCTGTTTCTTTTGAACTAAATCTCAGATTCGAACAACAAACACATATTAGTAGTGTCCTGAGTCGGGAAAGCTAAAAATACACTCCATTTTGTGATCTGGTGTTTCCCTTGGGAGTTACCCCAAAGTATATCTTAGAAATGGCAGAAAAACTCAATTCAACCAGAACCTGTTTCTTTTGAACTAAATCTCAGATTCGAACAACAAACACATATTAGTAGTGTCCTGAGTCGGGAAAGCTAAAAATACACTCCATTTTGTGATCTGGTGTGTCCCTGGGGAGTTACAGCAAAGTGTATCTCAATTTGGCAAAAGAACTCAATTCAACCAGAAAGTGTTTCTTTTGAACCAAAGCTCAGATTCGAACAACAAACACATATTAGTAGTGTCCTGAGTCGGGAATGCTAAAAAACAACTCCATTTTGTGATCTGGTGTTTCCCTTGGGAGTTACACCAAAGTTTATCTTAGAAATGGCAGAAAAGCTCAATTCAACCAGAACCTGTTTCTTTTGAACTAAAGCTCAGATTCGAACAACAAACACATATTAGTAGTGTCCTGAGTCAGGAAACCTAAAAACACATTCAATTTTGTTATCTGGTGTTTCCCTTGGGAATTACACCAAAGTTTATCTTAGAAATGGCAGAAAAGCTCAATTCAACCAGAACCTGTTTCTTTTGAACTAGCGCTCAGATTCGAACAATAAACACATATTAGTAGTGTCCTGCGTCAGGAAACCTAAAAAAACATTCAATTTTGTGATCTGGTGTTTCCCTGGGGAGTTACAGCAAAGTGTATCTCAATTTGGCAAAAGAACTCAATTCAACCAGAAAGTGTTTCTTTTGAACCAAAGCTCAGATTCGAACAACAAACACATATTAGTAGTGTCCTGAGTCGAGAATGCTAAAAAACAACTCCATTTTGTGATCTGGTGTTTCCCTTGCGAGTTACACCAAAGTATATCTTAGAAATGGCAGAAAAATTCAATTCAACCAGAACCTGTTTCTTTTGAACCAAAGCTCAGATTCGAACAACAAACACATATTAGTAGTGTCCTGAGTTGGGAAAGCTAAAAATACACTCCATTTTGTGATCTGGTGTGTCCCTGGGGAGTTACAGCAAAGTATATCTCAATTTGGCAAAAGAACTCAATTCAACCAGAAAGTGTTTCTTTTGAACCAAAAGCTCAGATTCGAACAACAAACACATATTAGTAGTGTCCTGAGTCGGGAATGCTAAAAAACAACTCCATTTTGTGATCTGGTGTTTCCCTTGGGAATTACACCAAAGTTTATCTTAGAAATGGCAGAAAAGCTCAATTCAATCAGAACCTGTTTCTTTTGAACTAAATCTCAGATTCGAACAACAAACACATATTAGTAGTGTCCTGAGTCGGGAAAGCTAAAAATACACTCCATTTTGTGATCTGGTGTTTCCCTTGGGAGTTACACCAAAGTATATCTTAGAAATGGCAGAAAAATTCAATTCAACCAGAACCTGTTTCTTTTGAACCAAAGCTCAGATTCGAACAACAAACACATATTAGTAGTGTCCTGAGTTGGGAAAGCTAAAAATACACTCCATTTTGTGATCTGGTGTGTCCTTGGGGAGTTACAGCAAAGTGTATCTCAATTTGGCAAAAGAACTCAATTCAACCAGAAAGTGTTTCTTTTGAACCCAAGCTCAGATTCGAACAACAAACACATATTAGTAGTGTCCTGAGTCGGGAATGCTAAAAAACAACTCCATTTTGTGATCTGGTGTTTCCCTTGGGAATTACACCAAAGTTTATCTTAGAAATGGCAGAAAAGCTCAATTCAAACAGGACCTGTTTCTTTTGAACTAAATCTCAGATTCGAACAACAAACACATATTAGTAGTGTCCTGAGTCGGGAAAGCTAAAAATACACTCCATTTTGTGATCTGGTGTTTCCCTTGGGAGTTACCCCAAAGTATATCTTAGAAATGGCAGAAAAACTCAATTCAACCAGAACCTGTTTCTTTTGAACTAAATCTCAGATTCGAACAACAAACACATATTAGTAGTGTCCTGAGTCGGGAAAGCTAAAAATACACTCCATTTTGTGATCTGGTGTGTCCCTGGGGAGTTACAGCAAAGTGTATCTCAATTTGGCAAAAGAACTCAATTCAACCAGAAAGTGTTTCTTTTGAACCAAAGCTCAGATTCGAACAACAAACACATATTAGTAGTGTCCTGAGTCGGGAATGCTAAAAAACAACTCCATTTTGTGATCTGGTGTTTCCCTTGGGAGTTACACCAAAGTTTATCTTAGAAATGGCAGAAAAGCTCAATTCAACCAGAACCTGTTTCTTTTGAACTAAAGCTCAGATTCGAACAACAAACACATATTAGTAGTGTCCTGAGTCAGGAAACCTAAAAACACATTCAATTTTGTTATCTGGTGTTTCCCTTGGGAATTACACCAAAGTTTATCTTAGAAATGGCAGAAAAGCTCAATTCAACCAGAACCTGTTTCTTTTGAACTAGCGCTCAGATTCGAACAATAAACACATATTAGTAGTGTCCTGCGTCAGGAAACCTAAAAAAACATTCAATTTTGTGATCTGGTGTTTCCCTGGGGAGTTACAGCAAAGTGTATCTCAATTTGGCAAAAGAACTCAATTCAACCAGAAAGTGTTTCTTTTGAACCAAAGCTCAGATTCGAACAACAAACACATATTAGTAGTGTCCTGAGTCGAGAATGCTAAAAAACAACTCCATTTTGTGATCTGGTGTTTCCCTTGCGAGTTACACCAAAGTATATCTTAGAAATGGCAGAAAAATTCAATTCAACCAGAACCTGTTTCTTTTGAACCAAAGCTCAGATTCGAACAACAAACACATATTAGTAGTGTCCTGAGTTGGGAAAGCTAAAAATACACTCCATTTTGTGATCTGGTGTGTCCCTGGGGAGTTACAGCAAAGTATATCTCAATTTGGCAAAAGAACTCAATTCAACCAGAAAGTGTTTCTTTTGAACCAAAAGCTCAGATTCGAACAACAAACACATATTAGTAGTGTCCTGAGTCGGGAATGCTAAAAAACAACTCCATTTTGTGATCTGGTGTTTCCCTTGGGAATTACACCAAAGTTTATCTTAGAAATGGCAGAAAAGCTCAATTCAATCAGAACCTGTTTCTTTTGAACTAAATCTCAGATTCGAACAACAAACACATATTAGTAGTGTCCTGAGTCGGGAAAGCTAAAAATACACTCCATTTTGTGATCTGGTGTTTCCCTTGGGAGTTACACCAAAGTATATCTTAGAAATGGCAGAAAAACTCAATTCAACCAGAACCTGTTTCTTTTGAACTAAATCTCAGATTCGAACAACAAACACATATTAGTAGTGTCCTGAGTCGGGAATGCTAAAAAACAACTCCATTTTTGATCTGGTGTTTCCCTTGGGAGTTACACCAAAGTTTATCTTAGAAATGGCAGAAAAGCTCAATTCAACCAGAACCTGGTTCTTTTGAACTAAAGCTCAGATTCGAACAACAAACACATATTAGTAGTGTCCTGAGTCAGGAAAGCTAAAAAAACATTCCATTTGGTGATCTGGTTTTTCCCTGGGGAGTTACAGCAAAGTGTATCTCAAATTGGCAAAAGAACTCAATTCAACCAGAAAGTGTTTCTTTTGAACCAAAGCTCAGATTCGAACAACAAACACATATTAGTAGTGTCCTGAGTCGGGAATGCTAAAAATCAACTCCATTTTGTGATCTGGTGTTTACCTTGGGTGTTACACCAAAGTATATCTTAGAAATGGCAGAAAAACTCAATTCAACCAGAACCTGTTTCTTTTGAACTAAAGCTCAGATTCGAACAACAAACACATATTAGTAGTGTCCTGAGTCAGGAAAGCTAAAAAAACACTCCATTTTGTGATCTGGTTTTTCCCTTGGGAGTTACACCAAAGTATATCTTAGAAATGGCAGAAAAACTCAATTCAACCAGAACCTGTTTCTTTTGAACTAAATCTCAGATTCGAACAACAAACACATATTAGTAGTGTCCTGAGTCGGGAAAGCTAAAAATACACTCCATTTTGTGATCTGGTGTGTCCCTGGGGAGTTACAGCAAAGTGTATCTCAATTTGGCAAAATAACTCAATTCAACCAGAAAGTGTTTCTTTTGAACCAAAGCTCAGATTCGAAAAACAAACACATATTAGTAGTGTCCTGAGTCGAAAATGCTAAAAAACAACTCCATTTTGTGATCTGGTGTTTCCCTTGCGAGTAACACCAAAGTATATCTTAGAAATGGCAGAAAAACTCAATTCAACCAGAACCTGTTTCTTTTGAACTAAAGCTCAGATTCGAACAACAAACACATATTAGTCGTGTCCTGAGTCAGGAAAGCTAAAAAAACACTCCATTTTGTGATCTGGTGTTTCCCTGGGGAGTTACAGCAAAGTGTATCTCAAATTGGCAAAAGAACTCAATTCAACCAGAAAGTGTTTCTTTTGAACCAAAGCTCAGATTCGAACAACAAACACATATTAGTAGTGTCCTGAGTCGGGAATGCTAAAAAACAACTCCATTTTGTGATCTGGTGTTTTCCTTGGGAGTTACACCAAAGTATATCTTAGAAATGGCAGAAAAACTCAATTCAACCAGAACCTGTTTCTTTTGAACTAAAGCTCAGATTCGAACAACAAACACATATTAGTAGTGTCCTGAGTCGGGAAAGCTAAAAATACACTCCATTTTGTGATCTGGTGTGTCCCTGGGGAGTTACAGCAAAGTGTATCTCAATTTGGCAAAAGAACTCAATTCAACCAGAAAGTGTTTCTTTTGAACCAAAGCTCAGATTCGAACAACAAACACATATTAGTAGTGTCCTGAGTCGAGAATGCTAAAAAACAACTCCATTTTGTGATCTGGTGTTTCCCTTGGGAGTTACACCAAAGTATATCTTAGAAATGGCAGAAAAACTCAATTCAACCAGAACCTGTTTCTTTTGAACTAAAGCTCAGATTCGAACAACAAACACATATTAGTAGTGTCCTGAGTCAGGAAAGCTAAAAAAACACTCCATTTTGTGATCTGGTTTTTCCCTAGGGAGTTACACCAAAGTATATCTTAGAAATGGCAGAAAAACTCAATTCAACCAGAACCTGTTTCTTTTGAACTAAATCTCAGATTCGAACAACAAACACATATTAGTAGTGTCCTGAGTCGGGAAAGCTAAAAATACACTCCATTTTGTGATCTGGTGTGTCCCTGGGGAGTTACAGCAAAGTGTATCTCAATTTGGCAAAAGAACTCAATTCAACCAGAAAGTGTTTCTTTTGAACCAAAGCTCAGATTCGAACAACAAACACATATTAGTAGTGTCCTGAGTCAGGAAACCTAAAAACACATTCAATTTTGTGATCTGGTGTTTCCCTTGGGAATTACACCAAAGTTTATCTTAGAAATGGCAGAAAAGCTCAATTCAACCAGAACCTGTTTCTTTTGAACTAGCGCTCAGATTCGAACAATAAACACATATTAGTAGTGTCCTGCGTCAGGAAACCTAAAAAAACATTCAATTTTGTGATCTGGTGTTTCCCTGGGGAGTTACAGCAAAGTGTATCTCAATTTGGCAAAAGAACTCAATTCAACCAGAAAGTGTTTCTTTTGAACCAAAGCTCAGATTCGAACAACAAACACATATTAGTAGTGTCCTGAGTCGAGAATGCTAAAAAACAACTCCATTTTGTGATCTGGTGTTTCCCTTGCGAGTTACCCCAAAGTATATCTTAGAAATGGCAGAAAAATTCAATTCAACCAGAACCTGTTTCTTTTGAACCAAAGCTCAGATTCGAACAACAAACACATATTAGTAGTGTCCTGAGTTGGGAAAGCTAAAAATACACTCCATTTTGTGATCTGGTGTGTCCTTGGGGAGTTACAGCAAAGTGTATCTCAATTTGGCAAAAGAACTCAATTCAACCAGAAAGTGTTTCTTTTGAACCCAAGCTCAGATTCGAACAACAAACACATATTAGTAGTGTCCTGAGTCGGGAATGCTAAAAAACAACTCCATTTTGTGATCTGGTGTTTCCCTTGGGAATTACACCAAAGTTTATCTTAGAAATGGCAGAAAAGCTCAATTCAATCAGAACCTGTTTCTTTTGAACTAAATCTCAGATTCGAACAACAAACACATATTAGTAGTGTCCTGAGTCGGGAAAGCTAAAAATACACTCCATTTTGTGATCTGGTGTTTCCCTTGGGAGTTACCCCAAAGTATATCTTAGAAATGGCAGAAAAACTCAATTCAACCAGAACCTGTTTCTTTTGAACTAAATCTCAGATTCGAACAACAAACACATATTAGTAGTGTCCTGAGTCGGGAAAGCTAAAAATACACTCCATTTTGTGATCTGGTGTGTCCCTGGGGAGTTACAGCAAAGTGTATCTCAATTTGGCAAAAGAACTCAATTCAACCAGAAAGTGTTTCTTTTGAACCAAAGCTCAGATTCGAACAACAAACACATATTAGTAGTGTCCTGAGTCGGGAATGCTAAAAAACAACTCCATTTTGTGATCTGGTGTTTCCCTTGGGAGTTACACCAAAGTTTATCTTAGAAATGGCAGAAAAGCTCAATTCAACCAGAACCTGTTTCTTTTGAACTAAAGCTCAGATTCGAACAACAAACACATATTAGTAGTGTCCTGAGTCAGGAAACCTAAAAACACATTCAATTTTGTGATCTGGTGTTTCCCTTGGGAATTACACCAAAGTTTATCTTAGAAATGGCAGAAAAGCTCAATTCAACCAGAACCTGTTTCTTTTGAACTAGCGCTCAGATTCGAACAATAAACACATATTAGTAGTGTCCTGCGTCAGGAAACCTAAAAAAACATTCAATTTTGTGATCTGGTGTTTCCCTGGGGAGTTACAGCAAAGTGTATCTCAATTTGGCAAAAGAACTCAATTCAACCAGAAAGTGTTTCTTTTGAACCAAAGCTCAGATTCGAACAACAAACACATATTAGTAGTGTCCTGAGTCGAGAATGCTAAAAAACAACTCCATTTTGTGATCTGGTGTTTCCCTTGCGAGTTACACCAAAGTATATCTTAGAAATGGCAGAAAAATTCAATTCAACCAGAACCTGTTTCTTTTGAACCAAAGCTCAGATTCGAACAACAAACACATATTAGTAGTGTCCTGAGTTGGGAAAGCTAAAAATACACTCCATTTTGTGATCTGGTGTGTCCCTGGGGAGTTACAGCAAAGTATATCTCAATTTGGCAAAAGAACTCAATTCAACCAGAAAGTGTTTCTTTTGAACCAAAAGCTCAGATTCGAACAACAAACACATATTAGTAGTGTCCTGAGTCGGGAATGCTAAAAAACAACTCCATTTTGTGATCTGGTGTTTCCCTTGGGAATTACACCAAAGTTTATCTTAGAAATGGCAGAAAAGCTCAATTCAATCAGAACCTGTTTCTTTTGAACTAAATCTCAGATTCGAACAACAAACACATATTAGTAGTGTCCTGAGTCGGGAAAGCTAAAAATACACTCCATTTTGTGATCTGGTGTTTCCCTTGGGAGTTACACCAAAGTATATCTTAGAAATGGCAGAAAAACTCAATTCAACCAGAACCTGTTTCTTTTGAACTAAATCTCAGATTCGAACAACAAACACATATTAGTAGTGTCCTGAGTCGGGAATGCTAAAAAACAACTCCATTTTTGATCTGGTGTTTCCCTTGGGAGTTACACCAAAGTTTATCTTAGAAATGGCAGAAAAGCTCAATTCAACCAGAACCTGGTTCTTTTGAACTAAAGCTCAGATTCGAACAACAAACACATATTAGTAGTGTCCTGAGTCAGGAAAGCTAAAAAAACATTCCATTTGGTGATCTGGTTTTTCCCTGGGGAGTTACAGCAAAGTGTATCTCAAATTGGCAAAAGAACTCAATTCAACCAGAAAGTGTTTCTTTTGAACCAAAGCTCAGATTCGAACAACAAACACATATTAGTAGTGTCCTGAGTCGGGAATGCTAAAAATCAACTCCATTTTGTGATCTGGTGTTTACCTTGGGAGTTACACCAAAGTATATCTTAGAAATGGCAGAAAAACTCAATTCAACCAGAACCTGTTTCTTTTGAACTAAAGCTCAGATTCGAACAACAAACACATATTAGTAGTGTCCTGAGTCAGGAAAGCTAAAAAAACACTCCATTTTGTGATCTGGTTTTTCCCTTGGGAGTTACACCAAAGTATATCTTAGAAATGGCAGAAAAACTCAATTCAACCAGAACCTGTTTCTTTTGAACTAAATCTCAGATTCGAACAACAAACACATATTAGTAGTGTCCTGAGTCGGGAAAGCTAAAAATACACTCCATTTTGTGATCTGGTGTGTCCCTGGGGAGTTACAGCAAAGTGTATCTCAATTTGGCAAAAGAACTCAATTCAACCAGAAAGTGTTTCTTTTGAACCAAAGCTCAGATTCGAAAAACAAACACATATTAGTAGTGTCCTGAGTCGAAAATGCTAAAAAACAACTCCATTTTGTGATCTGGTGTTTCCCTTGCGAGTAACACCAAAGTATATCTTAGAAATGGCAGAAAAACTCAATTCAACCAGAACCTGTTTCTTTTGAACTAAAGCTCAGATTCGAACAACAAACACATATTAGTCGTGTCCTGAGTCAGGAAAGCTAAAAAAACACTCCATTTTGTGATCTGGTGTTTCCCTGGGGAGTTACAGCAAAGTGTATCTCAAATTGGCAAAAGAACTCAATTCAACCAGAAAGTGTTTCTTTTGAACCAAAGCTCAGATTCGAACAACAAACACATATTAGTAGTGTCCTGAGTCGGGAATGCTAAAAAACAACTCCATTTTGTGATCTGGTGTTTTCCTTGGGAGTTACACCAAAGTATATCTTAGAAATGGCAGAAAAACTCAATTCAACCAGAACCTGTTTCTTTTGAACTAAAGCTCAGATTCGAACAACAAACACATATTAGTAGTGTCCTGAGTCGGGAAAGCTAAAAATACACTCCATTTTGTGATCTGGTGTGTCCCTGGGGAGTTACAGCAAAGTGTATCTCAATTTGGCAAAAGAACTCAATTCAACCAGAAAGTGTTTCTTTTGAACCAAAGCTCAGATTCGAACAACAAACACATATTAGTAGTGTCCTGAGTTGGGAAAGCTAAAAATACACTCCATTTTGTGATCTGGTGTGTCCCTGGGGAGTTACAGCAAAGTATATCTCAATTTGGCAAAAGAACTCAATTCAACCAGAAAGTGTTTCTTTTGAACCAAAAGCTCAGATTCGAACAACAAACACATATTAGTAGTGTCCTGAGTCGGGAATGCTAAAAAACAACTCCATTTTGTGATCTGGTGTTTCCCTTGGGAATTACACCAAAGTTTATCTTAGAAATGGCAGAAAAGCTCAATTCAATCAGAACCTGTTTCTTTTGAACTAAATCTCAGATTCGAACAACAAACACATATTAGTAGTGTCCTGAGTCGGGAAAGCTAAAAATACACTCCATTTTGTGATCTGGTGTTTCCCTTGGGAGTTACACCAAAGTATATCTTAGAAATGGCAGAAAAACTCAATTCAACCAGAACCTGTTTCTTTTGAACTAAATCTCAGATTCGAACAACAAACACATATTAGTAGTGTCCTGAGTCGGGAATGCTAAAAAACAACTCCATTTTTGATCTGGTGTTTCCCTTGGGAGTTACACCAAAGTTTATCTTAGAAATGGCAGAAAAGCTCAATTCAACCAGAACCTGGTTCTTTTGAACTAAAGCTCAGATTCGAACAACAAACACATATTAGTAGTGTCCTGAGTCAGGAAAGCTAAAAAAACATTCCATTTGGTGATCTGGTTTTTCCCTGGGGAGTTACAGCAAAGTGTATCTCAAATTGGCAAAAGAACTCAATTCAACCAGAAAGTGTTTCTTTTGAACCAAAGCTCAGATTCGAACAACAAACACATATTAGTAGTGTCCTGAGTCGGGAATGCTAAAAATCAACTCCATTTTGTGATCTGGTGTTTACCTTGGGTGTTACACCAAAGTATATCTTAGAAATGGCAGAAAAACTCAATTCAACCAGAACCTGTTTCTTTTGAACTAAAGCTCAGATTCGAACAACAAACACATATTAGTAGTGTCCTGAGTCAGGAAAGCTAAAAAAACACTCCATTTTGTGATCTGGTTTTTCCCTTGGGAGTTACACCAAAGTATATCTTAGAAATGGCAGAAAAACTCAATTCAACCAGAACCTGTTTCTTTTGAACTAAATCTCAGATTCGAACAACAAACACATATTAGTAGTGTCCTGAGTCGGGAAAGCTAAAAATACACTCCATTTTGTGATCTGGTGTGTCCCTGGGGAGTTACAGCAAAGTGTATCTCAATTTGGCAAAATAACTCAATTCAACCAGAAAGTGTTTCTTTTGAACCAAAGCTCAGATTCGAAAAACAAACACATATTAGTAGTGTCCTGAGTCGAAAATGCTAAAAAACAACTCCATTTTGTGATCTGGTGTTTCCCTTGCGAGTAACACCAAAGTATATCTTAGAAATGGCAGAAAAACTCAATTCAACCAGAACCTGTTTCTTTTGAACTAAAGCTCAGATTCGAACAACAAACACATATTAGTCGTGTCCTGAGTCAGGAAAGCTAAAAAAACACTCCATTTTGTGATCTGGTGTTTCCCTGGGGAGTTACAGCAAAGTGTATCTCAAATTGGCAAAAGAACTCAATTCAACCAGAAAGTGTTTCTTTTGAACCAAAGCTCAGATTCGAACAACAAACACATATTAGTAGTGTCCTGAGTCGGGAATGCTAAAAAACAACTCCATTTTGTGATCTGGTGTTTTCCTTGGGAGTTACACCAAAGTATATCTTAGAAATGGCAGAAAAACTCAATTCAACCAGAACCTGTTTCTTTTGAACTAAAGCTCAGATTCGAACAACAAACACATATTAGTAGTGTCCTGAGTCGGGAAAGCTAAAAATACACTCCATTTTGTGATCTGGTGTGTCCCTGGGGAGTTACAGCAAAGTGTATCTCAATTTGGCAAAAGAACTCAATTCAACCAGAAAGTGTTTCTTTTGAACCAAAGCTCAGATTCGAACAACAAACACATATTAGTAGTGTCCTGAGTCGAGAATGCTAAAAAACAACTCCATTTTGTGATCTGGTGTTTCCCTTGGGAGTTACACCAAAGTATATCTTAGAAATGGCAGAAAAACTCAATTCAACCAGAACCTGTTTCTTTTGAACTAAAGCTCAGATTCGAACAACAAACACATATTAGTAGTGTCCTGAGTCAGGAAAGCTAAAAAAACACTCCATTTTGTGATCTGGTTTTTCCCTAGGGAGTTACACCAAAGTATATCTTAGAAATGGCAGAAAAACTCAATTCAACCAGAACCTGTTTCTTTTGAACTAAATCTCAGATTCGAACAACAAACACATATTAGTAGTGTCCTGAGTCGGGAAAGCTAAAAATACACTCCATTTTGTGATCTGGTGTGTCCCTGGGGAGTTACAGCAAAGTGTATCTCAATTTGGCAAAAGAACTCAATTCAACCAGAACCTGTTTCTTTTGAACTAAAGCTCAGATTCGAACAACAAACACATATTAGTAGTGTCCTGAGTCAGGAAAGCTAAAAAAACACTCCATTTTGTGATCTGGTTTTTCCCTTGGGAGTTACACCAAAGTATATCTTAGAAATGGCAGAAAAACTCAATTCAACCAGAACCTGTTTCTTTTGAACTAAATCTCAGATTCGAACAACAAACACATATTAGTAGTGTCCTGAGTCGGGAAAGCTAAAAATACACTCCATTTTGTGATCTGGTGTGTCCCTGGGGAGTTACAGCAAAGTGTATCTCAATTTGGCAAAATAACTCAATTCAACCAGAAAGTGTTTCTTTTGAACCAAAGCTCAGATTCGAAAAACAAACACATATTAGTAGTGTCCTGAGTCGAAAATGCTAAAAAACAACTCCATTTTGTGATCTGGTGTTTCCCTTGCGAGTAACACCAAAGTATATCTTAGAAATGGCAGAAAAACTCAATTCAACCAGAACCTGTTTCTTTTGAACTAAAGCTCAGATTCGAACAACAAACACATATTAGTCGTGTCCTGAGTCAGGAAAGCTAAAAAAACACTCCATTTTGTGATCTGGTGTTTCCCTGGGGAGTTACAGCAAAGTGTATCTCAAATTGGCAAAAGAACTCAATTCAACCAGAAAGTGTTTCTTTTGAACCAAAGCTCAGATTCGAACAACAAACACATATTAGTAGTGTCCTGAGTCGGGAATGCTAAAAAACAACTCCATTTTGTGATCTGGTGTTTTCCTTGGGAGTTACACCAAAGTATATCTTAGAAATGGCAGAAAAACTCAATTCAACCAGAACCTGTTTCTTTTGAACTAAAGCTCAGATTCGAACAACAAACACATATTAGTAGTGTCCTGAGTCGGGAAAGCTAAAAATACACTCCATTTTGTGATCTGGTGTGTCCCTGGGGAGTTACAGCAAAGTGTATCTCAATTTGGCAAAAGAACTCAATTCAACCAGAAAGTGTTTCTTTTGAACCAAAGCTCAGATTCGAACAACAAACACATATTAGTAGTGTCCTGAGTCGAGAATGCTAAAAAACAACTCCATTTTGTGATCTGGTGTTTCCCTTGGGAGTTACACCAAAGTATATCTTAGAAATGGCAGAAAAACTCAATTCAACCAGAACCTGTTTCTTTTGAACTAAAGCTCAGATTCGAACAACAAACACATATTAGTAGTGTCCTGAGTCAGGAAAGCTAAAAAAACACTCCATTTTGTGATCTGGTTTTTCCCTAGGGAGTTACACCAAAGTATATCTTAGAAATGGCAGAAAAACTCAATTCAACCAGAACCTGTTTCTTTTGAACTAAATCTCAGATTCGAACAACAAACACATATTAGTAGTGTCCTGAGTCGGGAAAGCTAAAAATACACTCCATTTTGTGATCTGGTGTGTCCCTGGGGAGTTACAGCAAAGTGTATCTCAATTTGGCAAAAGAACTCAATTCAACCAGAAAGTGTTTCTTTTGAACCAAAGCTCAGATTCGAACAACAAACACATATTAGTAGTGTCCTGAGTCGAGAATGCTAAAAAACAACTCCATTTTGTGATCTGGTGTTTCCCTTGGGAGTTACACCAAAGTTTATCTTAGAAATGGCAGAAAAGCTCAATTCAACCAGAACCTGTTTCTTTTGAACTAAAGCTCAGATTCGAACAACAAACACATATTAGTAGTGTCCTGAGTCAGGAAACCTAAAAACACATTCAATTTTGTGATCTGGTGTTTCCCTTGGGAATTACACCAAAGTTTATCTTAGAAATGGCAGAAAAGCTCAATTCAACCAGAACCTGTTTCTTTTGAACTAGCGCTCAGATTCGAACAATAAACACATATTAGTAGTGTCCTGCGTCAGGAAACCTAAAAAAACATTCAATTTTGTGATCTGGTGTTTCCCTGGGGAGTTACAGCAAAGTGTATCTCAATTTGGCAAAAGAACTCAATTCAACCAGAAAGTGTTTCTTTTGAACCAAAGCTCAGATTCGAACAACAAACACATATTAGTAGTGTCCTGAGTCGAGAATGCTAAAAAACAACTCCATTTTGTGATCTGGTGTTTCCCTTGCGAGTTACCCCAAAGTATATCTTAGAAATGGCAGAAAAATTCAATTCAACCAGAACCTGTTTCTTTTGAACCAAAGCTCAGATTCGAACAACAAACACATATTAGTAGTGTCCTGAGTTGGGAAAGCTAAAAATACACTCCATTTTGTGATCTGGTGTGTCCTTGGGGAGTTACAGCAAAGTGTATCTCAATTTGGCAAAAGAACTCAATTCAACCAGAAAGTGTTTCTTTTGAACCCAAGCTCAGATTCGAACAACAAACACATATTAGTAGTGTCCTGAGTCGGGAATGCTAAAAAACAACTCCATTTTGTGATCTGGTGTTTCCCTTGGGAATTACACCAAAGTTTATCTTAGAAATGGCAGAAAAGCTCAATTCAATCAGAACCTGTTTCTTTTGAACTAAATCTCAGATTCGAACAACAAACACATATTAGTAGTGTCCTGAGTCGGGAAAGCTAAAAATACACTCCATTTTGTGATCTGGTGTTTCCCTTGGGAGTTACCCCAAAGTATATCTTAGAAATGGCAGAAAAACTCAATTCAACCAGAACCTGTTTCTTTTGAACTAAATCTCAGATTCGAACAACAAACACATATTAGTAGTGTCCTGAGTCGGGAAAGCTAAAAATACACTCCATTTTGTGATCTGGTGTGTCCCTGGGGAGTTACAGCAAAGTGTATCTCAATTTGGCAAAAGAACTCAATTCAACCAGAAAGTGTTTCTTTTGAACCAAAGCTCAGATTCGAACAACAAACACATATTAGTAGTGTCCTGAGTCGGGAATGCTAAAAAACAACTCCATTTTGTGATCTGGTGTTTCCCTTGGGAGTTACACCAAAGTTTATCTTAGAAATGGCAGAAAAGCTCAATTCAACCAGAACCTGTTTCTTTTGAACTAAAGCTCAGATTCGAACAACAAACACATATTAGTAGTGTCCTGAGTCAGGAAACCTAAAAACACATTCAATTTTGTGATCTGGTGTTTCCCTTGGGAATTACACCAAAGTTTATCTTAGAAATGGCAGAAAAGCTCAATTCAACCAGAACCTGTTTCTTTTGAACTAGCGCTCAGATTCGAACAATAAACACATATTAGTAGTGTCCTGCGTCAGGAAACCTAAAAAAACATTCAATTTTGTGATCTGGTGTTTCCCTGGGGAGTTACAGCAAAGTGTATCTCAATTTGGCAAAAGAACTCAATTCAACCAGAAAGTGTTTCTTTTGAACCAAAGCTCAGATTCGAACAACAAACACATATTAGTAGTGTCCTGAGTCGAGAATGCTAAAAAACAACTCCATTTTGTGATCTGGTGTTTCCCTTGCGAGTTACACCAAAGTATATCTTAGAAATGGCAGAAAAATTCAATTCAACCAGAACCTGTTTCTTTTGAACCAAAGCTCAGATTCGAACAACAAACACATATTAGTAGTGTCCTGAGTTGGGAAAGCTAAAAATACACTCCATTTTGTGATCTGGTGTGTCCCTGGGGAGTTACAGCAAAGTATATCTCAATTTGGCAAAAGAACTCAATTCAACCAGAAAGTGTTTCTTTTGAACCAAAAGCTCAGATTCGAACAACAAACACATATTAGTAGTGTCCTGAGTCGGGAATGCTAAAAAACAACTCCATTTTGTGATCTGGTGTTTCCCTTGGGAATTACACCAAAGTTTATCTTAGAAATGGCAGAAAAGCTCAATTCAATCAGAACCTGTTTCTTTTGAACTAAATCTCAGATTCGAACAACAAACACATATTAGTAGTGTCCTGAGTCGGGAAAGCTAAAAATACACTCCATTTTGTGATCTGGTGTTTCCCTTGGGAGTTACACCAAAGTATATCTTAGAAATGGCAGAAAAACTCAATTCAACCAGAACCTGTTTCTTTTGAACTAAATCTCAGATTCGAACAACAAACACATATTAGTAGTGTCCTGAGTCGGGAATGCTAAAAAACAACTCCATTTTTGATCTGGTGTTTCCCTTGGGAGTTACACCAAAGTTTATCTTAGAAATGGCAGAAAAGCTCAATTCAACCAGAACCTGGTTCTTTTGAACTAAAGCTCAGATTCGAACAACAAACACATATTAGTAGTGTCCTGAGTCAGGAAAGCTAAAAAAACATTCCATTTGGTGATCTGGTTTTTCCCTGGGGAGTTACAGCAAAGTGTATCTCAAATTGGCAAAAGAACTCAATTCAACCAGAAAGTGTTTCTTTTGAACCAAAGCTCAGATTCGAACAACAAACACATATTAGTAGTGTCCTGAGTCGGGAATGCTAAAAATCAACTCCATTTTGTGATCTGGTGTTTACCTTGGGAGTTACACCAAAGTATATCTTAGAAATGGCAGAAAAACTCAATTCAACCAGAACCTGTTTCTTTTGAACTAAAGCTCAGATTCGAACAACAAACACATATTAGTAGTGTCCTGAGTCAGGAAAGCTAAAAAAACACTCCATTTTGTGATCTGGTTTTTCCCTTGGGAGTTACACCAAAGTATATCTTAGAAATGGCAGAAAAACTCAATTCAACCAGAACCTGTTTCTTTTGAACTAAATCTCAGATTCGAACAACAAACACATATTAGTAGTGTCCTGAGTCGGGAAAGCTAAAAATACACTCCATTTTGTGATCTGGTGTGTCCCTGGGGAGTTACAGCAAAGTGTATCTCAATTTGGCAAAAGAACTCAATTCAACCAGAAAGTGTTTCTTTTGAACCAAAGCTCAGATTCGAAAAACAAACACATATTAGTAGTGTCCTGAGTCGAAAATGCTAAAAAACAACTCCATTTTGTGATCTGGTGTTTCCCTTGCGAGTAACACCAAAGTATATCTTAGAAATGGCAGAAAAACTCAATTCAACCAGAACCTGTTTCTTTTGAACTAAAGCTCAGATTCGAACAACAAACACATATTAGTCGTGTCCTGAGTCAGGAAAGCTAAAAAAACACTCCATTTTGTGATCTGGTGTTTCCCTGGGGAGTTACAGCAAAGTGTATCTCAAATTGGCAAAAGAACTCAATTCAACCAGAAAGTGTTTCTTTTGAACCAAAGCTCAGATTCGAACAACAAACACATATTAGTAGTGTCCTGAGTCGGGAATGCTAAAAAACAACTCCATTTTGTGATCTGGTGTTTTCCTTGGGAGTTACACCAAAGTATATCTTAGAAATGGCAGAAAAACTCAATTCAACCAGAACCTGTTTCTTTTGAACTAAAGCTCAGATTCGAACAACAAACACATATTAGTAGTGTCCTGAGTCGGGAAAGCTAAAAATACACTCCATTTTGTGATCTGGTGTGTCCCTGGGGAGTTACAGCAAAGTGTATCTCAATTTGGCAAAAGAACTCAATTCAACCAGAAAGTGTTTCTTTTGAACCAAAGCTCAGATTCGAACAACAAACACATATTAGTAGTGTCCTGAGTCGAGAATGCTAAAAAACAACTCCATTTTGTGATCTGGTGTTTCCCTTGGGAGTTACACCAAAGTATATCTTAGAAATGGCAGAAAAACTCAATTCAACCAGAACCTGTTTCTTTTGAACTAAAGCTCAGATTCGAACAACAAACACATATTAGTAGTGTCCTGAGTCAGGAAAGCTAAAAAAACACTCCATTTTGTGATCTGGTTTTTCCCTAGGGAGTTACACCAAAGTATATCTTAGAAATGGCAGAAAAACTCAATTCAACCAGAACCTGTTTCTTTTGAACTAAATCTCAGATTCGAACAACAAACACATATTAGTAGTGTCCTGAGTCGGGAAAGCTAAAAATACACTCCATTTTGTGATCTGGTGTGTCCCTGGGGAGTTACAGCAAAGTGTATCTCAATTTGGCAAAAGAACTCAATTCAACCAGAAAGTGTTTCTTTTGAACCAAAGCTCAGATTCGAACAACAAACACATATTAGTAGTGTCCTGAGTCGAGAATGCTAAAAAACAACTCCATTTTGTGATCTGGTGTTTCCCTTGGGAGTTACACCAAAGTTTATCTTAGAAATGGCAGAAAAGCTCAATTCAACCAGAACCTGTTTCTTTTGAACTAAAGCTCAGATTCGAACAACAAACACATATTAGTAGTGTCCTGAGTCAGGAAACCTAAAAACACATTCAATTTTGTGATCTGGTGTTTCCCTTGGGAATTACACCAAAGTTTATCTTAGAAATGGCAGAAAAGCTCAATTCAACCAGAACCTGTTTCTTTTGAACTAGCGCTCAGATTCGAACAATAAACACATATTAGTAGTGTCCTGCGTCAGGAAACCTAAAAAAACATTCAATTTTGTGATCTGGTGTTTCCCTGGGGAGTTACAGCAAAGTGTATCTCAATTTGGCAAAAGAACTCAATTCAACCAGAAAGTGTTTCTTTTGAACCAAAGCTCAGATTCGAACAACAAACACATATTAGTAGTGTCCTGAGTCGAGAATGCTAAAAAACAACTCCATTTTGTGATCTGGTGTTTCCCTTGCGAGTTACACCAAAGTATATCTTAGAAATGGCAGAAAAATTCAATTCAACCAGAACCTGTTTCTTTTGAACCAAAGCTCAGATTCGAACAACAAACACATATTAGTAGTGTCCTGAGTTGGGAAAGCTAAAAATACACTCCATTTTGTGATCTGGTGTGTCCTTGGGGAGTTACAGCAAAGTGTATCTCAATTTGGCAAAAGAACTCAATTCAACCAGAAAGTGTTTCTTTTGAACCCAAGCTCAGATTCGAACAACAAACACATATTAGTAGTGTCCTGAGTCGGGAATGCTAAAAAACAACTCCATTTTGTGATCTGGTGTTTCCCTTGGGAATTACACCAAAGTTTATCTTAGAAATGGCAGAAAAGCTCAATTCAATCAGAACCTGTTTCTTTTGAACTAAATCTCAGATTCGAACAACAAACACATATTAGTAGTGTCCTGAGTCGGGAAAGCTAAAAATACACTCCATTTTGTGATCTGGTGTTTCCCTTGGGAGTTACCCCAAAGTATATCTTAGAAATGGCAGAAAAACTCAATTCAACCAGAACCTGTTTCTTTTGAACTAAATCTCAGATTCGAACAACAAACACATATTAGTAGTGTCCTGAGTCGGGAAAGCTAAAAATACACTCCATTTTGTGATCTGGTGTGTCCCTGGGGAGTTACAGCAAAGTGTATCTCAATTTGGCAAAAGAACTCAATTCAACCAGAAAGTGTTTCTTTTGAACCAAAGCTCAGATTCGAACAACAAACACATATTAGTAGTGTCCTGAGTCGGGAATGCTAAAAAACAACTCCATTTTGTGATCTGGTGTTTCCCTTGGGAGTTACACCAAAGTTTATCTTAGAAATGGCAGAAAAGCTCAATTCAACCAGAACCTGTTTCTTTTGAACTAAAGCTCAGATTCGAACAACAAACACATATTAGTAGTGTCCTGAGTCAGGAAACCTAAAAACACATTCAATTTTGTGATCTGGTGTTTCCCTTGGGAATTACACCAAAGTTTATCTTAGAAATGGCAGAAAAGCTCAATTCAACCAGAACCTGTTTCTTTTGAACTAGCGCTCAGATTCGAACAATAAACACATATTAGTAGTGTCCTGCGTCAGGAAACCTAAAAAAACATTCAATTTTGTGATCTGGTGTTTCCCTGGGGAGTTACAGCAAAGTGTATCTCAATTTGGCAAAAGAACTCAATTCAACCAGAAAGTGTTTCTTTTGAACCAAAGCTCAGATTCGAACAACAAACACATATTAGTAGTGTCCTGAGTCGAGAATGCTAAAAAACAACTCCATTTTGTGATCTGGTGTTTCCCTTGCGAGTTACACCAAAGTATATCTTAGAAATGGCAGAAAAATTCAATTCAACCAGAACCTGTTTCTTTTGAACCAAAGCTCAGATTCGAACAACAAACACATATTAGTAGTGTCCTGAGTTGGGAAAGCTAAAAATACACTCCATTTTGTGATCTGGTGTGTCCTTGGGGAGTTACAGCAAAGTGTATCTCAATTTGGCAAAAGAACTCAATTCAACCAGAAAGTGTTTCTTTTGAACCCAAGCTCAGATTCGAACAACAAACACATATTAGTAGTGTGCTGAGTGGGGAATGCTAAAAAACAACTCCATTTTGTGATCTGGTGTGTCCCTGGGGAGTTACAGCAAAGTGTATCTCAATTTGGCAAAAGAACTCAATTCAACCAGAAAGTGTTTCTTTTGAACCAAAGCTCAGATTCGAACAACAAACACATATTAGTAGTGTCCTGAGTCGAGAATGCTAAAAAACAACTCCATTTTGTGATCTGGTGTTTACCTTGCGAGTTACACCAAAGTATATCTTAGAAATGGCAGAAAAATTCAATTCAACCAGAACCTGTTTCTTTTGAACCAAAGCTCAGATTCGAACAACAAACACATATTAGTAGTGTCCTGAGTCGGGAAAGCTAAAAATACACTCCATTTTGTGATCTGGTGTGTCCCTGGGGAGTTACAGCAAAGTATATCTCAATTTGGCAAAAGAACTCAATTCAACCAGAAAGTGTTTCTTTTGAACCAAAAGCTCAGATTCGAACAACAAACACATATTAGTAGTGTCCTGAGTCGGGAATGCTAAAAAACAACTCCATTTTGTGATCTGGTGTTTCCCTTGGGAATTACACCAAAGTTTATCTTAGAAATGGCAGAAAAGCTCAATTCAATCAGAACCTGTTTCTTTTGAACTAAATCTCAGATTCGAACAACAAACACATATTAGTAGTGTCCTGAGTCGGGAAAGCTAAAAATACACTCCATTTTGTGATCTGGTGTTTCCCTTGGGAGTTACACCAAAGTATATCTTAGAAATGGCAGAAAAACTCAATTCAACCAGAACCTGTTTCTTTTGAACTAAATCTCAGATTCGAACAACAAACACATATTAGTAGTGTCCTGAGTCGGGAAAGCTAAAAATACACTCCATTTTGTGATCTGGTGTGTCCCTGGGGAGTTACAGCAAAGTGTATCTCAATTTGGCAAAAGAACTCAATTCAACCAGAAAGTGTTTCTTTTGAACCAAAGCTCAGATTCGAACAACAAACACATATTAGTAGTGTCCTGAGTCGGGAATGCTAAAAAACAACTCCATTTTGTGATCTGGTGTTTCCCTTGGGAGTTACACCAAAGTTTATCTTAGAAATGGCAGAAAAGCTCAATTCAACCAGAACCTGTTTCTTTTGAACTAAAGCTCAGATTCGAACAACAAACACATATTAGTAGTGTCCTGAGTCAGGAAACCTAAAAACACATTCAATTTTGTGATCTGGTGTTTCCCTTGGGAATTACACCAAAGTTTATCTTAGAAATGGCAGAAAAGCTCAATTCAACCAGAACCTGTTTCTTTTGAACTAGCGCTCAGATTCGAACAACAAACACATATTAGTAGTGTCCTGCGTCAGGAAACCTAAAAAAACATTCAATTTTGTGATCTGGTGTTTCCCTGGGGAGTTACAGCAAAGTGTATCTCAATTTGGCAAAAGAACTCAATTCAACCAGAAAGTGTTTCTTTTGAACCAAAGCTCAGATTCGAACAACAAACACATATTAGTAGTGTCCTGAGTCGAGAATGCTAAAAAACAACTCCATTTTGTGATCTGGTGTTTCCCTTGGGAATTACACCAAAGTTTATCTTAGAAATGGCAGAAAAGCTCAATTCAATCAGAACCTGTTTCTTTTGAACTAAATCTCAGATTCGAACAACAAACACATATTAGTAGTGTCCTGAGTCGGGAAAGCTAAAAATACACTCCATTTTGTGATCTGGTGTTTCCCTTGGGAGTTACACCAAAGTATATCTTAGAAATGGCAGAAAAACTCAATTCAACCAGAACCTGTTTCTTTTGAACTAAATCTCAGATTCGAACAACAAACACATATTAGTAGTGTCCTGAGTCGGGAATGCTAAAAAACAACTCCATTTTGTGATCTGGTGTTTCCCTTGGGAGTTACACCAAAGTTTATCTTAGAAATGGCAGAAAAGCTCAATTCAACCAGAACCTGTTTCTTTTGAACTAAAGCTCAGATTCGAACAACAAACACATATTAGTAGTGTCCTGAGTCAGGAAACCTAAAAACACATTCAATTTTGTGATCTGGTGTTTCCCTTGGGAATTACACCAAAGTTTATCTTAGAAATGGCAGAAAAGCTCAATTCAACCAGAACCTGTTTCTTTTGAACTAGCGCTCAGATTCGAACAATAAACACATATTAGTAGTGTCCTGCGTCAGGAAACCTAAAAAAACATTCAATTTTGTGATCTGGTGTTTCCCTGGGGAGTTACAGCAAAGTGTATCTCAATTTGGCAAAAGAACTCAATTCAACCAGAAAGTGTTTCTTTTGAACCAAAGCTCAGATTCGAACAACAAACACATATTAGTAGTTTCCTGAGTCGAGAATGCTAAAAAACAACTCCATTTTGTGATCTGGTGTTTCCCTTGCGAGTTACACCAAAGTATATCTTAGAAATGGCAGAAAAATTCAATTCAACCAGAACCTGTTTCTTTTGAACCAAAGCTCAGATTCGAACAACAAACACATATTAGTAGTGTCCTGAGTTGGGAAAGCTAAAAATACACTCCATTTTGTGATCTGGTGTGTCCTTGGGGAGTTACAGCAAAGTGTATCTCAATTTGGCAAAAGAACTCAATTCAACCAGAAAGTGTTTCTTTTGAACCCAAGCTCAGATTCGAACAACAAACACATATTAGTAGTGTGCTGAGTGGGGAATGCTAAAAAACAACTCCATTTTGTGATCTGGTGTGTCCCTGGGGAGTTACAGCAAAGTGTATCTCAATTTGGCAAAAGAACTCAATTCAACCAGAAAGTGTTTCTTTTGAACCAAAGCTCAGATTCGAACAACAAACACATATTAGTAGTGTCCTGAGTCGAGAATGCTAAAAAACAACTCCATTTTGTGATCTGGTGTTTACCTTGCGAGTTACACCAAAGTATATCTTAGAAATGGCAGAAAAATTCAATTCAACCAGAACCTGTTTCTTTTGAACCAAAGCTCAGATTCGAACAACAAACACATATTAGTAGTGTCCTGAGTCGGGAAAGCTAAAAATACACTCCATTTTGTGATCTGGTGTGTCCTTGGGGAGTTACAGCAAAGTGTATCTCAATTTGGCAAAAGAACTCAATTCAACCAGAAAGTGTTTCTTTTGAACCCAAGCTCAGATTCGAACAACAAACACATATTAGTAGTGTGCTGAGTGGGGAATGCTAAAAAACAACTCCATTTTGTGATCTGGTGTGTCCCTGGGGAGTTACAGCAAAGTGTATCTCAATTTGGCAAAAGAACTCAATTCAACCAGAAAGTGTTTCTTTTGAACCAAAGCTCAGATTCGAACAACAAAAACATATTAGTAGTGTCCTGAGTCGAGAATGCTAAAAAACAACTCCATTTTGTGATCTGGTGTTTACCTTGCGAGTTACACCAAAGTATATCTTAGAAATGGCAGAAAAATTCAATTCAACCAGAACCTGTTTCTTTTGAACCAAAGCTCAGATTCGAACAACAAACACATATTAGTAGTGTCCTGAGTCGGGAAAGCTAAAAATACACTCCATTTTGTGATCTGGTGTGTCCCTGGGGAGTTACAGCAAAGTATATCTCAATTTGGCAAAAGAACTCAATTCAACCAGAAAGTGTTTCTTTTGAACCAAAAGCTCAGATTCGAACAACAAACACATATTAGTAGTGTCCTGAGTCGGGAATGCTAAAAAACAACTCCATTTTGTGATCTGCTGTTTCCCTTGGGAATTACACCAAAGTTTATCTTAGAAATGGCAGAAAAGCTCAATTCAATCAGAACCTGTTTCTTTTGAACTAAATCTCAGATTCGAACAACAAACACATATTAGTAGTGTCCTGAGTCGGGAAAGCTAAAAATACACTCCATTTTGTGATCTGGTGTTTCCCTTGGGAGTTACACCAAAGTATATCTTAGAAATGGCAGAAAAACTCAATTCAACCAGAACCTGTTTCTTTTGAACTAAATCTCAGATTCGAACAACAAACACATATTAGTAGTGTCCTGAGTCGGGAAAGCTAAAAATACACTCCATTTTGTGATCTGGTGTGTCCCTGGGGAGTTACAGCAAAGTGTATCTCAATTTGGCAAAAGAACTCAATTCAACCAGAAAGTGTTTCTTTTGAACCAAAGCTCAGATTCGAACAACAAACACATATTAGTAGTGTCCTGAGTCGGGAATGCTAAAAAACAACTCCATTTTGTGATCTGGTGTTTCCCTTGGGAGTTACACCAAAGTTTATCTTAGAAATGGCAGAAAAGCTCAATTCAACCAGAACCTGTTTCTTTTGAACTAAAGCTCAGATTCGAACAACAAACACATATTAGTAGTGTCCTGAGTCAGGAAACCTAAAAACACATTCAATTTTGTGATCTGGTGTTTCCCTTGGGAATTACACCAAAGTTTATCTTAGAAATGGCAGAAAAGCTCAATTCAACCAGAACCTGTTTCTTTTGAACTAGCGCTCAGATTCGAACAACAAACACATATTAGTAGTGTCCTGCGTCAGGAAACCTAAAAAAACATTCAATTTTGTGATCTGGTGTTTCCCTGGGGAGTTACAGCAAAGTGTATCTCAATTTGGCAAAAGAACTCAATTCAACCAGAAAGTGTTTCTTTTGAACCAAAGCTCAGATTCGAACAACAAACACATATTAGTAGTGTCCTGAGTCGAGAATGCTAAAAAACAACTCCATTTTGTGATCTGGTGTTTCCCTTGGGAATTACACCAAAGTTTATCTTAGAAATGGCAGAAAAGCTCAATTCAACCAGAACCTGTTTCTTTTGAACTAAAGCTCAGATTCGAACAACAAACACATATTAGTAGTGTCCTGAGTCAGGAAACCTAAAAACACATTCAATTTTGTGATCTGGTGTTTCCCTTGGGAATTACACCAAAGTTTATCTTAGAAATGGCAGAAAAGCTCAATTCAACCAGAACCTGTTTCTTTTGAACTAGCGCTCAGATTCGAACAATAAACACATATTAGTAGTGTCCTGCGTCAGGAAACCTAAAAAAACATTCAATTTTGTGATCTGGTGTTTCCCTGGGGAGTTACAGCAAAGTGTATCTCAATTTGGCAAAAGAACTCAATTCAACCAGAAAGTGTTTCTTTTGAACCAAAGCTCAGATTCGAACAACAAACACATATTAGTAGTGTCCTGAGTTGGGAAAGCTAAAAATACACTCCATTTTGTGATCTGGTGTGTCCTTGGGGAGTTACAGCAAAGTGTATCTCAATTTGGCAAAAGAACTCAATTCAACCAGAAAGTGTTTCTTTTGAACCCAAGCTCAGATTCGAACAACAAACACATATTAGTAGTGTGCTGAGTGGGGAATGCTAAAAAACAACTCCATTTTGTGATCTGGTGTGTCCCTGGGGAGTTACAGCAAAGTGTATCTCAATTTGGCAAAAGAACTCAATTCAACCAGAAAGTGTTTCTTTTGAACCAAAGCTCAGATTCGAACAACAAACACATATTAGTAGTGTCCTGAGTCGAGAATGCTAAAAAACAACTCCATTTTGTGATCTGGTGTTTACCTTGCGAGTTACACCAAAGTATATCTTAGAAATGGCAGAAAAATTCAATTCAACCAGAACCTGTTTCTTTTGAACCAAAGCTCAGATTCGAACAACAAACACATATTAGTAGTGTCCTGAGTCGGGAAAGCTAAAAATACACTCCATTTTGTGATCTGGTGTGTCCTTGGGGAGTTACAGCAAAGTGTATCTCAATTTGGCAAAAGAACTCAATTCAACCAGAAAGTGTTTCTTTTGAACCCAAGCTCAGATTCGAACAACAAACACATATTAGTAGTGTGCTGAGTGGGGAATGCTAAAAAACAACTCCATTTTGTGATCTGGTGTGTCCCTGGGGAGTTACAGCAAAGTGTATCTCAATTTGGCAAAAGAACTCAATTCAACCAGAAAGTGTTTCTTTTGAACCAAAGCTCAGATTCGAACAACAAAAACATATTAGTAGTGTCCTGAGTCGAGAATGCTAAAAAACAACTCCATTTTGTGATCTGGTGTTTACCTTGCGAGTTACACCAAAGTATATCTTAGAAATGGCAGAAAAATTCAATTCAACCAGAACCTGTTTCTTTTGAACCAAAGCTCAGATTCGAACAACAAACACATATTAGTAGTGTCCTGAGTCGGGAAAGCTAAAAATACACTCCATTTTGTGATCTGGTGTGTCCCTGGGGAGTTACAGCAAAGTATATCTCAATTTGGCAAAAGAACTCAATTCAACCAGAAAGTGTTTCTTTTGAACCAAAAGCTCAGATTTGAACAACAAACACATATTAGTAGTGTCCTGAGTCGGGAATGCTAAAAAACAACTCCATTTTGTGATCTGCTGTTTCCCTTGGGAATTACACCAAAGTTTATCTTAGAAATGGCAGAAAAGCTCAATTCAATCAGAACCTGTTTCTTTTGAACTAAATCTCAGATTCGAACAACAAACACATATTAGTAGTGTCCTGAGTCGGGAAAGCTAAAAATACACTCCATTTTGTGATCTGGTGTTTCCCTTGGGAGTTACACCAAAGTATATCTTAGAAATGGCAGAAAAACTCAATTCAACCAGAACCTGTTTCTTTTGAACTAAATCTCAGATTCGAACAACAAACACATATTAGTAGTGTCCTGAGTCGGGAAAGCTAAAAATACACTCCATTTTGTGATCTGGTGTGTCCCTGGGGAGTTACAGCAAAGTGTATCTCAATTTGGCAAAAGAACTCAATTCAACCAGAAAGTGTTTCTTTTGAACCAAAGCTCAGATTCGAACAACAAACACATATTAGTAGTGTCCTGAGTCGGGAATGCTAAAAAACAACTCCATTTTGTGATCTGGTGTTTCCCTTGGGAGTTACACCAAAGTTTATCTTAGAAATGGCAGAAAAGCTCAATTCAACCAGAACCTGTTTCTTTTGAACTAAAGCTCAGATTCGAACAACAAACACATATTAGTAGTGTCCTGAGTCAGGAAACCTAAAAACACATTCAATTTTGTGATCTGGTGTTTCCCTTGGGAATTACACCAAAGTTTATCTTAGAAATGGCAGAAAAGCTCAATTCAACCAGAACCTGTTTCTTTTGAACTAGCGCTCAGATTCGAACAACAAACACATATTAGTAGTGTCCTGCGTCAGGAAACCTAAAAAAACATTCAATTTTGTGATCTGGTGTTTCCCTGGGGAGTTACAGCAAAGTGTATCTCAATTTGGCAAAAGAACTCAATTCAACCAGAAAGTGTTTCTTTTGAACCAAAGCTCAGATTCGAACAACAAACACATATTAGTAGTGTCCTGAGTCGAGAATGCTAAAAAACAACTCCATTTTGTGATCTGGTGTTTCCCTTGGGAATTACACCAAAGTTTATCTTAGAAATGGCAGAAAAGCTCAATTCAATCAGAACCTGTTTCTTTTGAACTAAATCTCAGATTCGAACAACAAACACATATTAGTAGTGTCCTGAGTCGGGAAAGCTAAAAATACACTCCATTTTGTGATCTGGTGTTTCCCTTGGGAGTTACACCAAAGTATATCTTAGAAATGGCAGAAAAACTCAATTCAACCAGAACCTGTTTCTTTTGAACTAAATCTCAGATTCGAACAACAAACACATTTAGTAGTGTCCTGAGTCGGGAATGCTAAAAAACAACTCCATTTTGTGATCTGGTGTTTCCCTTGGGAGTTACACCAAAGTTTATCTTAGAAATGGCAGAAAAGCTCAATTCAACCAGAACCTGTTTCTTTTGAACTAAAGCTCAGATTCGAACAACAAACACATATTAGTAGTGTCCTGAGTCAGGAAACCTAAAAACACATTCAATTTTGTGATCTGGTGTTTCCCTTGGGAATTACACCAAAGTTTATCTTAGAAATGGCAGAAAAGCTCAATTCAACCAGAACCTGTTTCTTTTGAACTAGCGCTCAGATTCGAACAATAAACACATATTAGTAGTGTCCTGCGTCAGGAAACCTAAAAAAACATTCAATTTTGTGATCTGGTGTTTCCCTGGGGAGTTACAGCAAAGTGTATCTCAATTTGGCAAAAGAACTCAATTCAACCAGAAAGTGTTTCTTTTGAACCAAAGCTCAGATTCGAACAACAAACACATATTAGTAGTTTCCTGAGTCGAGAATGCTAAAAAACAACTCCATTTTGTGATCTGGTGTTTCCCTTGCGAGTTACACCAAAGTATATCTTAGAAATGGCAGAAAAATTCAATTCAACCAGAACCTGTTTCTTTTGAACCAAAGCTCAGATTCGAACAACAAACACATATTAGTAGTGTCCTGAGTTGGGAAAGCTAAAAATACACTCCATTTTGTGATCTGGTGTGTCCTTGGGGAGTTACAGCAAAGTGTATCTCAATTTGGCAAAAGAACTCAATTCAACCAGAAAGTGTTTCTTTTGAACCCAAGCTCAGATTCGAACAACAAACACATATTAGTAGTGTGCTGAGTGGGGAATGCTAAAAAACAACTCCATTTTGTGATCTGGTGTGTCCCTGGGGAGTTACAGCAAAGTGTATCTCAATTTGGCAAAAGAACTCAATTCAACCAGAAAGTGTTTCTTTTGAACCAAAGCTCAGATTCGAACAACAAACACATATTAGTAGTGTCCTGAGTCGAGAATGCTAAAAAACAACTCCATTTTGTGATCTGGTGTTTACCTTGCGAGTTACACCAAAGTATATCTTAGAAATGGCAGAAAAATTCAATTCAACCAGAACCTGTTTCTTTTGAACCAAAGCTCAGATTCGAACAACAAACACATATTAGTAGTGTCCTGAGTCGGGAAAGCTAAAAATACACTCCATTTTGTGATCTGGTGTGTCCTTGGGGAGTTACAGCAAAGTGTATCTCAATTTGGCAAAAGAACTCAATTCAACCAGAAAGTGTTTCTTTTGAACCCAAGCTCAGATTCGAACAACAAACACATATTAGTAGTGTGCTGAGTGGGGAATGCTAAAAAACAACTCCATTTTGTGATCTGGTGTGTCCCTGGGGAGTTACAGCAAAGTGTATCTCAATTTGGCAAAAGAACTCAATTCAACCAGAAAGTGTTTCTTTTGAACCAAAGCTCAGATTCGAACAACAAAAACATATTAGTAGTGTCCTGAGTCGAGAATGCTAAAAAACAACTCCATTTTGTGATCTGGTGTTTCCCTTGCGAGTTACACCAAAGTATATCTTAGAAATGGCAGAAAAATTCAATTCAACCAGAACCTGTTTCTTTTGAACTAAATCTCAGATTCGAACAACAAACACATATTAGTAGTGTCCTGAGTCGGGAAAGCTAAAAATACACTCCATTTTGTGATCTGGTGTTTCCCTTGGGAGTTACACCAAAGTATATCTTAGAAATGGCAGAAAAACTCAATTCAACCAGAACCTGTTTCTTTTGAACTAAATCTCAGATTCGAACAACAAACACATATTAGTAGTGTCCTGAGTCGGGAATGCTAAAAAACAACTCCATTTTGTGATCTGGTGTTTCCCTTGGGAGTTTCACCAAAGTTTATCTTAGAAATGGCAGAAAAGCTCAATTCAACCAGAACCTGTTTCTTTTGAACTAAAGCTCAGATTCGAACAACAAACACATATTAGTAGTGTCCTGAGTCAGGAAACCTAAAAACACATTCAATTTTGTGATCTGGTGTTTCCCTTGGGAATTACACCAAAGTTTATCTTAGAAATGGCAGAAAAGCTCAATTCAACCAGAACCTGTTTCTTTTGAACTAGCGCTCAGATTCGAACAATAAACACATATTAGTAGTGTCCTGCGTCAGGAAACCTAAAAAAACATTCAATTTTGTGATCTGGTGTTTCCCTGGGGAGTTACAGCAAAGTGTATCTCAATTTGGCAAAAGAACTCAATTCAACCAGAAAGTGTTTCTTTTGAACCAAAGCTCAGATTCGAACAACAAACACATATTAGTAGTTTCCTGAGTCGAGAATGCTAAAAAACAACTCCATTTTGTGATCTGGTGTTTCCCTTGCGAGTTACACCAAAGTATATCTTAGAAATGGCAGAAAAATTCAATTCAACCAGAACCTGTTTCTTTTGAACCAAAGCTCAGATTCGAACAACAAACACATATTAGTAGTGTCCTGAGTTGGGAAAGCTAAAAATACACTCCATTTTGTGATCTGGTGTGTCCCTGGGGAGTTACAGCAAAGTGTATCTCAATTTGGCAAAAGAACTCAATTCAACCAGAAAGTGTTTCTTTTGAACCAAAGCTCAGATTCGAACAACAAACACATATTAGTAGTGTCCTGAGTCGGGAATGCTAAAAAACAACTCCATTTTGTGATCTGGTGTTTCCCTTGGGAGTTACACCAAAGTTTATCTTAGAAATGGCAGAAAAGCTCAATTCAACCAGAACCTGTTTCTTTTGAACTAAAGCTCAGATTCGAACAACAAACACATATTAGTAGTGTCCTGAGTCAGGAAACCTAAAAACACATTCAATTTTGTGATCTGGTGTTTCCCTTGGGAATTACACCAAAGTTTATCTTAGAAATGGCAGAAAAGCTCAATTCAACCAGAACCTGTTTCTTTTGAACTAGCGCTCAGATTCGAACAACAAACACATATTAGTAGTGTCCTGCGTCAGGAAACCTAAAAAAACTTTCAATTTTGTGATCTGGTGTTTCCATGGGGAGTTACAGCAAAGTGTATCTCAATTTGGCAAAAGAACTCAATTCAACCAGAAAGTGTTTCTTTTGAACCAAAGCTCAGATTCGAACAACAAACACATATTAGTAGTGTCCTGAGTCGAGAATGCTAAAAAACAACTCCATTTTGTGATCTGGTGTTTCCCTTGGGAATTACACCAAAGTTTATCTTAGAAATGGCAGAAAAGCTCAATTCAATCAGAACCTGTTTCTTTTGAACTAAATCTCAGATTCGAACAACAAACACATATTAGTAGTGTCCTGAGTCGGGAAAGCTAAAAATACACTCCATTTTGTGATCTGGTGTTTCCCTGTGGAGTTACACCAAAGTATATCTTAGAAATGGCAGAAAAACTCAATTCAACCAGAACCTGTTTCTTTTGAACTAAATCTCAGATTCGAACAACAAACACATATTAGTAGTGTCCTGAGTCGGGAATGCTAAAAAACAACTCCATTTTGTGATCTGGTGTTTCCCTTGGGAGTTACACCAAAGTTTATCTTAGAAATGGCAGAAAAGCTCAATTCAACCAGAACCTGTTTCTTTTGAACTAAAGCTCAGATTCGAACAACAAACACATATTAGTAGTGTCCTGAGTCAGGAAACCTAAAAACACATTCAATTTTGTGATCTGGTGTTTCCCTTGGGAATTACACCAAAGTTTATCTTAGAAATGGCAGAAAAGCTCAATTCAACCAGAACCTGTTTCTTTTGAACTAGCGCTCAGATTCGAACAATAAACACATATTAGTAGTGTCCTGCGTCAGGAAACCTAAAAAAACATTCAATTTTGTGATCTGGTGTTTCCCTGGGGAGTTACAGCAAAGTGTATCTCAATTTGGCAAAAGAACTCAAGTCAACCAGAAAGTGTTTCTTTTGAACCAAAGCTCAGATTCGAACAACAAACACATATTAGTAGTTTCCTGAGTCGAGAATGCTAAAAAAGAACTCCATTTTGTGATCTGGTGTTTCCCTTGCGAGTTACACCAAAGTATATCTTAGAAATGGCAGAAAAATTCAATTCAACCAGAACCTGTTTCTTTTGAACCAAAGCTCAGATTCGAACAACAAACACATATTAGTAGTGTCCTGAGTTGGGAAAGCTAAAAATACACTCCATTTTGTGATCTGGTGTGTCCTTGGGGAGTTACAGCAAAGTGTATCTCAATTTGGCAAAAGAACTCAATTCAACCAGAAAGTGTTTCTTTTGAACCCAAGCTCAGATTCGAACAACAAACACATATTAGTAGTGTGCTGAGTGGGGAATGCTAAAAAACAACTCCATTTTGTGATCTGGTGTGTCCCTGGGGAGTTACAGCAAAGTGTATCTCAATTTGGCAAAAGAACTCAATTCAACCAGAAAGTGTTTCTTTTGAACCAAAGCTCAGATTCGAACAACAAACACATATTAGTAGTGTCCTGAGTCGAGAATGCTAAAAAACAACTCCATTTTGTGATCTGGTGTTTACCTTGCGAGTTACACCAAAGTATATCTTAGAAATGGCAGAAAAATTCAATTCAACCAGAACCTGTTTCTTTTGAACCAAAGCTCAGATTCGAACAACAAACACATATTAGTAGTGTCCTGAGTCGGGAAAGCTAAAAATACACTCCATTTTGTGATCTGGTGTGTCCTTGGGGAGTTACAGCAAAGTGTATCTCAATTTGGCAAAAGAACTCAATTCAACCAGAAAGTGTTTCTTTTGAACCCAAGCTCAGATTCGAACAACAAACACATATTAGTAGTGTGCTGAGTGGGGAATGCTAAAAAACAACTCCATTTTGTGATCTGGTGTGTCCCTGGGGAGTTACAGCAAAGTGTATCTCAATTTGGCAAAAGAACTCAATTCAACCAGAAAGTGTTTCTTTTGAACCAAAGCTCAGATTCGAACAACAAACACATATTAGTAGTGTCCTGAGTCGAGAATGCTAAAAAACAACTCCATTTTGTGATCTGGTGTTTACCTTGCGAGTTACACCAAAGTATATCTTAGAAATGGCAGAAAAATTCAATTCAACCAGAACCTGTTTCTTTTGAACCAAAGCTCAGATTCGAACAACAAACACATATTAGTAGTGTCCTGAGTCGGGAAAGCTAAAAATACACTCCATTTTGTGATCTGGTGTGTCCCTGGGGAGTTACAGCAAAGTATATCTCAATTTGGCAAAAGAACTCAATTCAACCAGAAAGTGTTTCTTTTGAACCAAAAGCTCAGATTCGAACAACAAACACATATTAGTAGTGTCCTGAGTCGGGAATGCTAAAAAACAACTCCATTTTGTGATCTGGTGTTTCCCTTGGGAATTACACCAAAGTTTATCTTAGAAATGGCAGAAAAGCTCAATTCAATCAGAACCTGTTTCTTTTGAACTAAATCTCAGATTCGAACAACAAACACATATTAGTAGTGTCCTGAGTCGGGAAAGCTAAAAATACACTCCATTTTGTGATCTGGTGTTTCCCTTGGGAGTTACACCAAAGTATATCTTAGAAATGGCAGAAAAACTCAATTCAACCAGAACCTGTTTCTTTTGAACTAAATCTCAGATTCGAACAACAAACACATATTAGTAGTGTCCTGAGTCGGGAAAGCTAAAAATACACTCCATTTTGTGATCTGGTGTGTCCCTGGGGAGTTACAGCAAAGTGTATCTCAATTTGGCAAAAGAACTCAATTCAACCAGAAAGTGTTTCTTTTGAACCAAAGCTCAGATTCGAACAACAAACACATATTAGTAGTGTCCTGAGTCGGGAATGCTAAAAAACAACTCCATTTTGTGATCTGGTGTTTCCCTTGGGAGTTACACCAAAGTTTATCTTAGAAATGGCAGAAAAGCTCAATTCAACCAGAACCTGTTTCTTTTGAACTAAAGCTCAGATTCGAACAACAAACACATATTAGTAGTGTCCTGAGTCAGGAAACCTAAAAACACATTCAATTTTGTGATCTGGTGTTTCCCTTGGGAATTACACCAAAGTTTATCTTAGAAATGGCAGAAAAGCTCAATTCAACCAGAACCTGTTTCTTTTGAACTAGCGCTCAGATTCGAACAACAAACACATATTAGTAGTGTCCTGCGTCAGGAAACCTAAAAAAACATTCAATTTTGTGATCTGGTGTTTCCCTGGGGAGTTACAGCAAAGTGTATCTCAATTTGGCAAAAGAACTCAATTCAACCAGAAAGTGTTTCTTTTGAACCAAAGCTCAGATTCGAACAACAAACACATATTAGTAGTGTCCTGAGTCGAGAATGCTAAAAAACAACTCCATTTTGTGATCTGGTGTTTCCCTTGCGAGTTACACCAAAGTATATCTTAGAAATGGCAGAAAAATTCAATTCAACCAGAACCTGTTTCTTTTGAACCAAAGCTCAGATTCGAACAACAAACACATATTAGTAGTGTCCTGAGTTGGGAAAGCTAAAAATACACTCCATTTTGTGATCTGGTGTGTCCTTGGGGAGTTACAGCAAAGTGTATCTCAATTTGGCAAAAGAACTCAATTCAACCAGAAAGTGTTTCTTTTGAACCAAAGCTCAGATTCGAACAACAAACACATATTAGTAGTGTCCTGAGTCGGGAATGCTAAAAAACAACTCCATTTTGTGATCTGGTGTTTCCCTTGGGAGTTACACCAAAGTTTATCTTAGAAATGGCAGAAAAGCTCAATTCAACCAGAACCTGTTTCCTTTGAACTAAAGCTCAGATTTGAACAACAAACACATATTAGTAGTGTCCTGAGTCAGGAAACCTAAAAACACATTCAATTTTGTGATCTGGTGTTTCCCTTGGGAATTACACCAAAGTTTATCTTAGAAATGGCAGAAAAGCTCAATTCAACCAGAACCTGTTTCTTTTGAACTAGCGCTCAGATTCGAACAACAAACACATATTAGTAGTGTCCTGAGTCAGGAAACCTAAAAAAACATTCAATTTTGTGATCTGGTGTTTCCCTGGGGAGTTACAGCAAAGTGTATCTCAAATGGGCAAAAGAACTCAATTCAACCAGAAAGTGTTTCTTTTGAACCAAAGCTCAGATTCGAACAACAAACACATATTAGTAGTGTCCTGAGTCGGGAATGCTAAAAAACAACTCCATTTTGTGATCTGGTGTTTCCCTTGCGAGTTACACCAAAGTATATCTTAGAAATGGCAGAAAAACTCAATTCAACCAGAACCTGTTTCTTTTGAACTAAAGCTCAGATTCGAACAACAAACACATATTAGTAGTGTCCTGAGTCAGGAAAGCTAAAAAAATACACTCCATTTTGTGATCTGGTGTTTCCCTGGGGAGTTACAGCAAAGTGTATCTCAAATTGGCAAAAGAACTCAATTCAACCAGAAAGTGTTTCTTTTGAACCAAAGCTCAGATTCGAACAACAAACACATATTAGTAGTGTCCTGAGTCGGGAATGCTAAAAAACAACTCCATTTTGTGATCTGGTGTTTCCCTTGGGAGTTACACCAAAGTATATCTTAGAAATGGCAGAAAAACTCAATTCAACCAGAACCTGTTTCTTTTGAACTAAATCTCAGATTCGAACAACAAACACATATTAGTAGTGTCCTGAGTCGGGAAAGCTAAAAATACACTCCATTTTGTGATCTGGTGTGTCCCTGGGGAGTTACAGCAAAGTGTATCTCAATTTGGCAGAAAAACTCAATTCAACCAGAACCTGTTTCTTTTGAACTAAAGCTCAGATTCCAACAACAAACACATATTAGTAGTGTCCTGAGTCAGGAAAGCTAAAAAAAAACACTCCATTTTGTGATCTGGTGTTTCCCTGGGGAGTTACAGCAAAGTGTATCTCAAATTGGCAAAAGAACTCAATTCAACCAGAAAGTGTTTCTTTTGAACCAAAGCTCAGATTCGAACAACAAACACATATTAGTAGTGTCCTGAGTCGGGAATGCTAAAAAACAACTCCATTTGGTGATCTGGTGTTTCCCTTGGGAATTACACCAAAGTTTATCTTAGAAATAGCAGAAAAGCTCAATTCAACCAGAACCTGTTTCTTTTGAACTAAAGCTCAGATTCGAACAACAAACACATATTAGTAGTGTCCTGAGTCAGGAATGCTAAAAAACTACTCCATTTTGTGATCTGGTGTTTCCCTTGCGAGTTACACCAAAGTATATCTTAGAAATGTCAGAAAAACTCAATTCAACCAGAACCTGTTTCTTTTGAACTAAAGCTCAGATTCGAACAACAAACACATATTAGTAGTGTCCTGAGTCAGGAAAGCTAAAAAAACACTCCATTTTGTGATCTGGTGTTTCCCTGGGGAGTTACAGCAAAGTGTATCTCAAATGGGCAAAAGAACTCAATTCAACCAGAAAGTGTTTCTTTTGAACCAAAGCTCAGATTCGAACAACAAACACATATTAGTAGTGTCCTGAGTCGGGAATGCTAAAAAACAACTCCATTTTGTGATCTGGTGTTTCCCTTGGGAGTTACACCAAAGTATATCTTAGAAATGGCAGAAAAACTCAATTCAACCAGAACCTGTTTCTTTTGAACTAAATCTCAGATTCGAACAACAAACACATATTAGTAGTGTCCTGAGTCGGGAAAGCTAAAAATACACTCCATTTTGTGATCTGGTGTGTCCCTGGGGAGTTACAGCAAAGTGTATCTCAATTTGGCAGAAAAACTCAATTCAACCAGAACCTGTTTCTTTTGAACTAAAGCTCAGATTCCAACAACAAACACATATTAGTAGTGTCCTGAGTCAGGAAAGCTAAAAAAAACACTCCATTTTGTGATCTGGTGTTTCCCTGGGGAGTTACAGCAAAGTGTATCTCAAATTGGCAAAAGAACTCAATTCAACCAGAAAGTGTTTCTTTTGAACCAAGGCTCAGATTCGAACAACAAACACATATTAGTAGTGTCCTGAGTCGGGAATGCTAAAAAACAACTCCATTTTGTGATCTGGTGTTTCCCTTGGGAGTTACACCAAAGTTTATCTTAGAAATGGCAGAAAAGCTCAATTCAACCAGAACCTGTTTCTTTTGAACTAAAGCTCAGATTCGAACAACAAACACATATTAGTAGTGTCCTGAGTCGGGAAAGCTAAAAATACACTCCATTTTGTGATCTGGTGTGTCCCTGGGGAGTTACAGCAAAGTGTATCTCAATTTGGCAAAAGAACTCAATTCAACCAGAAAGTGTTTCTTTTGAACCCAAGCTCAGATTCGAACAACAAACACATATTAGTAGTGTCCTGAGTGGGGAATGCTAAAAAACAACTCCATTTTGTGATCTGGTGTGTCCCTGGGGAGTTACAGCAAAGTGTATCTCAATTTGGCAAAAGAACTCAATTCAACCAGAAAGTGTTTCTTTTGAACCAAAGCTCAGATTCGAACAACAAACACATATTAGTAGTGTCCTGAGTCGAGAATGCTAAAAAACAACTCCATTTTGTGATCTGGTGTTTCCCTTGCGAGTTACACCAAAGTATATCTTAGAAATGGCAGAAAAACTCAATTCAACCAGAACCTGTTTCTTTTGAACTCAAGCTCAGATTCGAACAACAAACACATATTAGTAGTGTCCTGAGTCAGGAAAGCTAAAAAAACACTCCATTTTGTGATCTTGTTTTTCCCTTGGGAGTTACACCAAAGTATATCTTAGAAATGGCAGAAAAACTCAATTCAACCAGAACCTGTTTCTTTTGAACTAAAGCTCAGATTCGAACAACAAACACATATTAGTAGTGTCCTGAGTCGGGAAAGCTAAAAATACACTCCATTTTGTGATCTGGTGTGTCCCTGGGGAGTTACAGCAAAGTGTATCTGAATTTGGCAAAAGAACTCAATTCAACCAGAAACTGTTTCTTTTGAACCAAAGCTCAGATTCGAACAACAAACACATATTAGTAGTGTCCTGAGTCGGGAATGCTAAAAAACAACTCCATTTTGTGATCTGGTGTTTCCCTTGGGAATTACACCAAAGTTTATCTTAGAAATGGCAGAAAAGCTCAATTCAACCAGAAAGTGTTTCTTTTGAACTAAAGCTCAGATTCGAACAACAAACACATATTAGTAGTGTCCTGAGTCAGGAAAGCTAAAAAAACACTCCATTTTGTGATCTGGTGTGTCCCTGGGGAGTTACAGCAAAGTGTATCTCAATTTGGCAAAAGAACTCAATTCAACCAGAAAGTGTTTCTTTTGAACCAAAGCTCAGATTCGAACAAAAAACACATATTAGTAGTGTCCTGAGTCGAGAATGCTAAAAAACAACTCCATTTTGTGATCTGGTGTTTCCCTTGCGAGTTACACCAAAGTATATCTTAGAAATGGCAGAAAAATTCAATTCAACCAGAACCTGTTTCTTTTGAACCAAAGCTCAGATTCGAACAACAAACACATATTAGTAGTGTCCTGAGTTGGGAAAGCTAAAAATACACTCCATTTTGTGATCTGGTGTGTCCTTGGGGAGTTACAGCAAAGTGTATCTCAATTTGGCAAAAGAACTCAATTCAACCAGAAAGTGTTTCTTTTGAACCCAAGCTCAGATTCGAACAACAAACACATATTAGTAGTGTCCTGAGTGGGGAATGCTAAAAAACAACTCCATTTTGTGATCTGGTGTGTCCCTGGGGAGTTACAGCAAAGTGTATCTCAATTTGGCAAAAGAACTCAATTCAACCAGAAAGTGTTTCTTTTGAACCAAAGCTGAGTTTCGAACAACAAACACATATTAGTAGTGTCCTGAGTCGAGAATGCTAAAAAACAACTCCATTTTGTGATCTGGTGTTTACCTTCCGAGTTACACCAAAGTATATCTTAGAAATGGCAGAAAAATTCAATTCAACCAGAACCTGTTTCTTTTGAACCAAAGCTCAGATTCGAACAACAAACACATATTAGTAGTGTCCTGAGTCGGGAAAGCTAAAAATACACTCCATTTTGTGATCTGGTGTGTCCCTGGGGAGTTACAGCAAAGTATATCTCAATTTGGCAAAAGAACTCAATTCAACCAGAAAGTGTTTCTTTTGAACCAAAAGCTCAGATTCGAACAACAAACACATATTAGTAGTGTCCTGAGTCGGGAATGCTAAAAAACAACTCCATTTTGTGATCTGGTGTTTCCCTTGGGAATTACACCAAAGTTTATCTTAGAAATGGCAGAAAAGCTCAATTCAATCAGAACCTGTTTCTTTTGAACTAAATCTCAGATTCGAACAACAAACACATATTAGTAGTGTCCTGAGTCAGGAATGCTAAAAAACTACTCCATTTTGTGATCTGGTGTTTCCCTTGCGAGTTACACCAAAGTATATCTTAGAAATGTCAGAAAAACTCAATTCAACCAGAACCTGTTTCTTTTGAACTAAAACTCAGATTCGAACAACAAACACATATTAGTAGTGTCCTGAGTCGGGAATGCTAAAAAACAACTCCATTTTGTGATCTGGTGTTTCCCTTGGGAATTACACCAAAGTTTATCTTAGAAATGGCAGAAAAGCTCAATTCAACCAGAACCAGTTTCTTTTGAACTAAAGCTCAGATTCGAACAACAAACACATATTAGTAGTGTCCTGAGTCAGGAATGCTAAAAAACAACTCCATTTGGTGATCTGGTGTTTCGCTTGGGAATTACACAAAGTTTATCTTAGAAATAGCAGAAAAGCTCAATTCAACCAGAACCTGTTTCTTTTGAACTAAAGCTCAGATTCGAAGAACAAACACATATTAGTAGTGTCCTGAGTCAGGAATGCTAAAAAACTACTCCATTTTGTGATCTGGTGTTTCCCTTGCGAGTTACACCAAAGTATATCTTAGAAATGTCAGAAAAACTCAATTCAACCAGAACCTGTTTCTTTTGAACAAAAGCTCAGATTCGAACAACAAACACATATTAGTAGTGTCCTGAGTCAGGAAAGCTAAAAAAACACTCCATTTTGTGATCTGGTGTTTCCCTGGGGAGTTACAGCAAAGTGTATCTCAAATGGGCAAAAGAACTCAATTCAACCAGAAAGTGTTTCTTTTGAACCAAAGCTCAGATTCGAACAACAAACACATATTAGTAGTGTCCTGAGTCGGGAATGCTAAAAAACAACTCCATTTTGTGATCTGGTGTTTCCCTTGGGAGTTACACCAAAGTATATCTTAGAAATGGCAGAAAAACTCAATTCAACCAGAACCTGTTTCTTTTGAACTAAATCTCAGATTAGAACAACAAACACATATTAGTAGTGTCCTGAGTCGGGAAAGCTAAAAATACACTCCATTTTCTGATCTGGTGTGTCCCTGGGGAGTTACAGCAAAGTGTATCTCAATTTGGCAGAAAAACTCAATTCAACCAGAACCTGTTTCTTTTGAACTAAAGCTCAGATTCCAACAACAAACACATATTAGTAGTGTCCTGAGTCGGGAAAGCTAAAAATACACTCCATTTTGTGATCTGGTGTGTCCCTGGGGAGTTACAGCAAAGTGTATCTCAATTTGGCAAAAGAACTCAATTCAACCAGAAAGTGTTTCTTTTGAACCCAAGCTCAGATTCGAACAACAAACACATATTAGTAGTGTCCTGAGTGGGGAATGCTAAAAAACAACTCCATTTTGTGATCTGGTGTTTCCCTTGCGAGTTACACCAAAGTATATCTTAGAAATGGCAGAAAAACTCAATTCAACCAGAACCTGTTTCTTTTGAACTCAAGCTCAGATTCGAACAACAAACACATATTAGTAGTGTCCTGAGTCAGGAAAGCTAAAAAAACACTCCATTTTGTGATCTTGTTTTTCCCTTGGGAGTTACACCAAAGTATATCTTAGAAATGGCAGAAAAACTCAATTCAACCAGAACCTGTTTCTTTTGAACTAAAGCTCAGATTCGAACAACAAACACATATTAGTAGTGTCCTGAGTCGGGAAAGCTAAAAATACACTCCATTTTGTGATCTGGTGTGTCCCTGGGGAGTTACAGCAAAGTGTATCTGAATTTGGCAAAAGAACTCAATTCAACCAGAAACTGTTTCTTTTGAACCAAAGCTCAGATTCGAACAACAAACACATATTAGTAGTGTCCTGAGTCGGGAATGCTAAAAAACAACTCCATTTTGTGATCTGGTGTTTCCCTTGGGAATTACACCAAAGTTTATCTTAGAAATGGCAGAAAAGCTCAATTCAACCAGAAAGTGTTTCTTTTGAACTAAAGCTCAGATTCGAACAACAAACACATATTAGTAGTGTCCTGAGTCAGGAAACCTAAAAAAACATTCAATTTTGTGATCTGGTGTTTCCCTGGGGAGTTACAGCAAAGTGTATCTCAAATGGGCAAAAGAACTCAATTCAACCAGAAAGTGTTTCTTTTGAACCCAAGCTCAGATTCGAACAACAAACACATATTAGTAGTGTCCTGAGTGGGGAATGCTAAAAAACAACTCCATTTTGTGATCTGGTGTGTCCCTGGGGAGTTACAGCAAAGTGTATCTCAATTTGGCAAAAGAACTCAATTCAACCAGAAAGTGTTTCTTTTGAACCAAAGCTGAGTTTCGAACAACAAACACATATTAGTAGTGTCCTGAGTCGAGAATGCTAAAAAACAACTCCATTTTGTGATCTGGTGTTTACCTTGCGAGTTACACCAAAGTATATCTTAGAAATGGCAGAAAAATTCAATTCAACCAGAACCTGTTTCTTTTGAACCAAAGCTCAGATTCGAACAACAAACACATATTAGTAGTGTCCTGAGTCGGGAAAGCTAAAAATACACTCCATTTTGTGATCTGGTGTGTCCCTGGGGAGTTACAGCAAAGTATATCTCAATTTGGCAAAAGAACTCAATTCAACCAGAAAGTGTTTCTTTTGAACCAAAAGCTCAGATTCGAACAACAAACACATATTAGTAGTGTCCTGAGTCGGGAATGCTAAAAAACAACTCCATTTTGTGATCTGGTGTTTCCCTTGGGAGTTACACCAAAGTTTATCTTAGAAATGGCAGAAAAGCTCAATTCAACCAGAACCTGTTTCTTTTGAACTAAAGCTCAGATTCGAACAACAAACACATATTAGTAGTGTCCTGAGTCAGGAAAGCTAAAAAAAAAACACTCCATTTGGTGATCTGGTGTTTCCCTGGGGAGTTACAGCAAAGTGTATCTCAAATTGGCAAAAGAACTCAATTCAACCAGAAAGTGTTTCTTTTGAACCAAAGCTCAGATTCGAACAACAAACACATATTAGTAGTGTCCTGAGTCGGGAATGCTAAAAAACAACTCCATTTGGTGATCTGGTGTTTCCCTTGGGAATTACACCAAAGTTTATCTTAGAAATGGCAGAAAAGCTCAATTCAATCAGAACCTGTTTCTTTTGAACTAAATCTCAGATTCGAACAACAAACACATATTAGTAGTGTCCTGAGTCGGGAAAGCTAAAAATACACTCCATTTTGTGATCTGGTGTTTCCCTTGGGAGTTACACCAAAGTATATCTTAGAAATGGCAGAAAAACTCAATTCAACCAGAACCTGTTTCTTTTGAACTAAATCTCAGATTCGAACAACAAACACATATTAGTAGTGTCCTGAGTCGGGAATGCTAAAAAACAACTCCATTTTGTGATCTGGTGTTTCCCTTGGGAGTTACACCAAAGTTTATCTTAGAAATGGCAGAAAAGCTCAATTCAACCAGAACCTGTTTCTTTTGAACTAAAGCTCAGATTCGAACAACAAACACATATTAGTAGTGTCCTGAGTCAGGAAACCTAAAAACACATTCAATTTTGTGATCTGGTGTTTCCCTTGGGAATTACACCAAAGTTTATCTTAGAAATGGCAGAAAAGCTCAATTCAACCAGAACCTGTTTCTTTTGAACTAGCGCTCAGATTCGAACAATAAACACATATTAGTAGTGTCCTGCGTCAGGAAACCTAAAAAAACATTCAATTTTGTGATCTGGTGTTTCCCTGGGGAGTTACAGCAAAGTGTATCTCAATTTGGCAAAAGAACTCAATTCAACCAGAAAGTGTTTCTTTTGAACCCAAGCTCAGATTCGAACAACAAACACATATTAGTAGTGTGCTGAGTGGGGAATGCTAAAAAACAACTCCATTTTGTGATCTGGTGTGTCCCTGGGGAGTTACAGCAAAGTGTATCTCAATTTGGCAAAAGAACTCAATTCAACCAGAAAGTGTTTCTTTTGAACCAAAGCTCAGATTCGAACAACAAACACATATTAGTAGTGTCCTGAGTCGAGAATGCTAAAAAACAACTCCATTTTGTGATCTGGTGTTTACCTTGCGAGTTACACCAAAGTATATCTTAGAAATGGCAGAAAAATTCAATTCAACCAGAACCTGTTTCTTTTGAACCAAAGCTCAGATTCGAACAACAAACACATATTAGTAGTGTCCTGAGTCGGGAAAGCTAAAAATACACTCCATTTTGTGATCTGGTGTGTCCTTGGGGAGTTACAGCAAAGTGTATCTCAATTTGGCAAAAGAACTCAATTCAACCAGAAAGTGTTTCTTTTGAACCCAAGCTCAGATTCGAACAACAAACACATATTAGTAGTGTGCTGAGTGGGGAATGCTAAAAAACAACTCCATTTTGTGATCTGGTGTGTCCCTGGGGAGTTACAGCAAAGTGTATCTCAATTTGGCAAAAGAACTCAATTCAACCAGAAAGTGTTTCTTTTGAACCAAAGCTCAGATTCGAACAACAAACACATATTAGTAGTGTCCTGAGTCGAGAATGCTAAAAAACAACTCCATTTTGTGATCTGGTGTTTACCTTGCGAGTTACACCAAAGTATATCTTAGAAATGGCAGAAAAATTCAATTCAACCAGAACCTGTTTCTTTTGAACCAAAGCTCAGATTCGAACAACAAACACATATTAGTAGTGTCCTGAGTCGGGAAAGCTAAAAATACACTCCATTTTGTGATCTGGTGTGTCCCTGGGGAGTTACAGCAAAGTATATCTCAATTTGGCAAAAGAACTCAATTCAACCAGAAAGTGTTTCTTTTGAACCAAAAGCTCAGATTCGAACAACAAACACATATTAGTAGTGTCCTGAGTCGGGAATGCTAAAAAACAACTCCATTTTGTGATCTGGTGTTTCCCTTGGGAATTACACCAAAGTTTATCTTAGAAATGGCAGAAAAGCTCAATTCAATCAGAACCTGTTTCTTTTGAACTAAATCTCAGATTCGAACAACAAACACATATTAGTAGTGTCCTGAGTCGGGAAAGCTAAAAATACACTCCATTTTGTGATCTGGTGTTTCCCTTGGGAGTTACACCAAAGTATATCTTAGAAATGGCAGAAAAACTCAATTCAACCAGAACCTGTTTCTTTTGAACTAAATCTCAGATTCGAACAACAAACACATATTAGTAGTGTCCTGAGTCGGGAAAGCTAAAAATACACTCCATTTTGTGATCTGGTGTGTCCCTGGGGAGTTACAGCAAAGTGTATCTCAATTTGGCAAAAGAACTCAATTCAACCAGAAAGTGTTTCTTTTGAACCAAAGCTCAGATTCGAACAACAAACACATATTAGTAGTGTCCTGAGTCGGGAATGCTAAAAAACAACTCCATTTTGTGATCTGGTGTTTCCCTTGGGAGTTACACCAAAGTTTATCTTAGAAATGGCAGAAAAGCTCAATTCAACCAGAACCTGTTTCTTTTGAACTAAAGCTCAGATTCGAACAACAAACACATATTAGTAGTGTCCTGAGTCAGGAAACCTAAAAACACATTCAATTTTGTGATCTGCTGTTTCCCTTGGGAATTACACCAAAGTTTATCTTAGAAATGGCAGAAAAGCTCAATTCAACCAGAACCTGTTTCTTTTGAACTAGCGCTCAGATTCGAACAACAAACACATATTAGTAGTGTCCTGAGTCAGGAAAGCTAAAAAAATACACTCCATTTTGTGATCTGGTGTTTCCCTGGGGAGTTACAGCAAAGTGTATCTCAAATTGGCAAAAGAATTCAATTCAACCAGAAAGTGTTTCTTTTGAACCAAAGCTCAGATTCGAACAACAAACACATATTAGTAGTGTCCTGAGTCGGGAATGCTAAAAAACAACTCCATTTTGTGATCTGGTGTTTCCCTTGGGAGTTACACCAAAGTATATCTTAGAAATGGCAGAAAAACTCAATTCAACCAGAACCTGTTTCTTTTGAACTAAATCTCAGATTCGAACAACAAACACATATTAGTAGTGTCCTGAGTCGGGAAAGCTAAAAATACACTCCATTTTGTGATCTGGTGTGTCCCTGGGGAGTTACAGCAAAGTGTATCTCAATTTGGCAGAAAAACTCAATTCAACCAGAACCTGTTTCTTTTGAACTAAAGCTCAGATTCCAACAACAAACACATATTAGTAGTGTCCTGAGTCAGGAAAGCTAAAAAAAACACTCCATTTTGTGATCTGGTGTTTCCCTGGGGAGTTACAGCAAAGTGTATCTCAAATTGGCAAAAGAACTCAATTCAACCAGAAAGTGTTTCTTTTGAACCAAAGCTCAGATTCGAACAACAAACACATATTAGTAGTGTCCTGAGTCGGGAATGCTAAAAAACAACTCCATTTGGTGATCTGGTGTTTCCCTTGGGAATTACACCAAAGTTTATCTTAGAAATAGCAGAAAAGCTCAATTCAACCAGAACCTGTTTCTTTTGAACTAAAGCTCAGATTCTAACAATAAACACATATTAGTAGTGTCCTGAGTCAGGAATGCTAAAAAACTACTCCATTTTGTGATCTGGTGTTTCCCTTGCGAGTTACACCAAAGTATATCTTAGAAATGTCAGAAAAACTCAATTCAACCAGAACCTGTTTCTTTTGAACTAAAGCTCAGATTCGAACAACAAACACATATTAGTAGTGTCCTGAGTCAGGAAAGCTAAAAAAACACTCCATTTTGTGATCTGGTGTTTCCCTGGGGAGTTACAGCAAAGTGTATCTCAAATGGGCAAAAGAACTCAATTCAACCAGAAAGTGTTTCTTTTGAACCAAAGCTCAGATTCGAACAACAAACACATATTAGTAGTGTCCTGAGTCGGGAATGCTAAAAAACAACTCCATTTTGTGATCTGGTGTTTCCCTTGGGAGTTACACCAAAGTATATCTTAGAAATGGCAGAAAAACTCAATTCAACCAGAACCTGTTTCTTTTGAACTAAATCTCAGATTCGAACAACAAACACATATTAGTAGTGTCCTGAGTCGGGAAAGCTAAAAATACACTCCATTTTGTGATCTGGTGTGTCCCTGGGGAGTTACACCAAAGTATATCTTAGAAATGGCAGAAAAACTCAATTCAACCAGAACCTGTTTCTTTTGAACTAAAGCTCAGATTCGAACAACAAACACATATTAGTAGTGTCCTGAGTCAGGAAACCTAAAAACACATTCAATTTTGTGATCTGGTGTTTCCCTTGGGAATTACACCAAAGTTTATCTTAGAAATGGCAGAAAAGCTCAATTCAACCAGAACCTGTTTCTTTTGAACTAGCGCTCAGATTCGAACAACAAACACATATTAGTAGTGTCCTGAGTCAGGAAACCTAAAAAAACATTCAATTTTGTGATCTGGTGTTTCCCTGGGGAGTTACAGCAAAGTGTATCTCAAATGGGCAAAAGAACTCAATTCAACCAGAAAGTGTTTCTTTTGAACCAAAGCTCAGATTCGAACAACAAACACATATTAGTAGTGTCCTGAGTCGGGAATGCTAAAAAACAACTCCATTTTGTGATCTGGTGTTTCCCTTGCGAGTTACACCAAAGTATATCTTAGAAATGGCAGAAAAACTCAATTCAACCAGAACCTGTTTCTTTTGAACTAAAGCTCAGATTCGAACAACAAACACATATTAGTAGTGTCCTGAGTCAGGAAAGCTAAAAAAATACACTCCATTTTGTGATCTGGTGTTTCCCTGGGGAGTTACAGCAAAGTGTATCTCAAATTGGCAAAAGAACTCAATTCAACCAGAAAGTGTTTCTTTTGAACCAAAGCTCAGATTCGAAAAACAAACACATATTAGTAGTGTCCTGAGTCGAGAATGCTAAAAAACAACTCCATTTTGTGATCTGGTGTTTCCCTTGCGAGTAACACCAAAGTATATCTTAGAAATGTCAGAAAAACTCAATTCAACCAGAACCTGTTTCTTTTGAACTAAAGCTCAGATTCGAACAACAAACACATATTAGTAGTGTCCTGAGTCAGGAAAGCTAAAAAAACACTCCATTTTGTGATCTGGTGTTTCCCTTGCGAGTTACACCAAAGTATATCTTAGAAATGTCAGAAAAACTCAATTCAACCAGAACCTGTTTCTTTTGAACTAAAGCTCAGATTCGAACAACAAACACATATTAGTAGTGTCCTGAGTCGGGAAAGCTAAAAATACACTCCATTTTGTGATCTGGTGTGTCCCTGGGGAGTTACAGCAAAGTGTATCTCAATTTGGCAAAAGAACTCAATTCAACCAGAAAGGGGTTTTTTTGAACGAAAGCTCAGATTCGAACAACAAACACATATTAGTAGTGTCCTGAGTCGGGAATGCTAAAAAACAACTCCATTTTGTGATCTGGTGTTTCCCTTGGGAATTACACCAAAGTATATCTTCGAAATAGCAGAAAAGCTCAATTCAACCAGAACCTGTTTCTTTTGAACTAAAGCTCAGATTCGAACAACAAACACATATTAGTAGTGTCCTGAGTCAGGAAAGCTAAAAAAATACACTCCATTTTGTGATCTGGTGTTTCCCTGGGGAGTTACAGCAAAGTGTATCTCAAATTGGCAAAAGAACTCAATTCAACCAGAACCTGTTTCTTTTGAACTAGCGCTCAGATTCGAACAACAAACACATATTAGTAGTGTCCTGAGTCGGGAAAGCTAAAAATACACTCCATTTTGTGATCTGGTGTGTCCCTGGGGAGTTACAGCAAAGTGTATCTCAATTTGGCAGAAAAACTCAATTCAACCAGAACCTGTTTCTTTTGAACTAAAGCTCAGATTCCAACAACAAACACATATTAGTAGTGTCCTGAGTCAGGAAAGCTAAAAAAATACACTCCATTTTGTGATCTGGTGTTTCCCTGGGGAGTTACAGCAAAGTGTATCTCAAATTGGCAAAAGAACTCAATTCAACCAGAAAGTGTTTCTTTTGAACCAAAGCTCAGATTCGAACAACAAACACATATTAGTAGTGTCCTGAGTCGGGAATGCTAAAAAACAACTCCATTTGGTGATCTGGTGTTTCCCTTGGGAATTACACCAAAGTTTATCTTAGAAATAGCAGAAAAGCTCAATTCAACCAGAACCTGTTTCTTTTGAACTAAAGCTCAGATTCGAACAACAAACACATATTAGTAGTGTCCTGAGTCAGGAATGCTAAAAAACTACTCCATTTTGTGATCTGGTGTTTCCCTTGCGAGTTACACCAAAGTATATCTTAGAAATGGCAGAAAAACTCAATTCAACCAGAACCTGTTTCTTTTGAACTAAATCTCAGATTCGAACAACAAACACATATTAGTAGTGTCCTGAGTCGGGAAAGCTAAAAATACACTCCATTTTGTGATCTGGTGTGTCCCTGGGGAGTTACAGCAAAGTGTATCTCAATTTGGCAGAAAAACTCAATTCAACCAGAACCTGTTTCTTTTGAACTAAAGCTCAGATTCCAACAACAAACACATATTAGTAGTGTCCTGAGTCAGGAAAGCTAAAAAAAACACTCCATTTTGTGATCTGGTGTTTCCCTGGGGAGTTACAGCAAAGTGTATCTCAAATTGGCAAAAGAACTCAATTCAACCAGAAAGTGTTTCTTTTGAACCAAGGCTCAGATTCGAACAACAAACACATATTAGTAGTGTCCTGAGTCGGGAATGCTAAAAAACAACTCCATTTTGTGATCTGGTGTTTCCCTTGGGAGTTACACCAAAGTTTATCTTAGAAATGGCAGAAAAGCTCAATTCAACCAGAACCTGTTTCTTTTGAACTAAAGCTCAGATTCGAACAACAAACACATATTAGTAGTGTCCTGAGTCAGGAAAGCTAAAAAAAAACACTCCATTTGGTGATCTGGTGTTTCCCTGGGGAGTTACAGCAAAGTGTATCTCAAATTGGCAAAAGAACTCAATTCAACCAGAAAGTGTTTCTTTTGAACCAAAGCTCAGATTCGAACAACAAACACATATTAGTAGTGTCCTGAGTCGGGAATGCTAAAAAACAACTCCATTTTGTGATCTGGTGTTTCCCTGGGGATTACACCAAAGTTTATCTTAGAAATGGCAGAAAAGCTCAATTCAACCAGAACCTGTTTCTTTTGAACTAAAGCTCAGATTCGAACAACAAACACATATTAGTAGTGTCCTGAGTCAGGAATGCTAAAAAACAACTCCATTTGGTGATCTGGTGTTTCGCTTGGGAATTACACAAAGTTTATCTTAGAAATAGCAGAAAAGCTCAATTCAACCAGAACCTGTTTCTTTTGAACTAAAGCTCAGATTCGAAGAACAAACAAATATTAGTAGTGTCCTGAGTCGAGAATGCTAAAAAACAACTCCATTTTGTGATCTGGTGTTTCCCTTGCGAGTTACACCAAAGTATATCTTAGAAATGGCAGAAAAACTCAATTCAACCAGAACCTGTTTCTTTTGAACTCAAGCTCAGATTCGAACAACAAACACATATTAGTAGTGTCCTGAGTCAGGAAAGCTAAAAAAACACTCCATTTTGTGATCTTGTTTTTCCCTTGGGAGTTACACCAAAGTATATCTTAGAAATGGCAGAAAAACTCAATTCAACCAGAACCTGTTTCTTTTGAACTAAAGCTCAGATTCGAACAACAAACACATATTAGTAGTGTCCTGAGTCGGGAAAGCTAAAAATACACTCCATTTTGTGATCTGGTGTGTCCCTGGGGAGTTACAGCAAAGTGTATCTGAATTTGGCAAAAGAACTCAATTCAACCAGAAACTGTTTCTTTTGAACCAAAGCTCAGATTCGAACAACAAACACATATTAGTAGTGTCCTGAGTCGGGAATGCTAAAAAACAACTCCATTTTGTGATCTGGTGTTTCCCTTGGGAATTACACCAAAGTTTATCTTAGAAATGGCAGAAAAGCTCAATTCAACCAGAAAGTGTTTCTTTTGAACTAAAGCTCAGATTCGAACAACAAACACATATTAGTAGTGTCCTGAGTCAGGAAAGCTAAAAAAACACTCCATTTTGTGATCTGGTGTGTCCCTGGGGAGTTACAGCAAAGTGTATCTCAATTTGGCAAAAGAACTCAATTCAACCAGAAAGTGTTTCTTTTGAACCAAAGCTCAGATTCGAACAAAAAACACATATTAGTAGTGTCCTGAGTCGAGAATGCTAAAAAACAACTCCATTTTGTGATCTGGTGTTTCCCTTGCGAGTTACACCAAAGTATATCTTAGAAATGGCAGAAAAATTCAATTCAACCAGAACCTGTTTCTTTTGAACCAAAGCTCAGATTCGAACAACAAACACATATTAGTAGTGTCCTGAGTTGGGAAAGCTAAAAATACACTCCATTTTGTGATCTGGTGTGTCCTTGGGGAGTTACAGCAAAGTGTATCTCAATTTGGCAAAAGAACTCAATTCAACCAGAAAGTGTTTCTTTTGAACCCAAGCTCAGATTCGAACAACAAACACATATTAGTAGTGTCCTGAGTGGGGAATGCTAAAAAACAACTCCATTTTGTGATCTGGTGTGTCCCTGGGGAGTTACAGCAAAGTGTATCTCAATTTGGCAAAAGAACTCAATTCAACCAGAAAGTGTTTCTTTTGAACCAAAGCTGAGTTTCGAACAACAAACACATATTAGTAGTGTCCTGAGTCGAGAATGCTAAAAAACAACTCCATTTTGTGATCTGGTGTTTACCTTGCGAGTTACACCAAAGTATATCTTAGAAATGGCAGAAAAATTCAATTCAACCAGAACCTGTTTCTTTTGAACCAAAGCTCAGATTCGAACAACAAACACATATTAGTAGTGTCCTGAGTCGGGAAAGCTAAAAATACACTCCATTTTGTGATCTGGTGTGTCCTTGGGGAGTTACACCAAAGTATATCTTAGAAATGGCAGAAAAACTCAATTCAACCAGAACCTGTTTCTTTTGAACTAAAGCTCAGATTCGAACAACAAACACATATTAGTAGTGTCCTGAGTCGGGAAAGCTAAAAATACACTCCATTTTGTGATCTGGTGTGTCCCTGGGGAGTTACAGCAAAGTGTATCTGAATTTGGCAAAAGAACTCAATTCAACCAGAAACTGTTTCTTTTGAACCAAAGCTCAGATTCGAACAACAAACACATATTAGTAGTGTCCTGAGTCGGGAATGCTAAAAAACAACTCCATTTTGTGATCTGGTGTTTCCCTTGGGAATTACACCAAAGTTTATCTTAGAAATGGCAGAAAAGCTCAATTCAACCAGAAAGTGTTTCTTTTGAACTAAAGCTCAGATTCGAACAACAAACACATATTAGTAGTGTCCTGAGTCAGGAAAGCTAAAAAAAAACACTCCATTTGGTGATCTGGTGTTTCCCTGGGGAGTTACAGCAAAGTGTATCTCAAATTGGCAAAAGAACTCAATTCAACCAGAAAGTGTTTCTTTTGAACCAAAGCTCAGATTCGAACAACAAACACATATTAGTAGTGTCCTGAGTCGGGAATGCTAAAAAACAACTCCATTTTGTGATCTGGTGTTTCCCTGGGGATTACACCAAAGTTTATCTTAGAAATGGCAGAAAAGCTCAATTCAACCAGAACCTGTTTCTTTTGAACTAAAGCTCAGATTCGAACAACAAACACATATTAGTAGTGTCCTGAGTCAGGAATGCTAAAAAACAACTCCATTTGGTGATCTGGTGTTTCGCTTGGGAATTACACAAAGTTTATCTTAGAAATAGCAGAAAAGCTCAATTCAACCAGAACCTGTTTCTTTTGAACTAAAGCTCAGATTCGAAGAACAAACAAATATTAGTAGTGTCCTGAGTCGAGAATGCTAAAAAACAACTCCATTTTGTGATCTGGTGTTTCCCTTGCGAGTTACACCAAAGTATATCTTAGAAATGGCAGAAAAACTCAATTCAACCAGAACCTGTTTCTTTTGAACTCAAGCTCAGATTCGAACAACAAACACATATTAGTAGTGTCCTGAGTCAGGAAAGCTAAAAAAACACTCCATTTTGTGATCTTGTTTTTCCCTTGGGAGTTACACCAAAGTATATCTTAGAAATGGCAGAAAAACTCAATTCAACCAGAACCTGTTTCTTTTGAACTAAAGCTCAGATTCGAACAACAAACACATATTAGTAGTGTCCTGAGTCGGGAAAGCTAAAAATACACTCCATTTTGTGATCTGGTGTGTCCCTGGGGAGTTACAGCAAAGTGTATCTGAATTTGGCAAAAGAACTCAATTCAACCAGAAACTGTTTCTTTTGAACCAAAGCTCAGATTCGAACAACAAACACATATTAGTAGTGTCCTGAGTCGGGAATGCTAAAAAACAACTCCATTTTGTGATCTGGTGTTTCCCTTGGGAATTACACCAAAGTTTATCTTAGAAATGGCAGAAAAGCTCAATTCAACCAGAAAGTGTTTCTTTTGAACTAAAGCTCAGATTCGAACAACAAACACATATTAGTAGTGTCCTGAGTCAGGAAAGCTAAAAAAACACTCCATTTTGTGATCTGGTGTGTCCCTGGGGAGTTACAGCAAAGTGTATCTCAATTTGGCAAAAGAACTCAATTCAACCAGAAAGTGTTTCTTTTGAACCAAAGCTCAGATTCGAACAAAAAACACATATTAGTAGTGTCCTGAGTCGAGAATGCTAAAAAACAACTCCATTTTGTGATCTGGTGTTTCCCTTGCGAGTTACACCAAAGTATATCTTAGAAATGGCAGAAAAATTCAATTCAACCAGAACCTGTTTCTTTTGAACCAAAGCTCAGATTCGAACAACAAACACATATTAGTAGTGTCCTGAGTTGGGAAAGCTAAAAATACACTCCATTTTGTGATCTGGTGTGTCCTTGGGGAGTTACAGCAAAGTGTATCTCAATTTGGCAAAAGAACTCAATTCAACCAGAAAGTGTTTCTTTTGAACCCAAGCTCAGATTCGAACAACAAACACATATTAGTAGTGTCCTGAGTGGGGAATGCTAAAAAACAACTCCATTTTGTGATCTGGTGTGTCCCTGGGGAGTTACAGCAAAGTGTATCTCAATTTGGCAAAAGAACTCAATTCAACCAGAAAGTGTTTCTTTTGAACCAAAGCTGAGTTTCGAACAACAAACACATATTAGTAGTGTCCTGAGTCGAGAATGCTAAAAAACAACTCCATTTTGTGATCTGGTGTTTACCTTGCGAGTTACACCAAAGTATATCTTAGAAATGGCAGAAAAATTCAATTCAACCAGAACCTGTTTCTTTTGAACCAAAGCTCAGATTCGAACAACAAACACATATTAGTAGTGTCCTGAGTCGGGAAAGCTAAAAATACACTCCATTTTGTGATCTGGTGTGTCCTTGGGGAGTTACACCAAAGTATATCTTAGAAATGGCAGAAAAACTCAATTCAACCAGAACCTGTTTCTTTTGAACTAAAGCTCAGATTCGAACAACAAACACATATTAGTAGTGTCCTGAGTCGGGAAAGCTAAAAATACACTCCATTTTGTGATCTGGTGTGTCCCTGGGGAGTTACAGCAAAGTGTATCTGAATTTGGCAAAAGAACTCAATTCAACCAGAAACTGTTTCTTTTGAACCAAAGCTCAGATTCGAACAACAAACACATATTAGTAGTGTCCTGAGTCGGGAATGCTAAAAAACAACTCCATTTTGTGATCTGGTGTTTCCCTTGGGAATTACACCAAAGTTTATCTTAGAAATGGCAGAAAAGCTCAATTCAACCAGAAAGTGTTTCTTTTGAACCAAAGCTCAGATTCGAACAACAAACACATATTAGTAGTGTCCTGAGTCGGGAATGCTAAAAAACAACTCCATTTTGTGATCTGGTGTGTCCCTGGGGAGTTACAGCAAAGTGTATCTCAATTTGGCAAAAGAACTCAATTCAACCAGAAAGTGTTTCTTTTGAACCAAAGCTCAGATTCGAACAAAAAACACATATTAGTAGTGTCCTGAGTCGAGAATGCTAAAAAACAACTCCATTTTGTGATCTGGTGTTTCCCTTGCGAGTTACACCAAAGTATATCTTAGAAATGGCAGAAAAATTCAATTCAACCAGAACCTGTTTCTTTTGAACCAAAGCTCAGATTCGAACAACAAACACATATTAGTAGTGTCCTGAGTTGGGAAAGCTAAAAATACACTCCATTTTGTGATCTGGTGTGTCCTTGGGGAGTTACAGCAAAGTGTATCTCAATTTGGCAAAAGAACTCAATTCAACCAGAAAGTGTTTCTTTTGAACCCAAGCTCAGATTCGAACAACAAACACATATTAGTAGTGTCCTGAGTGGGGAATGCTAAAAAACAACTCCATTTTGTGATCTGGTGTGTCCCTGGGGAGTTACAGCAAAGTGTATCTCAATTTGGCAAAAGAACTCAATTCAACCAGAAAGTGTTTCTTTTGAACCAAAGCTGAGTTTCGAACAACAAACACATATTAGTAGTGTCCTGAGTCGAGAATGCTAAAAAACAACTCCATTTTGTGATCTGGTGTTTACCTTGCGAGTTACACCAAAGTATATCTTAGAAATGGCAGAAAAATTCAATTCAACCAGAACCTGTTTCTTTTGAACCAAAGCTCAGATTCGAACAACAAACACATATTAGTAGTGTCCTGAGTCGGGAAAGCTAAAAATACACTCCATTTTGTGATCTGGTGTGTCCCTGGGGAGTTACAGCAAAGTATATCTCAATTTGGCAAAAGAACTCAATTCAACCAGAAAGTGTTTCTTTTGAACCAAAAGCTCAGATTCGAACAACAAACACATATTAGTAGTGTCCTGAGTCGGGAATGCTAAAAAACAACTCCATTTTGTGATCTGGTGTTTACCTTGCGAGTTACACCAAAGTATATCTTAGAAATGGCAGAAAAATTCAATTCAACCAGAACCTGTTTCTTTTGAACCAAAGCTCAGATTCGAACAACAAACACATATTAGTAGTGTCCTGAGTCGGGAAAGCTAAAAATACACTCCATTTTGTGATCTGGTGTGTCCCTGGGGAGTTACAGCAAAGTATATCTCAATTTGGCAAAAGAACTCAATTCAACCAGAAAGTGTTTCTTTTGAACCAAAAGCTCAGATTCGAACAAAAAACACATATTAGTAGTGTCCTGAGTCGAGAATGCTAAAAAACAACTCCATTTTGTGATCTGGTGTTTCCCTTGCGAGTTACACCAAAGTATATCTTAGAAATGGCAGAAAAATTCAATTCAACCAGAACCTGTTTCTTTTGAACCAAAGCTCAGATTCGAACAACAAACACATATTAGTAGTGTCCTGAGTTGGGAAAGCTAAAAATACACTCCATTTTGTGATCTGGTGTGTCCTTGGGGAGTTACAGCAAAGTGTATCTCAATTTGGCAAAAGAACTCAATTCAACCAGAAAGTGTTTCTTTTGAACCCAAGCTCAGATTCGAACAACAAACACATATTAGTAGTGTCCTGAGTGGGGAATGCTAAAAAACAACTCCATTTTGTGATCTGGTGTGTCCCTGGGGAGTTACAGCAAAGTGTATCTCAATTTGGCAAAAGAACTCAATTCAACCAGAAAGTGTTTCTTTTGAACCAAAGCTGAGTTTCGAACAACAAACACATATTAGTAGTGTCCTGAGTCGAGAATGCTAAAAAACAACTCCATTTTGTGATCTGGTGTTTACCTTGCGAGTTACACCAAAGTATATCTTAGAAATGGCAGAAAAATTCAATTCAACCAGAACCTGTTTCTTTTGAACCAAAGCTCAGATTCGAACAACAAACACATATTAGTAGTGTCCTGAGTCGGGAAAGCTAAAAATACACTCCATTTTGTGATCTGGTGTGTCCCTGGGGAGTTACAGCAAAGTATATCTCAATTTGGCAAAAGAACTCAATTCAACCAGAAAGTGTTTCTTTTGAACCAAAAGCTCAGATTCGAACAACAAACACATATTAGTAGTGTCCTGAGTCGGGAATGCTAAAAAACAACTCCATTTTGTGATCTGGTGTTTCCCTTGGGAATTACACCAAAGTTTATCTTAGAAATGGCAGAAAAGCTCAATTCAATCAGAACCTGTTTCTTTTGAACTAAATCTCAGATTCGAACAACAAACACATATTAGTAGTGTCCTGAGTCGGGAATGCTAAAAAACAACTCCATTTTGTGATCTGGTGTTTCCCTTGGGAGTTACACCAAAGTTTATCTTAGAAATGGCAGAAAAGCTCAATTCAACCAGAACCTGTTTCTTTTGAACTAAAGCTCAGATTCGAACAACAAACACATATTAGTAGTGTCCTGAGTCAGGAAACCTAAAAACACATTCAATTTTGTGATCTGGTGTTTCCCTTGGGAATTACACCAAAGTTTATCTTAGAAATGGCAGAAAAGCTCAATTCAACCAGAACCTGTTTCTTTTGAACTAGCGCTCAGATTCGAACAACAAACACATATTAGTAGTGTCCTGAGTCAGGAAACCTAAAAAAGACATTCAATTTTGTGATCTGGTGTTTCCCTGGGGAGTTACAGCAAAGTGTATCTCAAATGGGCAAAAGAACTCAATTCAACCAGAAAGTGTTTCTTTTGAACCAAAGCTCAGATTCGAACAACAAACACATATTAGTAGTGTCCTGAGTCGGGAATGCTAAAAAACAACTCCATTTTGTGATCTGGTGTTTCCCTTGCGAGTTACACCAAAGTATATCTTAGAAATGGCAGAAAAACTCAATTCAACCAGAACCTGTTTCTTTTGAACTAAAGCTCAGATTCGAACAACAAACACATATTAGTAGTGTCCTGAGTCAGGAAAGCTAAAAAAATACACTCCATTTTGTGATCTGGTGTTTCCCTGGGGAGTTACAGCAAAGTGTATCTCAAATTGGCAAAAGAACTCAATTCAACCAGAAAGTGTTTCTTTTGAACCAAAGCTCAGATTCGAACAACAAACACATATTAGTAGTGTCCTGAGTCGGGAATGCTAAAAAACAACTCCATTTTGTGATCTGGTGTTTCCCTTGGGAGTTACACCAAAGTATATCTTAGAAATGGCAGAAAAACTCAATTCAACCAGAACCTGTTTCTTTTGAACTAAATCTCAGATTCGAACAACAAACACATATTAGTAGTGTCCTGAGTCGGGAAAGCTAAAAATACACTCCATTTTGTGATCTGGTGTGTCCCTGGGGAGTTACAGCAAAGTGTATCTCAATTTGGCAGAAAAACTCAATTCAACCAGAACCTGTTTCTTTTGAACTAAAGCTCAGATTCCAACAACAAACACATATTAGTAGTGTCCTGAGTCAGGAAAGCTAAAAAAAACACTCCATTTTGTGATCTGGTGTTTCCCTGGGGAGTTACAGCAAAGTGTATCTCAAATTGGCAAAAGAACTCAATTCAACCAGAAAGTGTTTCTTTTGAACCAAAGCTCAGATTCGAACAACAAACACATATTAGTAGTGTCCTGAGTCGGGAATGCTAAAAAACAACTCCATTTGGTGATCTGGTGTTTCCCTTGGGAATTACACCAAAGTTTATCTTAGAAATAGCAGAAAAGCTCAATTCAACCAGAACCTGTTTCTTTTGAACTAAAGCTCAGATTCTAACAATAAACACATATTAGTAGTGTCCTGAGTCGGGAAAGCTAAAAATACACTCCATTTTGTGATCTGGTGTGTCCCTGGGGAGTTACACCAAAGTATATCTTAGAAATGGCAGAAAAACTCAATTCAACCAGAACCTGTTTCTTTTGAACTAAAGCTCAGATTCGAACAACAAACACATATTAGTAGTGTCCTGAGTCAGGAAACCTAAAAACACATTCAATTTTGTGATCTGGTGTTTCCCTGGGGAGTTACAGCAAAGTGTATCTCAAATTGGCAAAAGAACTCAATTCAACCAGAAAGTGTTTCTTTTGAACCAAAGCTCAGATTCGAACAACAAACACATATTAGTAGTGTCCTGAGTCGGGAATGCTAAAAAACAACTCCATTTGGTGATCTGGTGTTTCCCTTGGGAATTACACCAAAGTTTATCTTAGAAATAGCAGAAAAGCTCAATTCAACCAGAACCTGTTTCTTTTGAACTAAAGCTCAGATTCTAACAATAAACACATATTAGTAGTGTCCTGAGTCGGGAATGCTAAAAAACAACTCCATTTTGTGATCTGGTGTTTCCCTTGGGAATTACACCAAAGTTTATCTTAGAAATGGCAGAAAAGCTCAATTCAATCAGAACCTGTTTCTTTTGAACTAAATCTCAGATTCGAACAACAAACACATATTAGTAGTGTCCTGAGTCGGGAAAGCTAAAAATACACTCCATTTTGTGATCTGGTGTTTCCCTTGGGAGTTACACCAAAGTGTATCTCAATTTGGCAAAAGAACTCAATTCAACCAGAAAGTGTTTCTTTTGAACCAAAGCTCAGATTCGAACAACAAACACATATTAGTAATGTCCTGAGTCGGGAATGCTAAAAAACAACTCCATTTTGTGATCTGGTGTTTCCCTTCGGAGTTACACCAAAGTTTATCTTAGAAATGGCAGAAAAGCTCAATTCAACCAGAACCTGTTTCTTTTGAACTAGCGCTCAGATTCGAACAACAAACACATATTAGTAGTGTCCTGAGTCAGGAAACCTAAAAAAACATTCAATTTTGTGATCTGGTGTTTACCTGGGGAGTTACAGCAAAGTGTATCTCAAATGGGCAAAAGAACTCAATTCAACCAGAAAGTGTTTCTTTTGAACCAAAGCTCAGATTCGAACAACAAACACATATTAGTAGTGTCCTGAGTCGGGAATGCTAAAAAACAACTCCATTTTGTGATCTGGTGTTTCCCTTGGGAGTTACACAAAAGTATATCTTAGAAATGGCAGAAAAACTCAATTCAACCAGAACCTGTTTCTTTTGAACTAAATCTCAGATTCGAACAACAAACACATATTAGTAGTGTCCTGAGTCGGGAAAGCTAAAAATACACTCCATTTTGTGATCTGGTGTGTCCCTGGGGAGTTACACCAAAGTATATCTTAGAAATGGCAGAAAAACTCAATTCAACCAGAACCTGTTTCTTTTGAACTAAAGCTCAGATTCGAACAACAAACACATATTAGTAGTGTCCTGAGTCAGGAAACCTAAAAACACATTCAATTTTGTGATCTGGTGTTTCCCTTGGGAATTACACCAAAGTTTATCTTAGAAATGGCAGAAAAGCTCAATTCAACCAGAACCTGTTTCTTTTGAACTAGCGCTCAGATTCGAACAACAAACACATATTAGTAGTGTCCTGAGTCAGGAAACCTAAAAAAACATTCAATTTTGTGATCTGGTGTTTCCCTGGGGAGTTACAGCAAAGTGTATCTCAAATGGGCAAAAGAACTCAATTCAACCAGAAAGTGTTTCTTTTGAACCAAAGCTCAGATTCGAACAACAAACACATATTAGTAGTGTCCTGAGTCGGGAATGCTAAAAAACAACTCCATTTTGTGATCTGGTGTTTCCCTTGCGAGTTACACCAAAGTATATCTTAGAAATGGCAGAAAAACTCAATTCAACCAGAACCTGTTTCTTTTGAACTAAAGCTCAGATTCGAACAACAAACACATATTAGTAGTGTCCTGAGTCAGGAAAGCTAAAAAAATACACTCCATTTTGTGATCTGGTGTTTCCCTGGGGAGTTACAGCAAAGTGTATCTCAAATTGGCAAAAGAACTCAATTCAACCAGAAAGTGTTTCTTTTGAACCAAAGCTCAGATTCGAACAACAAACACATATTAGTAGTGTCCTGAGTCGGGAATGCTAAAAAACAACTCCATTTTGTGATCTGGTGTTTCCCTTGGGAGTTACACCAAAGTATATCTTAGAAATGGCAGAAAAACTCAATTCAACCAGAACCTGTTTCTTTTGAACTAAATCTCAGATTCGAACAACAAACACATATTAGTAGTGTCCTGAGTCGGGAAAGCTAAAAATACACTCCATTTTGTGATCTGGTGTGTCCCTGGGGAGTTACAGCAAAGTGTATCTCAATTTGGCAGAAAAACTCAATTCAACCAGAACCTGTTTCTTTTGAACTAAAGCTCAGATTCCAACAACAAACACATATTAGTAGTGTCCTGAGTCAGGAAAGCTAAAAAAAAACACTCCATTTTGTGATCTGGTGTGTCCCTGGGGAGTTACAGCAAAGTATATCTCAATTTGGCAAAAGAACTCAATTCAACCAGAAAGTGTTTCTTTTGAACCAAAAGCTCAGATTCGAACAACAAACACATATTAGTAGTGTCCTGAGTCGGGAATGCTAAAAAACAACTCCATTTTGTGATCTGGTGTTTCCCTTGGGAATTACACCAAAGTTTATCTTAGAAATGGCAGAAAAGCTCAATTCAATCAGAACCTGTTTCTTTTGAACTAAATCTCAGATTCGAACAACAAACACATATTAGTAGTGTCCTGAGTCGGGAAAGCTAAAAATACACTCCATTTTGTGATCTGGTGTTTCCCTTGGGAGTTACACCAAAGTGTATCTCAATTTGGCAAAAGAACTCAATTCAACCAGAAAGTGTTTCTTTTGAACCAAAGCTCAGATTCGAACAACAAACACATATTAGTAATGTCCTGAGTCGGGAATGCTAAAAAACAACTCCATTTTGTGATCTGGTGTTTCCCTTCGGAGTTACACCAAAGTTTATCTTAGAAATGGCAGAAAAGCTCAATTCAACCAGAACCTGTTTCTTTTGAACTAGCGCTCAGATTCGAACAACAAACACATATTAGTAGTGTCCTGAGTCAGGAAACCTAAAAAAACATTCAATTTTGTGATCTGGTGTTTCCCTGGGGAGTTACAGCAAAGTGTATCTCAAATGGGCAAAAGAACTCAATTCAACCAGAAAGTGTTTCTTTTGAACCAAAGCTCAGATTCGAACAACAAATACATATTAGTAGTGTCCTGAGTCGGGAATGCTAAAAAACAACTCCATTTTGTGATCTGGTGTTTCCCTTGCGAGTTACACCAAAGTATATCTTAGAAATGGCAGAAAAACTCAATTCAACCAGAACCTGTTTCTTTTGAACTAAAGCTCACATTCGAACAACAAACACATATTAGTAGTGTCCTGAGTCGGGAATGCTAAAAAACAACTCCATTTTGTGATCTGGTGTTTCCCTTGGGAGTTACACCAAAGTTTATCTTAGAAATGGCAGAAAAGCTCAATTCAACCAGAACCTGTTTCTTTTGAACTAAAGCTCAGATTCGAACAACAAACACATATTAGTAGTGTCCTGAGTCAGGAAAGCTAAAAAAAAAACACTCCATTTGGTGATCTGGTGTTTCCCTGGGGAGTTACAGCAAAGTGTATCTCAAATTGGCAAAAGAACTCAATTCAACCAGAAAGTGTTTCTTTTGAACCAAAGCTCAGATTCGAACAACAAACACATATTAGTAGTGTCCTGAGTCGGGAATGCTAAAAAACAACTCCATTTGGTGATCTGGTGTTTCCCTTGCGAGTTACACCAAAGTATATCTTAGAAATGGCAGAAAAACTCAATTCAACCAGAACCTGTTTCTTTTGAACTAAAGCTCACATTCGAACAACAAACACATATTAGTAGTGTCCTGAGTCGGGAATGCTAAAAAACAACTCCATTTTGTGATCTGGTGTTTCCCTTGGGAGTTACACCAAAGTTTATCTTAGAAATGGCAGAAAAGCTCAATTCAACCAGAACCTGTTTCTTTTGAACTAAAGCTCAGATTCGAACAACAAACACATATTAGTAGTGTCCTGAGTCAGGAAAGCTAAAAAAAAAACACTCCATTTGGTGATCTGGTGTTTCCCTGGGGAGTTACAGCAAAGTGTATCTCAAATTGGCAAAAGAACTCAATTCAACCAGAAAGTGTTTCTTTTGAACCAAAGCTCAGATTCGAACAACAAACACATATTAGTAGTGTCCTGAGTCGGGAATGCTAAAAAACAACTCCATTTGGTGATCTGGTGTTTCCCTTGGGAATTACACCAAAGTTTATCTTAGAAATGGCAGAAAAGCTCAATTCAACCAGAACCTGTTTCTTTTGAACTAAAGCTCAGATTCGAACAACAAACACATATTAGTAGTGTCCTGAGTCAGGAATGCTAAAAAACAACTCCATTTGGTGATCTGGTGTTTCCCTTGGGAGTTACACCAAAGTTTATCTTAGAAATGGCAGAAAAGCTCAATTCAACCAGAACCTGTTTCTTTTGAACTAAAGATCAGATTCGAACAACAAACACATATTAGTAGTGTCCTGAGTCAGGAAAGCTAAAAAAAAACACTCCATTTTGTGATCTGGTGTTTCCCTGGGGAGTTACAGCAAAGTGTATCTCAAATTGGCAAAAGAACTCAATTCAACCAGAAAGTGTTTCTTTTGAACCAAAGCTCAGATTCGAACAACAAACACATATTAGTAGTGTCCTGAGTCGGGAATGCTAAAAAACAACTCCATTTGGTGATCTGGTGTTTCCCTTGGGAATTACATCAAAGTTTATCTTAGAAATGGCAGAAAAGCTCAATTCAACCAGAACCTGTTTCTTTTGAACTAAAGCTCAGATTCGAACAACAAACACATATTAGTAGTGTCCTGAGTCAGGAATGCTAAAAAACAACTCCATTTTGTGATCTGGTGTTTCCCTTGGGAGTTACACCAAAGTTTATCTTAGAAATGGCAGAAAAGCTCAATTCAACCAGAACCTGTTTCTTTTGAACTAAAGCTCAGATTCGAACAACAAACACATATTAGTAGTGTCCTGAGTCAGGAAAGCTAAAAAAAAAAACACTCCATTTGGTGATCTGGTGTTTCCCTGGGGAGTTACAGCAAAGTGTATCTCAAATTGGCAAAAGAACTCAATTCAACCAGAAAGTGTTTCTTTTGAACCAAAGCTCAGATTCGAACAACAAACACATATTAGTAGTGTCCTGAGTCGGGAATGCTAAAAAACAACTCCATTTGGTGATCTGGTGTTTCCCTTGGGAATTACACCAAAGTTTATCTTAGAAATGGCAGAAAAGCTCAATTCAACCAGAACCTGTTTCTTTTGAACTAAAGCTCAGATTCGAACAACAAACACATATTAGTAGTGTCCTGAGTCAGGAAACCTAAAAAAACATTCAATTTTGTGATCTGGTGTTTCCCTGGGGAGTTACAGCAAAGTGTATCTCAAATGGGCAAAAGAACTCAATTCAACCAGAAAGTGTTTCTTTTGAACCAAAGCTCAGATTCGAACAACAAACACATATTAGTAGTGTCCTGAGTCGGGAACGCTAAAAAACAACTCCATTTTGTGATCTGGTGTTTCCCTTGCGAGTTACACCAAAGTATATCTTAGAAATGGCAGAAAAACTCAATTCAACCAGAACCTGTTTCTTTTGAACTAAAGCTCACATTCGAACAACAAACACATATTAGTAGTGTCCTGAGTCGGGAATGCTAAAAAACAACTCCATTTTGTGATCTGGTGTTTCCCTTGGGAGTTACACCAAAGTTTATCTTAGAAATGGCAGAAAAGCTCAATTCAACCAGAACCTGTTTCTTTTGAACTAAAGCTCAGATTCGAACAACAAACACATATTAGTAGTGTCCTGAGTCAGGAAAGCTAAAAAAAAACACTCCATTTGGTGATCTGGTGTTTCCCTTGGGAATTACACCAAAGTTTATCTTAGAAATAGCAGAAAAGCTCAATTCAACCAGAACCTGTTTCTTTTGAACTAAAGCTCAGATTCGAACAACAAACACATATTAGTAGTGTCCTGAGTCAGGAATGCTAAAAAACAACTCCATTTTGTGATCTGGTGTTTCCCTTGCGAGTTACACCAAAGTATATCTTAGAAATGGCAGAAAAACTCAATTCAACCAGAACCTGTTTCTTTTGAACTAAATCTCAGATTCGAACAACAAACACATATTAGTAGTGTCCTGAGTCGGGAAAGCTAAAAATACACTCCATTTTGTGATCTGGTGTGTCCCTGGGGAGTTACACCAAAGTATATCTTAGAAATGGCAGAAAAACTCAATTCAACCAGAACCTGTTTCTTTTGAACTAAAGCTCAGATTCGAACAACAAACACATATTAGTAGTGTCCTGAGTCAGGAAACCTAAAAACACATTCAATTTTGTGATCTGGTGTTTCCCTTGGGAATTACACCAAAGTTTATCTTAGAAATGGCAGAAAAGCTCAATTCAACCAGAACCTGTTTCTTTTGAACTAGCGCTCAGATTCGAACAACAAACACATATTAGTAGTGTCCTGAGTCAGGAAACCTAAAAAAACATTCAATTTTGTGATCTGGTGTTTCCCTGGGGAGTTACAGCAAAGTGTATCTCAAATGGGCAAAAGAACTCAATTCAACCAGAAAGTGTTTCTTTTGAACCAAAGCTCAGATTCGAACAACAAACACATATTAGTAGTGTCCTGAGTCGGGAATGCTAAAAAACAACTCCATTTTGTGATCTGGTGTTTCCCTTGCGAGTTACACCAAAGTATATCTTAGAAATGGCAGAAAAACTCAATTCAACCAGAACCTGTTTCTTTTGAACTAAAGCTCAGATTCGAACAACAAACACATATTAGTAGTGTCCTGAGTCAGGAAAGCTAAAAAAATACACTCCATTTTGTGATCTGGTGTTTCCCTGGGGAGTTACAGCAAAGTGTATCTCAAATTGGCAAAAGAACTCAATTCAACCAGAAAGTGTTTCTTTTGAACCAAAGCTCAGATTCGAACAACAAACACATATTAGTAGTGTCCTGAGTCGGGAATGCTAAAAAACAACTCCATTTTGTGATCTGGTGTTTCCCTTGGGAGTTACACCAAAGTATATCTTAGAAATGGCAGAAAAACTCAATTCAACCAGAACCTGTTTCTTTTGAACTAAATCTCAGATTCGAACAACAAACACATATTAGTAGTGTCCTGAGTCGGGAAAGCTAAAAATACACTCCATTTTGTGATCTGGTGTGTCCCTGGGGAGTTACAGCAAAGTGTATCTCAATTTGGCAGAAAAACTCAATTCAACCAGAACCTGTTTCTTTTGAACTAAAGCTCAGATTCCAACAACAAACACATATTAGTAGTGTCCTGAGTCAGGAAAGCTAAAAAAAAACACTCCATTTTGTGATCTGGTGTGTCCCTGGGGAGTTACAGCAAAGTATATCTCAATTTGGCAAAAGAACTCAATTCAACCAGAAAGTGTTTCTTTTGAACCAAAAGCTCAGATTCGAACAACAAACACATATTAGTAGTGTCCTGAGTCGGGAATGCTAAAAAACAACTCCATTTTGTGATCTGGTGTTTCCCTTGGGAATTACACCAAAGTTTATCTTAGAAATGGCAGAAAAGCTCAATTCAATCAGAACCTGTTTCTTTTGAACTAAATCTCAGATTCGAACAACAAACACATATTAGTAGTGTCCTGAGTCGGGAAAGCTAAAAATACACTCCATTTTGTGATCTGGTTTTCCCTTGGGAGTTACACCAAAGTGTATCTCAATTTGGCAAAAGAACTCAATTCAACCAGAAAGTGTTTCTTTTGAACCAAAGCTCAGATTCGAACAACAAACACATATTAGTAATGTCCTGAGTCGGGAATGCTAAAAAACAACTCCATTTTGTGATCTGGTGTTTCCCTTCGGAGTTACACCAAAGTTTATCTTAGAAATGGCAGAAAAGCTCAATTCAACCAGAACCTGTTTCTTTTGAACTAGCGCTCAGATTCGAACAACAAACACATATTAGTAGTGTCCTGAGTCAGGAAACCTAAAAAAACATTCAATTTTGTGATCTGGTGTTTCCCTGGGGAGTTACAGCAAAGTGTATCTCAAATGGGCAAAAGAACTCAATTCAACCAGAAAGTGTTTCTTTTGAACCAAAGCTCAGATTCGAACAACAAATACATATTAGTAGTGTCCTGAGTCGGGAATGCTAAAAAACAACTCCATTTTGTGATCTGGTGTTTCCCTTGCGAGTTACACCAAAGTATATCTTAGAAATGGCAGAAAAACTCAATTCAACCAGAACCTGTTTCTTTTGAACTAAAGCTCACATTCGAACAACAAACACATATTAGTAGTGTCCTGAGTCGGGAATGCTAAAAAACAACTCCATTTTGTGATCTGGTGTTTCCCTTGGGAGTTACACCAAAGTTTATCTTAGAAATGGCAGAAAAGCTCAATTCAACCAGAACCTGTTTCTTTTGAACTAAAGCTCAGATTCGAACAACAAACACATATTAGTAGTGTCCTGAGTCAGGAAAGCTAAAAAAAAAACACTCCATTTGGTGATCTGGTGTTTCCCTGGGGAGTTACAGCAAAGTGTATCTCAAATTGGCAAAAGAACTCAATTCAACCAGAAAGTGTTTCTTTTGAACTAAAGCTCAGATTCGAACAACAAACACATATTAGTAGTGTCCTGAGTCGGGAATGCTAAAAAACAACTCCATTTGGTGATCTGGTGTTTCCCTTGCGAGTTACACCAAAGTATATCTTAGAAATGGCAGAAAAACTCAATTCAACCAGAACCTGTTTCTTTTGAACTAAAGCTCACATTCGAACAACAAACACATATTAGTAGTGTCCTGAGTCGGGAATGCTAAAAAACAACTCCATTTTGTGATCTGGTGTTTCCCTTGGGAGTTACACCAAAGTTTATCTTAGAAATGGCAGAAAAGCTCAATTCAACCAGAACCTGTTTCTTTTGAACTAAAGCTCAGATTCGAACAACAAACACATATTAGTAGTGTCCTGAGTCAGGAAAGCTAAAAAAAAAACACTCCATTTGGTGATCTGGTGTTTCCCTGGGGAGTTACAGCAAAGTGTATCTCAAATTGGCAAAAGAACTCAATTCAACCAGAAAGTGTTTCTTTTGAACCAAAGCTCAGATTCGAACAACAAACACATATTAGTAGTGTCCTGAGTCGGGAATGCTAAAAAACAACTCCATTTGGTGATCTGGTGTTTCCCTTGGGAATTACACCAAAGTTTATCTTAGAAATGGCAGAAAAGCTCAATTCAACCAGAACCTGTTTCTTTTGAACTAAAGCTCAGATTCGAACAACAAACACATATTAGTAGTGTCCTGAGTCAGGAATGCTAAAAAACAACTCCATTTGGTGATCTGGTGTTTCCCTTGGGAATTACACCAAAGTTTATCTTAGAAATAGCAGAAAAGCTCAATTCAACCAGAACCTGTTTCTTTTGAACTAAAGCTCAGATTCGAACAACAAACACATATTAGTAGTGTCCTGAGTCAGGAAACCTAAAAAAACATTCAATTTTGTGATCTGGTGTTTCCCTGGGGAGTTACAGCAAAGTGTATCTCAAATGGGCAAAAGAACTCAATTCAACCAGAAAGTGTTTCTTTTGAACCAAAGCTCAGATTCGAACAACAAACACATATTAGTAGTGTCCTGAGTCGGGAATGCTAAAAAACAACTCCATTTTGTGATCTGGTGTTTCCCTTGCGAGTTACACCAAAGTATATCTTAGAAATGGCAGAAAAACTCAATTCAACCAGAACCTGTTTCTTTTGAACTAAAGCTCACATTCGAACAACAAACACATATTAGTAGTGTCCTGAGTCGGGAATGCTAAAAAACAACTCCATTTTGTGATCTGGTGTTTCCCTTGGGAGTTACACCAAAGTTTATCTTAGAAATGGCAGAAAAGCTCAATTCAACCAGAACCTGTTTCTTTTGAACTAAAGATCAGATTCGAACAACAAACACATATTAGTAGTGTCCTGAGTCAGGAAAGCTAAAAAAAAACACTCCATTTGGTGATCTGGTGTTTCCCTGGGGAGTTACAGCAAAGTGTATCTCAAATTGGCAAAAGAACTCAATTCAACCAGAAAGTGTTTCTTTTGAACCAAAGCTCAGATTCGAACAACAAACACATATTAGTAGTGTCCTGAGTCGGGAATGCTAAAAAACAACTCCATTTGGTGATCTGGTGTTTCCCTTGGGAATTACATCAAAGTTTATCTTAGAAATGGCAGAAAAGCTCAATTCAACCAGAACCTGTTTCTTTTGAACTAAAGCTCAGATTCGAACAACAAACACATATTAGTAGTGTCCTGAGTCAGGAATGCTAAAAAACAACTCCATTTTGTGATCTGGTGTTTCCCTTGGGAGTTACACCAAAGTTTATCTTAGAAATGGCAGAAAAGCTCAATTCAACCAGAACCTGTTTCTTTTGAACTAAAGCTCAGATTCGAACAACAAACACATATTAGTAGTGTCCTGAGTCAGGAAAGCTAAAAAAAAAAACACTCCATTTGGTGATCTGGTGTTTCCCTGGGGAGTTACAGCAAAGTGTATCTCAAATTGGCAAAAGAACTCAATTCAACCAGAAAGTGTTTCTTTTGAACCAAAGCTCAGATTCGAACAACAAACACATATTAGTAGTGTCCTGAGTCGGGAATGCTAAAAAACAACTCCATTTGGTGATCTGGTGTTTCCCTTGGGAATTACACCAAAGTTTATCTTAGAAATGGCAGAAAAGCTCAATTCAACCAGAACCTGTTTCTTTTGAACTAAAGCTCAGATTCGAACAACAAACACATATTAGTAGTGTCCTGAGTCAGGAAACCTAAAAAAACATTCAATTTTGTGATCTGGTGTTTCCCTGGGGAGTTACAGCAAAGTGTATCTCAAATGGGCAAAAGAACTCAATTCAACCAGAAAGTGTTTCTTTTGAACCAAAGCTCAGATTCGAACAACAAACACATATTAGTAGTGTCCTGAGTCGGGAACGCTAAAAAACAACTCCATTTTGTGATCTGGTTTTTCCCTTGCGAGTTACACCAAAGTATATCTTAGAAATGGCAGAAAAACTCAATTCAACCAGAACCTGTTTCTTTTGAACTAAAGCTCACATTCGAACAACAAACACATATTAGTAGTGTCCTGAGTCGGGAATGCTAAAAAACAACTCCATTTTGTGATCTGGTGTTTCCCTTGGGAGTTACACCAAAGTTTATCTTAGAAATGGCAGAAAAGCTCAATTCAACCAGAACCTGTTTCTTTTGAACTAAAGCTCAGATTCGAACAACAAACACATATTAGTAGTGTCCTGAGTCAGGAAAGCTAAAAAAAAACACTCCATTTGGTGATCTGGTGTTTCCCTGGGGAGTTACAGCAAAGTGTATCTCAAATTGGCAAAAGAACTCAATTCAACCAGAAAGTGTTTCTTTTGAACCAAAGCTCAGATTCGAACAACAAACACATATTAGTAGTGTCCTGAGTCGGGAATGCTAAAAAACAACTCCATTTGGTGATCTGGTGTTTCCCTTGGGAATTACACCAAAGTTTATCTTAGAAATGGCAGAAAAGCTCAATTCAACCAGAACCTGTTTCTTTTGAACTAAAGCTCAGATTCGAACAACAAACACATATTAGTAGTGTCCTGAGTCAGGAATGCTAAAAAACAACTCCATTTGGTGATCTGGTGTTTCCCTTGGGAATTACACCAAAGTTTATCTTAGAAATAGCAGAAAAGCTCAATTCAACCAGAACCTGTTTCTTTTGAACTAAAGCTCAGATTCGAACAACAAACACATATTAGTAGTGTCCTGAGTCAGGAATGCTAAAAAACTACTCCATTTTGTGATCTGGTGTTTCCCTTGCGAGTTACACCAAAGTATATCTTAGAAATGTCAGAAAAACTCAATTCAACCAGAACCTGTTTCTTTTGAACTAAAGCTCAGATTCGAACAACAAACACATATTAGTAGTGTCCTGAGTCAGGAAAGCTAAAAAAACACTCCATTTTGTGATCTGGTGTTTCCCTTGGGAGTTACACCAAAGTATATCTTAGAAATGGCAGAAAAACTCAATTCAACCAGAACCTGTTTCTTTTGAACTAAATCTCAGATTCGAACAACAAACACATATTAGTAGTGTCCTGAGTCGGGAAAGCTAAAAATACACTCCATTTTGTGATCTGGTGTGTCCCTGGGGAGTTACAGCAAAGTGTATCTCAAATTGGCAAAAGAACTCAATTCAACCAGAAAGTGTTTCTTTTGAACCAAAGCTCAGATTCGAACAACAAACACATATTAGTAGTGTCCTGAGTCGGGAATGCTAAAAAACAACTCCATTTTGTGATCTGGTGTTTCCCTTGGGAGTTACACCAAAGTTTATCTTAGAAATGGCAGAAAAGCTCAATTCAACCAGAACCTGTTTCTTTTGAACTAAAGCTCAGATTCGAACAACAAACACATATTAGTAGTGTCCTGAGTCAGGAAAGCTAAAAAAACATTCCATTTTGTGATCTGGTTTTTCCCTGGGGAGTTACAGCAAAGTGTATCTCAAATTGGCAAAAGAACTCAATTCAACCAGAAAGTGTTTCTTTTGAACCAAAGCTCAGATTCGAACAACAAACACATATTAGTAGTGTCCTGAGTCGGGAATGCTAAAAAACAACTCCATTTTGTGATCTGGTGTTTCCCTTGGGAGTTACACCAAAGTATATCTTAGAAATGGCAGAAAAACTCAATTCAACCAGAACCTGTTTCTTTTGAACTAAAGCTCAGATTCGAACAACAAACACATATTAGTAGTGTCCTGAGTCAGGAAAGCTAAAAAAACACTCCATTTTGTGATCTGGTGTTTCCCTTGGGAGTTACACCAAAGTATATCTTAGAAATGGCAGAAAAACTCAATTCAACCAGAACCTGTTTCTTTTGAACCAAAGCTCAGATTCGAACAACAAACACATATTAGTAGTGTCCTGAGTCGGGAATGCTAAAAAACAACTCCATTTTGTGATCTGGTGTTTCCCTTGGGAGTTACACCAAAGTATATCTTAGAAATGGCAGAAAAACTCAATTCAACCAGAACCTGTTTCTTTTGAACTAAAGCTCAGATTCAAACAACAAACAAATATTAGTAGTGTCCTGAGTCAGGAAAGCTAAAAATACACTCCATTTTGTGATCTGGTGTGTCCCTGGGGAGTTACAGCAAAGTATATCTCAATTTGGCAAAAGAACTCAATTCAACCAGAAAGTGTTTCTTTTGAACCAAAAGCTCAGATTCGAACAACAAACACATATTAGTAGTGTCCTGAGTCGGGAATGCTAAAAAACAACTCCATTTTGTGATCTGGTGTTTCCCTTGGGAGTTACACCAAAGTTTATCTTAGAAATGGCAGAAAAGCTCAATTCAACCAGAACCTGTTTCTTTTGAACTAAAGCTCAGATTCGAACAACAAACACATATTAGTAGTGTCCTGAGTCAGGAAACCTAAAAAAACATTCAATTTTGTGATCTGGTGTTTCCCTGGGGAGTTACAGCAAAGTGTATCTCAAATGGGCAAAAGAACTCAATTCAACCAGAAAGTGTTTCTTTTGAACCAAAGCTCAGATTCGAACAACAAACACATATTAGTAGTGTCCTGAGTCGGGAATGCTAAAAAACAACTCCATTTTGTGATCTGGTGTTTCCCTTGGGAGTTACACCAAAGTTTATCTTAGAAATGGCAGAAAAGCTCAATTCAACCAGAACCTGTTTCTTTTGAACTAAAGCTCAGATTCGAACAACAAACACATATTAGTAGTGTCCTGAGTCAGGAAAGCTAAAAAAAAACACTCCATTTGGTGATCTGGTGTTTCCCTGGGGAGTTACAGCAAAGTGTATCTCAAATTGGCAAAAGAACTCAATTCAACCAGAAAGTGTTTCTTTTGAACCAAAGCTCAGATTCGAACAACAAACACATATTAGTAGTGTCCTGAGTCGGGAATGCTAAAAAACAACTCCATTTGGTGATCTGGTGTTTCCCTTGGGAATTACACCAAAGTTTATCTTAGAAATGGCAGAAAAGCTCAATTCAACCAGAACCTGTTTCTTTTGAACTAAAGCTCAGATTCGAACAACAAACACATATTAGTAGTGTCCTGAGTCAGGAATGCTAAAAAACAACTCCATTTGGTGATCTGGTGTTTCCCTTGGGAATTACACCAAAGTTTATCTTAGAAATAGCAGAAAAGCTCAATTCAACCAGAACCTGTTTCTTTTGAACTAAAGCTCAGATTCGAACAACAAACACATATTAGTAGTGTCCTGAGTCAGGAATGCTAAAAAACTACTCCATTTTGTGATCTGGTGTTTCCCTTGCGAGTTACACCAAAGTATATCTTAGAAATGTCAGAAAAACTCAATTCAACCAGAACCTGTTTCTTTTGAACTAAAGCTCAGATTCGAACAACAAACACATATTAGTAGTGTCCTGAGTCAGGAAAGCTAAAAAAACACTCCATTTTGTGATCTGGTGTTTCCCTTGGGAGTTACACCAAAGTATATCTTAGAAATGGCAGAAAAACTCAATTCAACCAGAACCTGTTTCTTTTGAACTAAATCTCAGATTCGAACAACAAACACATATTAGTAGTGTCCTGAGTCGGGAAAGCTAAAAATACACTCCATTTTGTGATCTGGTGTGTCCCTGGGGAGTTACAGCAAAGTGTATCTCAAATTGGCAAAAGAACTCAATTCAACCAGAAAGTGTTTCTTTTGAACCAAAGCTCAGATTCGAACAACAAACACATATTAGTAGTGTCCTGAGTCGGGAATGCTAAAAAACAACTCCATTTTGTGATCTGGTGTTTCCCTTGGGAGTTACACCAAAGTTTATCTTAGAAATGGCAGAAAAGCTCAATTCAACCAGAACCTGTTTCTTTTGAACTAAAGCTCAGATTCGAACAACAAACACATATTAGTAGTGTCCTGAGTCAGGAAAGCTAAAAAAACATTCCATTTTGTGATCTGGTTTTTCCCTGGGGAGTTACAGCAAAGTGTATCTCAAATTGGCAAAAGAACTCAATTCAACCAGAAAGTGTTTCTTTTGAACCAAAGCTCAGATTCGAACAACAAACACATATTAGTAGTGTCCTGAGTCGGGAATGCTAAAAAACAACTCCATTTTGTGATCTGGTGTTTCCCTTGGGAGTTACACCAAAGTATATCTTAGAAATGGCAGAAAAACTCAATTCAACCAGAACCTGTTTCTTTTGAACTAAAGCTCAGATTCGAACAACAAACACATATTAGTAGTGTCCTGAGTCAGGAAAGCTAAAAAAACACTCCATTTTGTGATCTGGTGTTTCCCTTGGGAGTTACACCAAAGTATATCTTAGAAATGGCAGAAAAACTCAATTCAACCAGAACCTGTTTCTTTTGAACCAAAGCTCAGATTCGAACAACAAACACATATTAGTAGTGTCCTGAGTCGGGAATGCTAAAAAACAACTCCATTTTGTGATCTGGTGTTTCCCTTGGGAGTTACACCAAAGTATATCTTAGAAATGGCAGAAAAACTCAATTCAACCAGAACCTGTTTCTTTTGAACTAAAGCTCAGATTTAAACAACAAACAAATATTAGTAGTGTCCTGAGTCAGGAAAGCTAAAAATACACTCCATTTTGTGATCTGGTGTGTCCCTGGGGAGTTACAGCAAAGTATATCTCAATTTGGCAAAAGAACTCAATTCAACCAGAAAGTGTTTCTTTTGAACCAAAAGCTCAGATTCGAACAACAAACACATATTAGTAGTGTCCTGAGTCGGGAATGCTAAAAAACAACTCCATTTTGTGATCTGGTGTTTCCCTTGGGAGTTACACCAAAGTTTATCTTAGAAATGGCAGAAAAGCTCAATTCAACCAGAACCTGTTTCTTTTGAACTAAAGCTCAGATTCGAACAACAAACACATATTAGTAGTGTCCTGAGTCAGGAAAGCTAAAAAAACATTCCATTTTGTGATCTGGTTTTTCCCTGGGGAGTTACAGCAAAGTGTATCTCAAATTGGCAAAAGAACTCAATTCAACCAGAAAGTGTTTCTTTTGAACCAAAGCTCAGATTCGAACAACAAACACATATTAGTAGTGTCCTGAGTCGGGAATGCTAAAAAACAACTCCATTTTGTGATCTGGTGTTTCCCTTGGGAGTTACACCAAAGTATATCTTAGAAATGGCAGAAAAACTCAATTCAACCAGAACCTGTTTCTTTTGAACTAAAGCTCAGATTCGAACAACAAACACATATTAGTAGTGTCCTGAGTCAGGAAAGCTAAAAAAACACTCCATTTTGTGATCTGGTGTTTCCCTTGGGAGTTACACCAAAGTATATCTTAGAAATGGCAGAAAAACTCAATTCAACCAGAACCTGTTTCTTTTGAACTAAAGCTCAGATTCGAACAACAAACACATATTAGTAGTGTCCTGAGTCGGGAAAGCTAAAAATACACTCCATTTTGTGATCTGGTGTGTCCCTGGGGAGTTACAGCAAAGTGTATCTCAAATTGGCAAAAGAACTCAATTCAACCAGAAAGTGTTTCTTTTGAACCAAAGCTCAGATTCGGACAACAAACACATATTAGTAGTGTCCTGAGTCGGGAATGCTAAAAAACAACTCCATTTTGTGATCTGGTGTTTCCCTTGGGAGTTACACCAAAGTTTATATTAGAAATGGCAGAAAAGCTCAATTCAACCAGAACCTGTTTCTTTTGAACTAAAGCTCAGATTCGAACAACAAACACATATTAGTAGTGTCCTGAGTCAGGAAAGCTAAAAAAACATTCCATTTTGTGATCTGGTTTTTCCCTGGGGAGTTACAGCAAAGTGTATCTCAAATTGGCAAAAGAACTCAATTCAACCAGAAAGTGTTTCTTTTGAACCAAAGCTCAGATTCGAACAACAAACACATATTAGTAGTGTCCTGAGTCGGGAATGCTAAAAAACAACTCCATTTTGTGATCTGGTGTTTCCCTTGGGAGTTACACCAAAGTTTATCTTAGAAATGGCAGAAAAGCTCAATTCAACCAGAACCTGTTTCTTTTGAACTAAAGCTCAGATTCGAACAACAAACACATATTAGTAGTGTCCTGAGTCAGGAAAGCTAAAAAAAAAACACTCCATTTGGTGATCTGGTGTTTCCCTGGGGAGTTACAGCAAAGTGTATCTCAAATTGGCAAAAGAACTCAATTCAACCAGAAAGTGTTTCTTTTGAACCAAAGCTCAGATTCGAACAACAAACACATATTAGTAGTGTCCTGAGTCGGGAATGCTAAAAAACAACTCCATTTGGTGATCTGGTGTTTCCCTTGCGAGTTACACCAAAGTATATCTTAGAAATGGCAGAAAAACTCAATTCAACCAGAACCTGTTTCTTTTGAACTAAAGCTCACATTCGAACAACAAACACATATTAGTAGTGTCCTGAGTCGGGAATGCTAAAAACAACTCCATTTTGTGATCTGGTGTTTCCCTTGGGAGTTACACCAAAGTTTATCTTAGAAATGGCAGAAAAGCTCAATTCAACCAGAACCTGTTTCTTTTGAACTAAAGCTCAGATTCGAACAACAAACACATATTAGTAGTGTCCTGAGTCAGGAAAGCTAAAAAAAAAACACTCCATTTGGTGATCTGGTGTTTCCCTGGGGGAGTTACAGCAAAGTGTATCTCAAATTGGCAAAAGAACTCAATTCAACCAGAAAGTGTTTCTTTTGAACCAAAGCTCAGATTCGAACAACAAACACATATTAGTAGTGTCCTGAGTCGGGAATGCTAAAAAACAACTCCATTTGGTGATCTGGTGTTTCCCTTGGGAATTACACCAAAGTTTATCTTAGAAATGGCAGAAAAGCTCAATTCAACCAGAACCTGTTTCTTTTGAACTAAAGCTCAGATTCGAACAACAAACACATATTAGTAGTGTCCTGAGTCAGGAATGCTAAAAAAGAACTCCATTTGGTGATCTGGTGTTTCCCTTGGGAATTACACCAAAGTTTATCTTAGAAATAGCAGAAAAGCTCAATTCAACCAGAACCTGTTCTTTTGAACTAAAGCTCAGATTCGAACAACAAACACATATTAGTAGTGTCCTGAGTCAGGAAACCTAAAAAAACATTCAATTTTGTGATCTGGTGTTTCCCTGGGGAGTTACAGCAAAGTGTATCTCAAATGGGCAAAAGAACTCAATTCAACCAGAAAGTGTTTCTTTTGAACCAAAGCTCAGATTCGAACAACAAACACATATTAGTAGTGTCCTGAGTCGGGAATGCTAAAAAACAACTCCATTTTGTGATCTGGTGTTTCCCTTGCGAGTTACACCAAAGTATATCTTAGAAATGGCAGAAAAACCCAATTCAACCAGAACCTGTTTCTTTTGAACTAAAGCTCACATTCGAACAACAAACACATATTAGTAGTGTCCTGAGTCGGGAATGCTAAAAAACAACTCCATTTTGTGATCTGGTGTTTCCCTTGGGAGTTACACCAAAGTTTATCTTAGAAATGGCAGAAAAGCTCAATTCAACCAGAACCTGTTTCTTTTGAACTAAAGCTCAGATTCGAACAACAAACACATATTAGTAGTGTCCTGAGTCAGGAAAGCTAAAAAAAACACTCCATTTGGTGATCTGGTGTTTCCCTGGGGAGTTACAGCAAAGTGTATCTCAAATTGGCAAAAGAACTCAATTCAACCAGAAAGTGTTTCTTTTGAACCAAAGCTCAGATTCGAACAACAAACACATATTAGTAGTGTCCTGAGTCGGGAATGCTAAAAAACAACTCCATTTGGTGATCTGGTGTTTCCCTTGGGAATTACATCAAAGTTTATCTTAGAAATGGCAGAAAGCTCAATTCAACCAGAACCTGTTTCTTTTGAACTAAAGCTCAGATTCGAACAACAAACACATATTAGTAGTGTCCTGAGTCAGGAAAGCTAAAAAAACACTCCATTTTGTGATCTGGTTTTTCCCTTGGGAGTTACACCAAAGTATATCTTAGAAATGGCAGAAAAACTCAATCAACCAGAACCTGTTTCTTTTGAACTAAATCTCAGATTCGAACAACAAACACATATTAGTAGTGTCCTGAGTCGGGAAAGCTAAAAATACACTCCATTTTGTGATCTGGTGTGTCCCTGGGGAGTTACAGCAAAGTGTATCTCAATTTGGCAAAAGAACTCAATTCAACCAGAAAGTGTTTCCTTTGAACCAAAGCTCAGATTCGAAAAACAAACACATATTAGTAGTGTCCTGAGTCGAGAATGCTAAAAAACAACTCCATTTTGTGATCTGGTGTTTCCCTTGCGAGTAACACCAAAGTATATCTTAGAAATGGCAGAAAAACTCAATTCAACCAGAACCTGTTTCTTTTGAACTAAAGCTCAGATTCGAACAACAAACACATATTAGTCGTGTGTCCTGAGTGAGGAAAGCTAAAAAAACACTCCATTTTGTGATCTGGTGTTTCCCTGGGGAGTTACAGCAAAGTGTATCTCAAATTGGCAAAAGAACTCAATTCAACCAGAAAGTGTTTCTTTTGAACCAAAGCTCAGATTCGAACAACAAACACATATTAGTAGTGTCCTGAGTCGGGAATGCTAAAAAACAACTCCATTTTGTGATCTGGTGTTTTCCTTGGGAGTTACACCAAAGTATATCTTAGAAATGGCAGAAAAACTCAATTCAACCAGAACCTGTTTCTTTTGAACTAAATCTTAGATTCGAACAACAAACACATATTAGTAGTGTCCTGAGTCGGGAAAGCTAAAAATACACTCCATTTTGTGATCTGGTGTGTCCCTGGGGAGTTACAGCAAAGTGTATCTCAATTTGGCAAAAGAACTCAATTCAACCAGAAAGTGTTTCTTTTGAACCAAAGCTCAGATTCGAACAACAAACACATATTAATAGTGTCCTGAGTCGGGAATGCTAAAAAACAACTCCATTTTTTATCTGGTGTTTCCCTTGGGAGTTACACCAAAGTTTATCTTAGAAATGGCAGAAAAGCTCAATTCAACCAGAACCTGGTTCTTTTGAACTAAAGCTCAGATTCGAACAACAAACACATATTAGTAGTGTCCTGAGTCAGGAAAGCTAAAAAACCATTCCATTTGGTGATCTGGTTTTTCCCTGGGGAGTTACAGCAAAGTGTATCTCAAATTGGCAAAAGAACTCAATTCAACCAGAAAGTGTTTCTTTTGAACCAAAGCTCAGATTCGAACAACAAACACATATTAGTAGTGTCCTGAGTCGGGAAAGCTAAAAATCAACTCCATTTTGTGATCTGGTGTTTACCTTGGGAGTTACACCAAAGTATATCTTAGAAATGGCAGAAAAACTCAATTCAACCAGAACCTGTTTCTTTTGAACTAAAGCTCAGATTCGAACAACAAACACATATTAGTAGTGTCCTGAGTCAGGAAAGCTAAAAAAACACTCCATTTTGTGATCTGGTTTTTCCCTTGGGAGTTACACCAAAGTATATCTTAGAAATGGCAGAAAAACTCAATTCAACCAGAACCTGTTTCTTTTGAACTAAATCTCAGATTCGAACAACAAACACATATTAGTAGTGTCCTGAGTCGGGAAAGCTAAAAATACACTCCATTTTGTGATCTGGTGTGTCCCTGGGGAGTTACAGCAAAGTGTATCTCAATTTGGCAAAAGAACTCAATTCAACCAGAAAGTGTTTCTTTTGAACCAAAGCTCAGATTCGAAAAACAAACACATATTAGTAGTGTCCTGAGTCGAGAATGCTAAAAAACAACTCCATTTTGTGATCTGGTGTTTCCCTTGCGAGTAACACCAAAGTATATCTTAGAAATGGCAGAAAAACTCAATTCAACCAGAACCTGTTTCTTTTGAACTAAAGCTCAGATTCGAACAACAAACACATATTAGTCGTGTCCTGAGTGAGGAAAGCTAAAAAAACACTCCATTTTGTGATCTGGTGTTTCCCTGGGGAGTTACAGCAAAGTGTATCTCAAATTGGCAAAAGAACTCAATTCAACCAGAAAGTGTTTCTTTTGAACCAAAGCTCAGATTCGAACAACAAACACATATTAGTAGTGTCCTGAGTCGGGAATGCTAAAAAACAACTCCATTTTGTGATCTGGTGTTTTCCTTGGGAGTTACACCAAAGTATATCTTAGAAATGGCAGAAAAACTCAATTCAACCAGAACCTGTTTCTTTTGAACTAAATCTCAGATTCGAACAACAAACACATATTAGTAGTGTCCTGAGTCGGGAAAGCTAAAAATACACTCCATTTTGTGATCTGGTGTGTCCCTGGGGAGTTAAAGCAAAGTGCATCTCAATTTGGCAAAAGAACTCAATTCAACCAGAAAGTGTTTCTTTTGAACCAAAGCTCAGATTCGAACAACAAACACATATTAGTAGTGTCCTGAGTCGGGAATGCTAAAAAACAACTCCATTTTTTATCTGGTGTTTCCCTTGGGAGTTACACCAAAGTTTATCTTAGAAATGGCAGAAAAGCTCAATTCAACCAGAACCTGGTTCTTTTGAACTAAAGCTCAGATTCGAACAACAAACACATATTAGTAGTGTCCTGAGTCAGGAAAGCTAAAAAAACATTCCATTTGGTGATCTGTTTTTTCCCTGGGGAGTTACAGCAAAGTGTATCTCAAATTGGCAAAAGAACTCAATTCAACCAGAAAGTGTTTCTTTTGAACCAAAGCTCAGATTCGAACAACAAACACATATTAGTAGTGTCCTGAGTCGGGAAAGCTAAAAATCAACTCCATTTTGTGATCTGGTGTTTACCTTGGGAGTTACACCAAAGTATATCTTAGAAATGGCAGAAAAACTCAATTCAACCAGAACCTGTTTCTTTTGAACTAAAGCTCCGATTCGAACAACAAACACATATTAGTAGTGTCCTGAGTCAGGAAAGCTAAAAAAACACTCCATTTTGTGATCTGGTTTTTCCCTTGGGAGTTACACCAAAGTATATCTTAGAAATGGCAGAAAAACTCAATTCAACCAGAACCTGTTTCTTTTGAACTAAATCTCAGATTCGAACAACAAACACATATTAGTAGTGTCCTGAGTCGGGAAAGCTAAAAATACACTCCATTTTGTGATCTGGTGTGTCCCTGGGGAGTTACAGCAAAGTGTATCTCAATTTGGCAAAAGAACTCAATTCAACCAGAAAGTGGTTCTTTTGAACCAAAGCTCAGATTCGAAAACAAACACATATTAGTAGTGTCCTGAGTCGAGAATGCTAAAAAACAACTCCATTTTGTGATCTGGTGTTTCCCTTGCGAGTAACACCAAAGTATATCTTAGAAATGGCAGAAAAACTCAATTCAACCAGAACCTGTTTCTTTTGAACTAAAGCTCAGATTCGAACAACAAACACATATTAGTCAGTGTCCTGAGTCAGGAAAGCTAAAAAACACTCCATTTTGTGATCTGGTGTTTCCCTGGGAGTTACAGCAAAGTGTATCTCAAATTGGCAAAAGAACTCAATTCAACCAGAAAGTGTTTCTTTTGAACCAAAGCTCAGATTCGAACAACAAACACATATAGTAGTGTCCTGAGTCGGGAATGCTAAAAAACAACTCCATTTGTGATCTGGTGTTTTCCTTGGGAGTTACACCAAAGTATATCTTAGAAATGGCAGAAAAACTCAATTCAACCAGAACCTGTTTCTTTTGAACTAAATCTCAGATTCGAACAACAAACACATATTAGTAGTGTCCTGAGTCGGGAAAGCTAAAAATACACTCCATTTTGTGATCTGGTGTGTCCCTGGGGAGTTACAGCAAAGTGTATCTCAATTTGGCAAAAGAACTCAATTCAACCAGAAAGTGTTTCTTTTGAACCAAAGCTCAGATTCGAACAAACAAACACATATTAGTAGTGTCCTGAGTCGGGAATGCTAAAAAACAACTCCATTTTTGATCTGGTGTTTCCCTTGGGAGTTACACCAAAGTTTATCTTAGAAATGGCAGAAAAGCTCAATTCAACCAGAACCTGGTTCTTTTGAACTAAAGCTCAGATTCGAACAACAAACACATATTAGTAGTGTCCTGAGTCAGGAAAGCTAAAAAAACATTCCATTTGGTGATCTGGTTTTTCCCTGGGGAGTTACAGCAAAGTGTATCTCAAATTGGCAAAAGAACTCAATTCAACCAGAAAGTGTTTCTTTTGAACCAAAGCTCAGATTCGAACAACAAACACATATTAGTAGTGTCCTGAGTCGGGAATGCTAAAAATCAACTCCATTTTGTGATCTGGTGTTTACCTTGGGAGTTACACCAAAGTATATCTTAGAAATGGCAGAAAAACTCAATTCAACCAGAACCTGTTTCTTTTGAACTAAATCTCAGATTCGAACAACAAACACATATTAGTAGTGTCCTGAGTCAGGAAAGCTAAAAAAACACTCCATTTTGTGATCTGGTTTTTCCCTTGGGAGTTACACCAAAGTATATCTTAGAAATGGCAGAAAAACTCAATTCAACCAGAACAACAAACACATATTAGTAGTGTCCTGAGTCAGGAAAGCTAAAAAAACACTCCATTTTGTGATCTGGTGTTTCCCTTGGGAGTTACACCAAAGTATATCTTAGAAATGGCAGAAAAACTCAATTCAACCAGAACCTGTTTCTTTTGAACTAAATCTCAGATTCGAACAACAAACACATATTAGTAGTGCCCTGAGTCGGGAAAGCTAAAAATACACTCCATTTTGTGATCTGGTGTGTCCCTGGGGAGTTACAGCAAAGTGTATCTCAATTTGGCAAAAGAACTCAATTCAACCAGAAAGTGTTTCTTTTGAACCAAAGCTCAGATTCGAAAAACAAACACATATTAGTAGTGTCCTGAGTCGAGAATGCTAAAAAACAACTCCATTTTGTGATCTGGTGTTTCCCTTGTGAGTTACACCAAAGTATATCTTAGAAATGGCAGAAAAACTCAATTCAACCAGAACCTGTTTCTTTTGAACTAAATCTCAGATTCGAACAACAAACACATATTAGTAGTGTCCTGAGTCAGGAAAGCTAAAAAAACATTCCATTTGGTGATCTGGTTTTTCCCTGGGGAGTTACAGCAAAGTGTATCTCAAATTGGCAAAAGAACTCAATTCAACCAGAAAATGTTTCTTTTGAACCAAAGCTCAGATTCGAACAACAAACACATATTAGTAGTGTCCTGAGTCAGGAATGCTAAAAAACAACTCCATTTTGTGATCTGGTGTTTCCCTTGGGAGTTACACCAAAGTTTATCTTAGAAATGGCAGAAAAGCTCAATTCAACCAGAACCTGTTTCCTTTGAACTAAAGCTCAGATTCGAACAACAAACACATATTAGTAGTGTCCTGAGTCAGGAAAGCTAAAAAAACACTCCATTTTGTGATCTGGTGTTTCCCTTGGGAGTCACACCAAAGTATATCTTAGAAATGGCAGAAAAACTCAATTCAACCAGAACCTGTTTCTTTTGAACTAAATCTCAGATTCGAACAACAAACACATATTAGTAGTGCCCTGAGTCGGGAAAGCTAAAAATACACTCCATTTTGTGATCTGGTGTGTCCCTGGGGAGTTACAGCAAAGTGTATCTCAATTTGGCAAAAGAACTCAATTCAAGCAGAAAGTGTTTCTTTTGAACCAAAGCTCAGATTCGAAAAACAAACACATATTAGTAGTGTCCTGAGTCGAGAATGCTAAAAAACAACTCCATTTTGTGATCTGGTGTTTCCCTTGTGAGTTACACCAAAGTATATCTTAGAAATGGCAGAAAAACTCAATTCAACCAGAACCTGTTTCTTTTGAACTAAATCTCAGATTCGAACAACAAACACATATTAGTAGTGTCCTGAGTCAGGAAAGCTAAAAATACACTCCATTTTGTGATCTGGTGTTTCCCTGGGGAGTTACAGCAAAGTGTATCTCAATTTGGCAAAAGAACTCAATTCAACCAGAAAGTGTTTCTTTTGAACCAAAGCTCAGATTTGAACAACAAACACATATTAGTAGTGTCCTGACTCGAGAATGCTAAAAAACAACTCCATTTTGTGATCTGGTGTTTCCCTTGCGAGTTACACCAACGTATATCTTAGAAATGGCAGAAAAACTCAATTCAACCAGAACCTGTTTCTTTTGAACCAAAGCTCAGATTCGAACAACAAACACATATTAGTAGTGTCCTGAGTCGGGAATGCTAAAAAACAACTCCATTTTGTGATCTGGTGTTTCCCTTGGGAGTTACACCAAAGTTTATCTTAGAAATGGCAGAAAAGCTCAATTCAACCAGAACCTGTTTCCTTTGAACTAAAGCTCAGATTCGAACAACAAACACATATTAGTAGTGTCCTGAGTCGGGAAAGCTAAAAATACACTCCATTTTGTGATCTGGTGTGTCCCTGGGGAGTTACAGCAAAGTGTATCTCAATTTGGCAAAAGAACTCAATTCAACCAGAAAGTGTTTCCTTTGAACCAAAGCTCAGATTCGAACAACAAACACATATTAGTAGTGTCCTGAGTCGGGAATGCTAAAAAACAACTCCATTTTGTGATCTGGTGTTTCCCTTGGGAGTTATACCAAAGTTTATCTTAGAAATGGCAGAAAAGCTCAATTCAACCAGAACCTGTTTCTTTTGAACTATAGCTCAGATTCGAACAACAAACACATATTAGTAGTGTCCTGAGTCAGGAAAGCTAAAAAAACATTCCATTTGGTGATCTGGTTTTTCCCTGGGGAGTTACAGCAAAGTGTATCTCAAATTGGCAAAAGAACTCAATTCAACCAGAAAGTGTTTCTTTTGAACCAAAGCTCAGATTCGAACAACAAACACATATTAGTAGTGTCCTGAGTCGGGAATGCTAAAAAACAACTCCATTTTGTGATCTGGTGTTTCCCTTGGGAGTTATACCAAAGTTTATCTTAGAAATGGCAGAAAAGCTCAATTAAACCAGAACCTGTTTCTTTTGAACTAAACCTCAGATTCGAACAACAAACACATATTAGTAGTGTCCTGAGTCAGGAAAGCTAAAAAAACATTCCATTTGGTGATCTGGTTTTTCCCTGGGGAGTTACAGCAAAGTGTATCTCAAATTGGCAAAAGAACTCAATTCAACCAGAAAGTGTTTCTTTTGAACCAAAGCTCAGATTCGAACAACAAACACATATTAGTAGTGTCCTGAGTCGGGAATGCTAAAAAACAACTCCATTTTGTGATCTGGTGTTTCCCTTGGGAGTTACACCAAAGTATATCTTAGAAATGGCAGAAAAACTCAATTCAACCAGAACCTGTTTCTTTTGAACTAAATCTCAGATTCGAACAACAAACACATATTAGTAGTGTCCTGAGTCGGGAAAGCTAAAAATACACTCCATTTTGTGATCTGGTGTGTCCCTGGGGAGTTACAGCAAAGTGTATCTCAATTTGGCAAAAGAACTCAATTCAACCAGAAAGTGTTTCTTTTGAACCAAAGCTCAGATTCGAACAACAAACACATATTAGTAGTGTCCTGAGTCGGGAATGCTAAAAAACAACTCCATTTTGTGATCTGGTGTTTCCCTTGGGAGTTACACCAAAGTTTATCTTAGAAATGGCAGAAAAGCTCAATTCAACCAGAACCTGTTTCTTTTGAACTAAAGCTCAGATTCGAACAACAAACACATATTAGCAGTGTCCTGAGTCAGGAAAGCTAAAAAAACATTCCATTTGGTGATCTGGTTTTTCCCTGGGGAGTTACAGCAAAGTGTATCTCAAATTGGCAAAAGAACTCAATTCAACCAGAAAGTGTTTCTTTTGAACCAAAGCTCAGATTCGAACAACAAACACATATTAGTAGTGTCCTGAGTCGGGAATGCTAAAAAACAACTCCATTTTGTGATCTGGTGTTTCCCTTCGGAGTTACACCAAAGTATATCTTAGAAATGGCAGAAAAATTCAATTCAACCAGAACCTGTTTCTTTTGAACTAAATCTCAGATTCGAACAACAAACACATATTAGTAGTGTCCTGATTCGGGAAAGCTAAAAATACACTCCATTTTGTGATCTGGTGTGTCCCTGGGGAGTTACAGCAAAGTGTATCTCAATTTGGCAAAAGAACTCAATTCAACCAGAAAGTGTTTCTTTTGAAACAAAGCTCAGATTCGAACAACAAACACATATTAGTAGTGTCCTGAGTCGGGAATGCTAAAAAACAACTCCATTTTTGATCTGGTGTTTCCCTTGGGAGTTACACCAAAGTTTATCTTAGAAATGGCAGAAAAGCTCAATTCAACTAGAACCTGGTTCTTTTGAACTAAAGCTCAGATTCGAACAACAAACACATATTAGTAGTGTCCTGAGTCAGGAAAGGTAAAAAAACATTCCATTTGGTGATCTGGTTTTTCCCTGGGGAGTTACAGCAAAGTGTATCTCAAATTGGCAAAAGAACTCAATTCAACCAGAAAGTGTTTCTTTTGAACCAAAGCTCAGATTCGAACAACAAACACATATTAGTAGTGTCCTGAGTCGGGAATGCTAAAAATCAACTCCATTTTGTGATCTGGTGTTTACCTTGGGAGTTACACCAAAGTATATCTTAGAAATGGCAGAAAAACTCAATTCAACCAGAACCTGTTTCTTTTGAACTAAAGCTCAGATTCGAACAACAAACACATATTAGTCGTGTCCTGAGTCAGGAAAGCTAAAAAAACACTCCATTTGGTGATCTGGTTTTTCCCTGGGGAGTTACAGCAAAGTGTATCTCAAATTGGCAAAAGAACTCAATTCAACCAGAAAGTGTTTCTTTTGAACCAAAGCTCAGATTCGAACAACAAACACATATTAGTAGTGTCCTGAGTCGGGAATGCTAAAAAACAACTCCATTTTGTGATCTGGTGTTTCCCTTGGGAGTTACACCAAAGTATATCTTAGAAATGGCAGAAAAACTCAATTCAACCAGAACCTGTTTCTTTTGAACTAAATCTCAGATTCGAACAACAAACACATATTAGTAGTGTCCTGAGTCGGGAAAGCTAAAAATACACTCCATTTTGTGATCTGGTGTGTCCCTGGGGAGTTACAGCAAAGTGTATCTCAATTTGGCAAAAGAACTCAATTCAACCAGAAAGTGTTTCTTTTGAACCAAAGCTCAGATTCGAACAACAAACACATATTAGTAGTGTCCTGAGTCGGGAATGCTAAAAAACAACTCCATTTTGTGATCTGGTGTTTCCCTTGGGAGTTACACCAAAGTTTATCTTAGAAATGGCAGAAAAGCTCAATTCAACCAGAACCTGTTTCTTTTGAACTAAAGCTCAGATTCGAACAACAAACACATATTAGCAGTGTCCTGAGTCAGGAAAGCTAAAAAAACATTCCATTTGGTGATCTGGTTTTTCCCTGGGGAGTTACAGCAAAGTGTATCTCAAATTGGCAAAAGAACTCAATTCAACCAGAAAGTGTTTCTTTTGAACCAAAGCTCAGATTCGAACAACAAACACATATTAGTAGTGTCCTGAGTCGGGAATGCTAAAAAACAACTCCATTTTGTGATCTGTTGTTTCCCTTCGGAGTTACACCAAAGTATATCTTAGAAATGGCAGAAAAATTCAATTCAACCAGAACCTGTTTCTTTTGAACTAAATCTCAGATTCGAACAACAAACACATATTAGTAGTGTCCTGAGTCGGGAAAGCTAAAAATACACTCCATTTTGTGATCTGGTGTGTCCCTGGGGAGTTACAGCAAAGTGTATCTCAATTTGGCAAAAGAACTCAATTCAACCAGAAAGTGTTTCTTTTGAAACAAAGCTCAGATTCGAACAACAAACACATATTAGTAGTGTCCTGAGTCGGGAAAGCTAAAAAACAACTCCATTTTTGATCTGGTGTTTCCCTTGGGAGTTACACCAAAGTTTATCTTAGAAATGGCAGAAAAGCTCAATTCAACCAGAACCTGGTTCTTTTGAACTAAAGCTCAGATTCGAACAACAAACACATATTAGTAGTGTCCTGAGTCAGGAAAGCTAAAAAAACATTCCATTTGGTGATCTGGTTTTTCCCTGGGGAGTTACAGCAAAGTGTATCTCAAATTGGCAAAAGAACTCAATTCAACCAGAAAGTGTTTCTTTTGAACCAAAGCTCAGATTCGAACAACAAACACATATTAGTAGTGTCCTGAGTCGGGAATGCTAAAAATCAACTCCATTTTGTGATCTGGTGTTTACCTTGGGAGTTACACCAAAGTATATCTTAGAAATGGCAGAAAAACTCAATTCAACCAGAACCTGTTTCTTTTGAACTAAAGCTCAGATTCGAACAACAAACACATATTAGTAGTGTCCTGAGTCAGGAAAGCTAAAAAAACACTCCATTTTGTGATCTGGTTTTTCCCTTGGGAGTTACACCAAAGTATATCTTAGAAATGGCAGAAAAACTCAATTCAACCAGAACCTGTTTCTTTTGAACTAAATCTCAGATTCGAACAACAAACACATATTAGTAGTGTCCTGAGTCGGGAAAGCTAAAAATACACTCCATTTTGTGATCTGGTGTGTCCCTGGGGAGTTACAGCAAAGTGTATCTCAATTTGGCAAAAGAACTCAATTCAACCAGAAAGTGTTTCTTTTGAACCAAAGCTCAGATTCGAAAAACAAACACATATTAGTAGTGTCCTGAGTCGAGAATGCTAAAAAACAACTCCATTTTGTGATCTGGTGTTTCCCTTGCGAGTAACACCAAAGTATATCTTAGAAATGGCAGAAAAACTCAATTCAACCAGAACCTGTTTCTTTTGAACCAAAGCTCAGATTCGAACAACAAACACATATTAGTAGTGTCCTGAGTCGGGAATGCTAAAAAACAACTCCATTTTGTGATCTGGTGTTTCCCTTGGGAGTTATACCAAAGTTTATCTTAGAAATGGCAGAAAAGCTCAATTAAACCAGAACCTGTTTCTTTTGAACTAAACCTCAGATTCGAACAACAAACACATATTAGTAGTGTCCTGAGTCAGGAAAGCTAAAAAAACATTCCATTTGGTGATCTGGTTTTTCCCTGGGGAGTTACAGCAAAGTGTATCTCAAATTGGCAAAAGAACTCAATTCAACCAGAAAGTGTTTCTTTTGAACCAAAGCTCAGATTCGAACAACAAACACATATTAGTAGTGTCCTGAGTCGGGAATGCTAAAAAACAACTCCATTTTGTGATCTGGTGTTTCCCTTGGGAGTTACACCAAAGTATATCTTAGAAATGGCAGAAAAACTCAATTCAACCAGAACCTGTTTCTTTTGAACTAAATCTCAGATTCGAACAACAAACACATATTAGTAGTGTCCTGAGTCGGGAAAGCTAAAAATACACTCCATTTTGTGATCTGGTGTGTCCCTGGGGAGTTACAGCAAAGTGTATCTCAATTTGGCAAAAGAACTCAATTCAACCAGAAAGTGTTTCTTTTGAACCAAAGCTCAGATTCGAACAACAAACACATATTAGTAGTGTCCTGAGTCGGGAATGCTAAAAAACAACTCCATTTTGTGATCTGGTGTTTCCCTTGGGAGTTACACCAAAGTTTATCTTAGAAATGGCAGAAAAGCTCAATTCAACCAGAACCTGTTTCTTTTGAACTAAAGCTCAGATTCGAACAACAAACACATATTAGCAGTGTCCTGAGTCAGGAAAGCTAAAAAAACATTCCATTTGGTGATCTGGTTTTTCCCTGGGGAGTTACAGCAAAGTGTATCTCAAATTGGCAAAAGAACTCAATTCAACCAGAAAGTGTTTCTTTTGAACCAAAGCTCAGATTCGAACAACAAACACATATTAGTAGTGTCCTGAGTCGGGAATGCTAAAAAACAACTCCATTTTGTGATCTGGTGTTTCCCTTCGGAGTTACACCAAAGTATATCTTAGAAATGGCAGAAAAATTCAATTCAACCAGAACCTGTTTCTTTTGAACTAAATCTCAGATTCGAACAACAAACACATATTAGTAGTGTCCTGATTCGGGAAAGCTAAAAATACACTCCATTTTGTGATCTGGTGTGTCCCTGGGGAGTTACAGCAAAGTGTATCTCAATTTGGCAAAAGAACTCAATTCAACCAGAAAGTGTTTCTTTTGAAACAAAGCTCAGATTCGAACAACAAACACATATTAGTAGTGTCCTGAGTCGGGAATGCTAAAAAACAACTCCATTTTTGATCTGGTGTTTCCCTTGGGAGTTACACCAAAGTTTATCTTAGAAATGGCAGAAAAGCTCAATTCAACTAGAACCTGGTTCTTTTGAACTAAAGCTCAGATTCGAACAACAAACACATATTAGCAGTGTCCTGAGTCAGGAAAGCTAAAAAAACATTCCATTTGGTGATCTGGTTTTTCCCTGGGGAGTTACAGCAAAGTGTATCTCAAATTGGCAAAAGAACTCAATTCAACCAGAAAGTGTTTCTTTTGAACCAAAGCTCAGATTCGAACAACAAACACATATTAGTAGTGTCCTGAGTCGGGAATGCTAAAAAACAACTCCATTTTGTGATCTGGTGTTTCCCTTCGGAGTTACACCAAAGTATATCTTAGAAATGGCAGAAAAATTCAATTCAACCAGAACCTGTTTCTTTTGAACTAAATCTCAGATTCGAACAACAAACACATATTAGTAGTGTCCTGATTCGGGAAAGCTAAAAATACACTCCATTTTGTGATCTGGTGTGTCCCTGGGGAGTTACAGCAAAGTGTATCTCAATTTGGCAAAAGAACTCAATTCAACCAGAAAGTGTTTCTTTTGAAACAAAGCTCAGATTCGAACAACAAACACATATTAGTAGTGTCCTGAGTCGGGAATGCTAAAAAACAACTCCATTTTTGATCTGGTGTTTCCCTTGGGAGTTACACCAAAGTTTATCTTAGAAATGGCAGAAAAGCTCAATTCAACTAGAACCTGGTTCTTTTGAACTAAAGCTCAGATTCGAACAACAAACACATATTAGTAGTGTCCTGAGTCAGGAAAGGTAAAAAACATTCCATTTGGTGATCTGGTTTTTCCCTGGGGAGTTACAGCAAAGTGTATCTCAAATTGGCAAAAGAACTCAATTCAACCAGAAAGTGTTTCTTTTGAACCAAAGCTCAGATTCGAACAACAAACACATATTAGTAGTGTCCTGAGTCGGGAATGCTAAAAATCAACTCCATTTTGTGATCTGGTGTTTACCTTGGGAGTTACACCAAAGTATATCTTAGAAATGGCAGAAAAACTCAATTCAACCAGAACCTGTTTCTTTTGAACTAAAGCTCAGATTCGAACAACAAACACATATTAGTCGTGTCCTGAGTCAGGAAAGCTAAAAAAACACTCCATTTGGTGATCTGGTTTTTCCCTGGGGAGTTACAGCAAAGTGTATCTCAAATTGGCAAAAGAACTCAATTCAACCAGAAAGTGTTTCTTTTGAACCAAAGCTCAGATTCGAACAACAAACACATATTAGTAGTGTCCTGAGTCGGGAATGCTAAAAAACAACTCCATTTTGTGATCTGGTGTTTCCCTTGGGAGTTACACCAAAGTATATCTTAGAAATGGCAGAAAAACTCAATTCAACCAGAACCTGTTTCTTTTGAACTAAATCTCAGATTCGAACAACAAACACATATTAGTAGTGTCCTGAGTCGGGAAAGCTAAAAATACACTCCATTTTGTGATCTGGTGTGTCCCTGGGGAGTTACAGCAAAGTGTATCTCAATTTGGCAAAAGAACTCAATTCAACCAGAAAGTGTTTCTTTTGAACCAAAGCTCAGATTCGAACAACAAACACATATTAGTAGTGTCCTGAGTCGGGAATGCTAAAAAACAACTCCATTTTGTGATCTGGTGTTTCCCTTGGGAGTTACACCAAAGTTTATCTTAGAAATGGCAGAAAAGCTCAATTCAACCAGAACCTGTTTCTTTTGAACTAAAGCTCAGATTCGAACAACAAACACATATTAGCAGTGTCCTGAGTCAGGAAAGCTAAAAAAACATTCCATTTGGTGATCTGGTTTTTCCCTGGGGAGTTACAGCAAAGTGTATCTCAAATTGGCAAAAGAACTCAATTCAACCAGAAAGTGTTTCTTTTGAACCAAAGCTCAGATTCGAACAACAAACACATATTAGTAGTGTCCTGAGTCGGGAATGCTAAAAAACAACTCCATTTTGTGATCTGTTGTTTCCCTTCGGAGTTACACCAAAGTATATCTTAGAAATGGCAGAAAAATTCAATTCAACCAGAACCTGTTTCTTTTGAACTAAATCTCAGATTCGAACAACAAACACATATTAGTAGTGTCCTGAGTCGGGAAAGCTAAAAATACACTCCATTTTGTGATCTGGTGTGTCCCTGGGGAGTTACAGCAAAGTGTATCTCAATTTGGCAAAAGAACTCAATTCAACCAGAAAGTGTTTCTTTTGAAACAAAGCTCAGATTCGAACAACAAACACATATTAGTAGTGTCCTGAGTCGGGAAAGCTAAAAAACAACTCCATTTTTGATCTGGTGTTTCCCTTGGGAGTTACACCAAAGTTTATCTTAGAAATGGCAGAAAAGCTCAATTCAACCAGAACCTGGTTCTTTTGAACTAAAGCTCAGATTCGAACAACAAACACATATTAGTAGTGTCCTGAGTCAGGAAAGCTAAAAAAACATTCCATTTGGTGATCTGGTTTTTCCCTGGGGAGTTACAGCAAAGTGTATCTCAAATTGGCAAAAGAACTCAATTCAACCAGAAAGTGTTTCTTTTGAACCAAAGCTCAGATTCGAACAACAAACACATATTAGTAGTGTCCTGAGTCGGGAATGCTAAAAATCAACTCCATTTTGTGATCTGGTGTTTACCTTGGGAGTTACACCAAAGTATATCTTAGAAATGGCAGAAAAACTCAATTCAACCAGAACCTGTTTCTTTTGAACTAAAGCTCAGATTCGAACAACAAACACATATTAGTAGTGTCCTGAGTCAGGAAAGCTAAAAAAACACTCCATTTTGTGATCTGGTTTTTCCCTTGGGAGTTACACCAAAGTATATCTTAGAAATGGCAGAAAAACTCAATTCAACCAGAACCTGTTTCTTTTGAACTAAATCTCAGATTCGAACAACAAACACATATTAGTAGTGTCCTGAGTCGGGAAAGCTAAAAATACACTCCATTTTGTGATCTGGTGTGTCCCTGGGGAGTTACAGCAAAGTGTATCTCAATTTGGCAAAAGAACTCAATTCAACCAGAAAGTGTTTCTTTTGAACCAAAGCTCAGATTCGAAAAACAAACACATATTAGTAGTGTCCTGAGTCGAGAATGCTAAAAAACAACTCCATTTTGTGATCTGGTGTTTCCCTTGCGAGTAACACCAAAGTATATCTTAGAAATGGCAGAAAAACTCAATTCAACCAGAACCTGTTTCTTTTGAACTAAAGCTCAGATTCGAACAACAAACACATATTAGTCGTGTCCTGAGTCAGGAAAGCTAAAAAAACACTCCATTTTGTGATCTGGTGTTTCCCTGGGGAGTTACAGCAAAGTGTATCTCAAATTGGCAAAAGAACTCAATTCAACCAGAAAGTGTTTCTTTTGAACCAAAGCTCAGATTCGAACAACAAACACATATTAGTAGTGTCCTGAGTCGGGAATGCTAAAAAACAACTCCATTTTGTGATCTGGTGTTTTCCTTGGGAGTTACACCAAAGTATATCTTAGAAATGGCAGAAAAACTCAATTCAACCAGAACCTGTTTCTTTTGAACTAAAGCTCAGATTCGAACAACAAACACATATTAGTAGTGTCCTGAGTCGGGAAAGCTAAAAATACACTCCATTTTGTGATCTGGTGTGTCCCTGGGGAGTTACAGCAAAGTGTATCTCAATTTGGCAAAAGAACTCAATTCAACCAGAAAGTGTTTCTTTTGAAACAAAGCTCAGATTCGAACAACAAACACATATTAGTAGTGTCCTGAGTCGGGAATGCTAAAAAACAACTCCATTTTTGATCTGGTGTTTCCCTTGGGAGTTACACCAAAGTTTATCTTAGAAATGGCAGAAAAGCTCAATTCAACCAGAACCTGGTTCTTTTGAACTAAAGCTCAGATTCGAACAACAAACACATATTAGTAGTGTCCTGAGTCAGGAAAGCTAAAAAAACATTCCATTTGGTGATCTGGTTTTTCCCTGGGGAGTTATAGCAAAGTGTATCTCAAATTGGCAAAAGAACTCAATTCAACCAGAAAGTGTTTCTTTTGAACCAAAGCTCAGATTCGAACAACAAACACATATTAGTAGTGTCCTGAGTCGGGAATGCTAAAAATCAACTCCATTTTGTGATCTGGTGTTTACCTTGGGAGTTACACCAAAGTATATCTTAGAAATGGCAGAAAAACTCAATTCAACCAGAACCTGTTTCTTTTGAACTAAAGCTCAGATTCGAACAACAAACACATATTAGTAGTGTCCTGAGTCAGGAAAGCTAAAAAAACACTCCATTTTGTGATCTGGTTTTTCCCTTGGGAGTTACACCAAAGTATATCTTAGAAATGGCAGAAAAACTCAATTCAACCAGAACCTGTTTCTTTTGAACTAAATCTCAGATTCGAACAACAAACACATATTAGTAGTGTCCTGAGTCGGGAAAGCTAAAAATACACTCCATTTTGTGATCTGGTGTGTCCCTGGGGAGTTACAGCAAAGTGTATCTCAATTTGGCAAAAGAACTCAATTCAACCAGAAAGTGTTTCTTTTGAACCAAAGCTCAGATTCGAAAAACAAACACATATTAGTAGTGTCCTGAGTCGAGAATGCTAAAAAACAACTCCATTTTGTGATCTGGTGTTTCCCTTGCGAGTAACACCAAATTATATCTTAGAAATGGCAGAAAAACTCAATTCAACCAGAACCTGTTTCTTTTGAACTAAAGCTCAGATTCGAACAACAAACACATATTAGTCGTGTCCTGAGTCAGGAAAGCTAAAAAAACACTCCATTTTGTGATCTGGTGTTTCCCTGGGGAGTTACAGCAAAGTGTATCTCAAATTGGCAAAAGAACTCAATTCAACCAGAAAGTGTTTCTTTTGAACCAAAGCTCAGATTCGAACAACAAACACATATTAGTAGTGTCCTGAGTCGGGAATGCTAAAAAACAACTCCCTTTTGTGATCTGGTGTTTTCCTTGGGAGTTACACCAAAGTATATCTTAGAAATGGCAGAAAAACTCAATTCAACCAGAACCTGTTTCTTTTGAACTAAAGCTCAGATTCGAACAACAAACACATATTAGTAGTGTCCTGAGTCGGGAAAGCTAAAAATACACTCCATTTTGTGATCTGGTGTGTCCCTGGGGAGTTACAGCAAAGTGTATCTCAATTTGGCAAAAGAACTCAATTCAACCAGAAAGTGTTTCTTTTGAACCAAAGCTCAGATTCGAACAACAAACACATATTAGTAGTGTCCTGAGTCGAGAATGCTAAAAAACAACTCCATTTTGTGATCTGGTGTTTCCCTTGGGAGTTACACCAAAGTATATCTTAGAAATGGCAGAAAAACTCAATTCAACCAGAACCTGTTTCTTTTGAACTAAAGCTCAGATTCGAACAACAAACACATATTAGTAGTGTCCTGAGTCAGGAAAGCTAAAAAAACACTCCATTTTGTGATCTGGTTTTTCCCTAGGGAGTTACACCAAAGTATATCTTAGAAATGGCAGAAAAACTCAATTCAACCAGAACCTGTTTCTTTTGAACTAAATCTCAGATTCGAACAACAAACACATATTAGTAGTGTCCTGAGTCGGGAAAGCTAAAAATACACTCCATTTTGTGATCTGGTGTGTCCCTGGGGAGTTACAGCAAAGTGTATCTCAATTTGGCAAAAGAACTCAATTCAACCAGAAAGTGTTTCTTTTGAACCAAAGCTCAGATTCGAAAAACAAACACATATTAGTAGTGTCCTGAGTCGAGAATGCTAAAAAACAACTCCATTTTGTGATCTGGTGTTTCCCTTGCGAGTAACACCAAAGTATATCTTAGAAATGGCAGAAAAACTCAATTCAACCAGAACCTGTTTCTTTTGAACTAAAGCTCAGATTCGAACAACAAACACATATTAGTCGTGTCCTGAGTCGGGAAAGCTAAAAATACACTCCATTTTGTGATCTGGTGTGTCCCTGGGGAGTTACAGCAAAGTGTATCTCAATTTGGCAAAAGAACTCAATTCAACCAGAAAGTGTTTCTTTTGAACCAAAGCTCAGATTCGAACAACAAACACATATTAGTAGTGTCCTGAGTCGAGAATGCTAAAAAACAACTCCATTTTGTGATCTGGTGTTTCCCTTGGGAGTTACACCAAAGTATATCTTAGAAATGGCAGAAAAACTCAATTCAACCAGAACCTGTTTCTTTTGAACTAAAGCTCAGATTCGAACAACAAACACATATTAGTAGTGTCCTGAGTCAGGAAAGCTAAAAAAACATTCCATTTGGTGATCTGGTTTTTCCCTGGGGAGTTACAGCAAAGTGTATCTCAAATTGGCAAAAGAACTCAATTCAACCAGAAAGTGTTTCTTTTGAACCAAAGCTCAGATTCGAACAACAAACACATATTAGTAGTGTCCTGAGTCGGGAATGCTAAAAATCAACTCCATTTTGTGATCTGGTGTTTACCCTGGGAGTTACACCAAAGTATATCTTAGAAATGGCAGAAAAACTCAATTCAACCAGAACCTGTTTCTTTTGAACTAAAGCTCAAATTCGAACAACAAACACATATTAGTAGTGTCCTGAGTCAGGAAAGCTAAAAAAACACTCCATTTTGTGATCTGGTGTTTCCCTGTGGAGTTACAGCAAAGTGTATCTCAAATTGGTAAAAGAACTCAATTCAACCAGAAAGTGTTTCTTTTGAACCAAAGCTCAGATTCAAACAACAAACACATATTAGTAGTGTCCTGAGTCAGGAAAGCTAAAAAAACATTCCATTTGGTGATCTGGTGTTTCCCTTGGGAATTACACCAAAGTATATCTTAGAAATGGCAGAAAAACTCAATTCAACCAGAACCTGTTTCTTTTGAACTAAAGCTCAGATTCGAACAACAAACACATATTAGTAGTGTCCTGAGTCAGGAAAGCTAAAAAAACACTCCATTTTGTGATCTGGTGTGTCCCTGGGGAGTTACAGCAAAGTGTATCTCAATTTGGCAAAAGAACTCAATTCAACCAGAAAGTGTTTCTTTTGAACCAAAGCTCAGATTCGAAAAACAAACACATATTAGTAGTGTCCTGAGTCGAGAATGCTAAAAAACAACTCCATTTTGTGATCTGGTGTTTCCCTTGGGAGTTACACCAAAGTATATCTTAGAAATGGCAGAAAAACTCAATTCAACCAGAACCTGTTTCTTTTGAACTAAAGCTCAGATTTGAACAACAAACACATATTAGTAGTGTCCTGAGTCAGGAAAGCTAAAAAAACATTCCATTTGGTGATCTGGTTTTTCCCTGGGGAGTTACAGCAAAGTGTATCTCAAATTGGCAAAAGAACTAAATTCAACCAGAAAGTGTTTCTTTTGAACCAAAGCTCAGATTCGAACAACAAACACATATTAGTACTGTCCTGAGTCGGGAATGCTAAAAATCAACTCCATTTTGTGATCTGGTGTTTACCCTGGGAGTTACACCAAAGTATATCTTAGAAATGGCAGAAAAACTCAATTCAACCAGAACCTGTTTCTTTTGAACTAAAGCTCAGATTCGAACAACAAACACATATTAGTAGTGTCCTGAGTCAGGAAAGCTAAAAAAACACTCCATTTTGTGATCTGGTTTTTCCCTTGGGAGTTACACCAAAGTATATCTTAGAAATGGCAGAAAAACTCAATTCAACCAGAACCTGTTTCTTTTGAACTAAATCTCAGATTCGAACAACAAACACATATTAGTAGTGTCCTGAGTCGGGAAAGCTAAAAATACACTCCATTTTGTGATCTGGTGTGTCCCTGGGGAGTTACAGCAAAGTGTATCTCAATTTGGCAAAAGAACTCAATTCAACCAGAAAGTGTTTCTTTTGAACCAAAGCTCAGATTCGAAAAACAAACACATATTAGTAGTGTCCTGAGTCGAGAATGCTAAAAAACAACTCCATTTTGTGATCTGGTGTTTCCCTTGCAAGTAACACCAAAGTATATCTTAGAAATGGCAGAAAAACTCAATTCAACCAGAACCTGTTTCTTTTGAACTAAAGCTCAGATTCGAACAACAAACACATATTAGTCGTGTCCTGAGTCGGGAAAGCTAAAAATACACTCCATTTTGTGATCTGGTGTGTCCCTGGGGAGTTACAGCAAAGTGTATCTCAATTTGGCAAAAGAATTCAATTCAACCAGAAAGAGTTTCTTTTGAACCAAAGCTCAGATTCGAACAACAAACACATATTAGTAGTGTCCTGAGTCGAGAATGCTAAAAAACAACTCCATTTTGTGATCTGGTGTTTCCCTTGGGAGTTACACCAAAGTATATCTTAGAAATGGCAGAAAAACTCAATTCAACCAGAACCTGTTTCTTTTGAACTAAAGCTCAGATTCGAACAACAAACACATATTAGTAGTGTCCTGAGTCAGGAAAGCTAAAAAAACATTCCATTTGGTGATCTGGTTTTTCCCTGGGGAGTTACAGCAAAGTGTATCTCAAATTGGCAAAAGAACTCAATTCAACCAGAAAGTGTTTCTTTTGAACCAAAGCTCAGATTCGAACAACAAACACATATTAGTAGTGTCCTGAGTCGGGAATGCTAAAAATCAACTCCATTTTGTGATCTGGTGTTTACCCTGGGAGTTACACCAAAGTATATCTTAGAAATGGCAGAAAAACTCAATTCAACCAGAACCTGTTTCTTTTGAACTAAAGCTCAGATTCGAACAACAAACACATATTAGTAGTGTCCTGAGTCAGGAAAGCTAAAAAAACACTCCATTTTGTGATCTGGTGTTTCCCTGGGGAGTTACAGCAAAGTGTATCTCAATTTGGCAAAAGAACTCAATTCAACCAGAAAGTGTTTCTTTTGAACCAAAGCTCAGATTCGAAAAACAAACACATATTAGTAGTGTCCTGAGTCGAGAATGCTAAAAAACAACTCCATTTTGTGATCTGGTGTTTCCTTTGGGAGTTACACCAAAGTATATCTTAGAAATGGCAGAAAAACTCAATTCAACCAGAACCTGTTTCTTTTGAACTAAAGCTCAGATTTGAACAACAAACACATATTAGTAGTGTCCTGAGTCAGGAAAGCTAAAAAAACATACCATTTGGTGATCTGGTTTTTCCCTGGGGAGTTACAGCAAAGTGTATCTCAAATTGGCAAAAGAACTAAATTCAACCAGAAAGTGTTTCTTTTGAACCAAAGCTCAGATTCGAACAACAAACACATATTAGTAGTGTCCTGAGTCGGGAATGCTAAAAATCAACTCCATTTTGTGATCTGGTGTTTACCCTGGGAGTTACACCAAAGTATATCTTAGAAATGGCAGAAAAACTCAATTCAACCAGAACCTGTTTCTTTTGAACTAAAGCTCAGATTCGAACAACAAACACATATTAGTAGTGTCCTGAGTCAGGAAAGCTAAAAAAACACTCCATTTTGTGATCTGGTTTTTCCCTTGGGAGTTACACCAAAGTATATCTTAGAAATGGCAGAAAAACTCAATTCAACCAGAACCTGTTTCTTTTGAACTAAATCTCAGATTCGAACAACAAACAGATATTAGTAGTGTCCTGAGTCGGGAAAGCTAAAAATACACTCCATTTTGTGATCTGGTGTGTCCCTGGGGAGTTACAGCAAAGTGTATCTCAATTTGGCAAAAGAACTCAATTCAACCAGAAAGTGTTTCTTTTGAACCAAAGCTCAGATTCGAACAACAAACACATATTAGTAGTGTCCTGAGTCGAGAATGCTAAAAAAACAACTCCATTTTGTGATCTGGTGTTTCCCTTGGGAGTTACACCAAAGTATATCTTAGAAATGGCAGAAAAACTCAATTCAACCAGAACCTGTTTCTTTTGAACTAAAGCTCAGATTCGAACAACAAACACATATTAGTCGTGTCCTGAGTCAGGAAAGCTAAAAAAACACTCCATTTTGTGATCTGGTGTTTCCTTGGGGAGTTACAGCAAAGTGTATCTCAAATTGGCAAAAGAACTCAATTCAACCAGAAAGTGTTTCTTTTGAACCAAAGCTCAGATTCGAACAACAAACACATATTAGTAGTGTCCTGAGTCGGGAATGCTAAAAATCAACTCCATTTTGTGATCTGGTGTTTCCCTTGGGAGTTACACCAAAGTATATCTTAGAAATGGCAGAAAAACTCAATTCAACCAGAACCTGTTTCTTTTGAACTAAAGCTCAGATTCGAACAACAAACACATATTAGTAATGTCCTGAGTCAGGAAAGCTAAAAAAACACTCCATTTTGTGATCTGGTGTGTCCCTGGGGAGTTACAGCAAAGTGTATCTCAATTTGGCAAAAGAACTCAATTCAACCAGAAAGTGTTTCTTTTGAACCAAAGCTCAGATTCGAAAAACAAACACATATTAGTAGTGTCCTGACTCGAGAATGCTAAAAAACAACTCCATTTTGTGATCTGGTGTTTACCTTGTGAGTTACACCAAAGTATATCTTAGAAATGGCAGAAAAACGCAATTCAACCAGAACCTGTTTCTTTTGAACTAAATCTCAGATTCGAACAACAAACACATATTAGTAGTGTCCTGAGTCAGGAAAGCTAAAAATACACTCCATTTTGTGATCTGGTGTTTCCCTGGGGAGTTACAGCAAAGTGTATCTCAATTTGGCAAAAGAACTCAATTCAACCAGAAAGTGTTTCTTTTGAACCAAAGCTCAGATTCGAACAACAAACACATATTAGTAGTGTCCGTACTCGAGAATGCTAAAAAACAACTCCATTTTGTGATCTGGTGTTTCCCTTGCGAGTTACACCAACGTATATCTTAGAAATGGCAGAAAAACTCAATTCAACCAGAACCTGTTTCTTTTGAACTAAAGCTCAGATTCGAACAACAAACACATATTAGTAGTGTCCTGAGTCAGGAAAGCTAAAAAAACACTCCATTTTGTGATCTGGTTTTTCCCTTGGGAGTTACACCAAAGTATATCTTAGAAATGGCAGAAAAACTCAATTCAACCAGAACCTGTTTCTTTTGAACTAAATCTCAGATTCGAACAACAAACACATATTAGTAGTGTCCTGAGTCAGGAAAGCTAAAAATACTCTCCATTTTGTGATCTGGTGTTTCCCTGGGGAGTTACAGCAAAGTGTATCTCAAATTGGCAAAAGAACTCAATTCAACCAGAAAGTGTTTCTTTTGAACCAAAGCTCAGATTCGAAAAACAAACACATATTAGTAGTGTCCTGATTCGAGAATGCTAAAAAACAACTCCATTTTGTGATCTGGTGTTTCCCTTGTGAGTTACACCAAAGTATATCTTAGAAATGGCAGAAAAACTCAATTCAACCAGAACCTGTTTCTTTTGAACTAAATCTCAGATTCGAACAACAAACACATATTAGTAGTGTCCTGAGTCGGGAATGCTAAAAATCAACTCCATTTTGTGATCTGGTGTTTCCCTTGGGAGTTACACCAAAGTATATCTTAGAAATGGCAGAAAAACTCAATTCAACCAGAACCTGTTTCTTTTGAACTAAATCTCAGATTCGAACAACAAACACATATTAGTAGTGTCCTGAGTCGGGAAAGCTAAAAATACACTCCATTTTGTGATCTGGTGCGTCCCTGGGGAGTTACAGCAAAGTGTATCTCAATTTGGCAAAAGAACTCAATTCAACCAGAAAGTGTTTCTTTTGAACCAAAGCTCAGATTTGAACAACAAACACATATTAGTAGTGTCCTGAGTCGAGAATGCTAAAAAACAACTCCATTTTGTGATCTGGTGTTTCCCTTGCGAGTTACACCAAAGTATATCTTAGAAATGGCAGAAAAACTCAATTCAACCAGAACCTGTTTCTTTTGAACTAAAGCTCAGATTCGAACAACAAACACATATTAGTAGTGTCCTGAGTCGGGAAAGCTAAAAATACACTCCATTTTGTGATCTGGTGTGTCCCTGGGGAGTTACAGCAAAGTGTATCTCAATTTGGCAAAAGAACTCAATTCAACCAGAAAGTGTTTCTTTTGAACCAAAGCACAGATTCGAACAACAAACACATATTAGTAGTGTCCTGAGTCGAGAATGCTAAAAAACAACTCAATTTTGTGATCTGGTGTTTCCCTTGGGAGTTGCACCAAAGTATATCTTAGAAATGGCAGAAAAACTCAATTCAACCAGAACCTGTTTCTTTTGAACTAAAGCTCAGATTCGAACAACAAACACATATTAGTAGTGTCCTGAGTCAGGAAAGCTAAAAAAAAACTCCATTTTGTGATCTGGTGTTTCCCTGGGGAGTTACAGCAAAGTGTATCTCAAATTGGCAAAAGAACTCAATTCAACCAGAAAGTGTTTCTTTTGAACCAAAGCTCAGATTCGAACAACAAACACATATTAGTAGTGTCCTGAGTCGGGAATGCTAAAAATCAACTCCATTTTGTGATCTGGTGTGTCCTTGGGGAGTTACAGCAAAGTGTATCTCAATTTGGCAAAAGAACTCAATTCAACCAGAAAGTGTTTCTTTTGAACCCAAGCTCAGATTCGAACAACAAACACATATTAGTAGTGTCCTGAGTGGGGAATGCTAAAAAACAACTCCATTTTGTGATCTGGTGTTTCCCTTGTGAGTTACACCAAAGTATATCTTAGAAATGGCAGAAAAACTCAATTCAACCAGAACCTGTTTCTTTTGAACCAAAGCTCAGATTCGAACAACAAACACATATTAGTAGTGTCCTGAGTCGGGAAAGCTAAAAATGCACTCCATTTTGTGATCTGGTGTGTCCCTGGGGAATTACAGCAAAGTGTATCTCAATTTGGCAAAAGAACTCAATTCAACCAGAACCTGTTTCTTTTGAACTAAAGCTCAGATTCGAACAACAAACACATATTAGTAGTGTCCTGAGTCAGGAAAGCTAAAAAAACACTCCATTTTGTGATCTGGTGTTTCCCTGTGGAGTTACAGCAAAGTGTATCTCAAATTGGTAAAAGAACTCAATTCAACCAGAAAGTGTTTCTTTTGAACCAAAGCTCAGATTCAAACAACAAACACATATTAGTAGTGTCCTGAGTCAGGAAAGCTAAAAAAACACTCCATTTGGTGATCTGGTGTTTCCCTTGGGAATTACACCAAAGTATATCTTAGAAATGGCAGAAAAACTCAATTCAACCAGAACCTGTTTCTTTTGAACTAAAGCTCAGATTCGAACAACAAACACATATTAGTAGTGTCCTGAGTCAGGAAAGCTAAAAAAACACTCCATTTTGTGATCTGGTGTTTCCCTGTGGAGTTACAGCAAAGTGTATCTCAAATTGGTAAAAGAACTCAATTCAACCAGAAAGTGTTTCTTTTGAACCAAAGCTCAGATTCGAACAACAAACACATATTAGTAGTGTCCTGAGTCAGGAAAGCTAAAAAAACACTCCATTTTGTGATCTGGTGTGTCCCTGGGGAGTTACAGCAAAGTGTATCTCAATTTGGCAAAAGAACTCAATTCAACCAGAAAGTGTTTCTTTTGAACCAAAGCTCAGATTCGAACAACAAACACATATTAGTAGTGTCCTGAGTCGAGAATGCTAAAAAACAACTCCATTTTGTGATCTGGTGTTTCCCTTGCGAGTTACACCAAAGTATATCTTAGAAATGGCAGAAAAACTCAATTCAACCAGAACCTGTTTCTTTTGAACTAAAGCTCAGATTCGAACAACAAACACATATTAGTAGTGTCCTGAGTCAGGAAAGCTAAAAAAACACTCCATTTTGTGATCTGGTGTTTCCCTGTGGAGTTACAGCAAAGTGTATCTCAAATTGGTAAAAGAACTCAATTCAACCAGAAAGTGTTTCTTTTGAACCAAAGCTCAGATTCGAACAACAAACACATATTAGTAGTGTCCTGAGTCGGGAAAGCTAAAAATACACTCCATTTTGTGATCTGGTGTGTCCCTGGGGAGTTACAGCAAAGTGTATCTCAATTTGGCAAAAGAACTCAATTCAACCAGAACCTGTTTCTTTTGAACTAAAGCTCAGATTCGAACAACAAACACATATTAGTAGTGTCCTGAGTCAGGAAAGCTAAAAAAACACTCCATTTTGTGATCTGGTGTTTCCCTGTGGAGTTACAGCAAAGTGTATCTCAAATTGGTAAAAGAACTCAATTCAACCAGAAAGTGTTTCTTTTGAACCAAAGCTCAGATTCAAACAACAAACACATATTAGTAGTGTCCTGAGTCAGGAAAGCTAAAAAAACACTCCATTTGGTGATCTGGTGTTTCCCTTGGGAATTACACCAAAGTATATCTTAGAAATGGCAGAAAAACTCAATTCAACCAGAACCTGTTTCTTTTGAACTAAAGCTCAGATTCGAACAACAAACACATATTAGTAGTGTCCTGAGTCAGGAAAGCTAAAAAAACACTCCATTTTGTGATCTGGTGTTTCCCTGTGGAGTTACAGCAAAGTGTATCTCAAATTGGTAAAAGAACTCAATTCAACCAGAAAGTGTTTCTTTTGAACCAAAGCTCAGATTCGAACAACAAACACATATTAGTAGTGTCCTGAGTCAGGAAAGCTAAAAAAACACTCCATTTTGTGATCTGGTGTGTCCCTGGGGAGTTACAGCAAAGTGTATCTCAATTTGGCAAAAGAACTCAATTCAACCAGAAAGTGTTTCTTTTGAACCAAAGCTCAGATTCGAACAACAAACACATATTAGTAGTGTCCTGAGTCGAGAATGCTAAAAAACAACTCCATTTTGTGATCTGGTGTTTCCCTTGCGAGTTACACCAAAGTATATCTTAGAAATGGCAGAAAAACTCAATTCAACCAGAACCTGTTTCTTTTGAACTAAAGCTCAGATTCGAACAACAAACACATATTAGTAGTGTCCTGAGTCAGGAAAGCTAAAAAAACACTCCATTTTGTGATCTGGTGTTTCCCTGTGGAGTTACAGCAAAGTGTATCTCAAATTGGTAAAAGAACTCAATTCAACCAGAAAGTGTTTCTTTTGAACCAAAGCTCAGATTCGAACAACAAACACATATTAGTAGTGTCCTGAGTCGGGAATGCTAAAAAACAACTCCATTTTGTGATCTGGTGTTTCCCTTGGGAGTTACACCAAAGTATATCTTAGAAATGGCAGAAAAACTCAATTCAACCAGAACCTGTTTCTTTTGAACTAAAGCTCAGATTCGAACAACAAACACATATTAGTAGTGTCCTGAGTCGGGAAAGCTAAAAATACACTCCATTTTGTGATCTGGTGTGTCCCTGGGGAGTTACAGCAAAGTGTATCTCAATTTGGCAAAAGAACTCAATTCAACCAGAAAGTGTTTCTTTTGAACCAAACCTCAGATTCGAACAACAAACACATATTAGTAGTGTCCTGAGTCGAGAATGCTAAAAAACAACTCCATTTTGTGATCTGGTGTTTCCCTTGCGAGTTACACCAAAGTATATCTTAGAAATGGCAGAAAAACTCAATTCAACCAGAACCTGTTTCTTTTGAACCAAAGCTCAGATTCGAACAACAAACACATATTAGTAGTGTCCTGAGTTGGTAAAGCTAAAAATACACTCCATTTTGTGATCTGGTGTGTCCTTGGGGAGTTACAGCAAAGTGTATCTCAATTTGGCAAAAGAACTCAATTCAACCAGAAAGTGTTTCTTTTGAACTCAAGCTCAGATTCGAACAACAAACACATATTAGTAGTGTCCTGAGTGGGGAATGCTAAAAAACAACTCCATTTTGTGATCTGGTGTGTCCCTGGGGAGTTACAGCAAAGTGTATCTCAATTTGGCAAAAGAAGTCAATTCAACCAGAAAGTGTTTCTTTTGAACCAAAGCTCAGATTCGAACAACAAACACATATTAGTAGTGTCCTGAGTTGAGAATGCTAAAAAACAACTCCATTTTGTGATCTGGTTTTTCCCTTGCGAGTTACACCAAAGTATATCTTAGAAATGGCAGAAAAACTCAATTCAACCAGAACCTGTTTCTTTTGAACCAAAGCTCAGATTCGAACAACAAACACATATTAGTAGTGTCCTGAGTCGGGAAAGCTAAAAATACACTCCATTTTGTGATCTGGTGTGTCCCTGGGGAGTTACAGCAAAGCGTATCTCAATTTGGCAAAAGAACTCAATTCAACCAGAAAGTGTTTCTTTTGAACTAAAGCTCAGATTCGAACAACAAACACATATTAGTAGTGTCCTGAGTGGGGAATGCTAAAAAACAACTCCATTTTGTGATCTGGTGTGTCCCTGGGGAGTTACAGCAAAGTGTATCTCAATTTGGCAAAAGAACTCAATTCAACCAGAAAGTGTTTCTTTTGAACCAAAGCTCAGATTCGAACAACAAACACATATTAGTAGTGTCCTGAGTTGAGAATGCTAAAAAACAACTCCATTTTGTGATCTGGTGTTTCCCTTGCGAGTTACACCAAAGTATATCTTAGAAATGGCAGAAAAACTCAATTCAACCAGAACCTGTTTCTTTTGAACCAAAGCTCAGATTCGAACAACAAACACATATTAGTAGTGTCCTGAGTCGGGAAAGCTAAAAATACACTCCATTTTGTGATCTGGTGTGTCCCTGGGGAGTTACAGCAAAGTGTATCTCAATTTGGCAAAAGAACTCAATTCAACCAGAAAGTGTTTCTTTTGAACTAAAGCTCAGATTCGAACAACAAACACATATTAGTAGTGTCCTGAGTGGGGAATGCTAAAAAACAACTCCATTTTGTGATCTGGTGTGTCCCTGGGGAGTTACAGCAAAGTGTATCTCAATTTGGCAAAAGAACTCAATTCAACCAGAAAGTGTTTCTTTTGAACCAAAGCTCAGATTCGAACAACAAACACATATTAGTAGTGTCCTGAGTCGAGAATGCTAAAAAACAACTCCATTTTGTGATCTGGTGTTTACCTTGCGAGTTACACCAAAGTATATCTTAGAAATGGCAGAAAAACTCAATTCAACCAGAACCGGTTTCTTTTGAACTAAAGCTCAGATTCGAACAACAAACACATATTAGTAGTGTCCTGAGTCAGGAAAGCTAAAAAAACACTCCATTTTGTGATCTGGTTTTTCCCTTGGGAGTTACACCAAAGTATATCTTAGAAATGGCAGAAAAACTCAATTCAACCAGAACCTTTTTCTTTTGAACTAAAGTTCAGATTCGAACAACACATATTAGTAGTGTCCTGAGTCAGGAAAGCTAAAAAAACACTCCATTTGGTGATCTGGTGTGTCCCTGGGGAGTTACAGCAAAGTGTATCTCAATTTGGCAAAAGAACTCAATTCAACCAGAAAGTGTTTCTTTTGAACCAAATATCAGATTCGAACAACACATATTAGTAGTGTCCTGAGTCGAGAATGCTAAAAAACAACTCCATTTTGTGATCTGGTTTTTCCCTTGCGAGTTACACCAAAGTATATCTTAGAAATGGCAGAAAAACTCAATTCAACCAGAACCTGTTTCTTTTGAACTAAAGCTCAGATTCGAACAACACATATTAGTAGTGTCCTGAGTCAGGAAAGCTAAAAAAACACTCCATTTTGTGATCTGGTGTGTCCCTGGGGAGTTACAGCAAAGTGTATCTCAATTTGGCAAAAGAACTCAATTCAACCAGAAAGTGTTTCTTTTGAACCAAAGCTCAGATTCGAACAACAAACACATATTAGTAGTGTCCTGAGTCAGGAAAGCTAAAAAAACACTCCATTTGGTGATCTGGTGTTTCCCTTGGGAATTACACCAAAGTATATCTTAGAAATGGCAGAAAAACTCAATTCAACCAGAACTTGTTTCTTTTGAACTAAAGCTCAGATTCGAACAACAAACACATATTAGTAGTGTCCTGAGTCGGGAAAGCTAAAAATACACCCCATTTTGTGATCTGGTGTGTCCCTGGGGAGTTACAGCAAAGTGTATCTGAATTTGGCAAAAGAACTCAATTCAACCAGAAAGTGTTTCTTTTGAACCAAAGCTCAGATTCGAACAACAAACACATATTAGTAGTGTCCTGAGTCGGGAATGCTAAAAAACAACTCCATTTTGTGATCTGGTGTTTCCCTTGGGAGTTACACCAAAGTATATCTGAGAAATGGCAGAAAAACTCAATTCAACCAGAACCTGTTTCTTTTGAACCAAAGCTCAGATTCGAACAACAAACACATATTAGTAGTGTCCTGAGTCAGGAAAGCTAAAAAAACACTCCATTTGGTGATCTGGTGTTTCCCTTGGGAGTTACACCAAAGTATATCTTAGAAATGGCAGAAAAACTCAATTCAACCAGAACCTGTTTCTTTTGAACTAAATCTCAGATTCGAACAACAAACACATATTAGTAGTGTCCTGAGTCGGGAAAGCTAAAAATACACTCCATTTTGTGATCTGGTGTGTCCTTGGGGAGTTACAGCAAAGTGTATCTCAATTTGGCAAAAGAACTCAATTCAACCAGAAAGTGTTTCTTTTGAACCCAAGCTCAGATTCGAACAACAAACACATATTAGTAGTGTCCTGAGTGGGGAATGCTAAAAAACAACTCCATTTTGTGATCTGGTGTTTCCCTTGTGAGTTACACCAAAGTATATCTTAGAAATGGCAGAAAAACTCAATTCAACCAGAACCTGTTTCTTTTGAACTAAAGCTCAGATTCGAACAACAAACACATATTAGTAGTGTCCTGAGTCGGGAAAGCTAAAAATACACTCCATTTTGTGATCTGGTGTGTCCCTGGGGAGTTACAGCAAAGTGTATCTCAATTTGGCAAAAGAACTCAATTCAACCAGAAAGTGTTTCTTTTGAACCAAAGCTCAGATTCGAACAACAAACACATATTAGTAGTGTCCTGATTCGAGAATGCTAAAAAACAACTCCATTTTGTGATCTGGTGTTTCCCTTGCGAGTTACACCAAAGTATATCTTAGAAATGGCAGCAAAACTCAATTCAACCAGAACCTGTTTCTTTTGAACCAAAGCTCAGATTCGAACAACAAACACATATTAGTAGTGTCCTGAGTCGGGAAAGCTAAAAATACACTCCATTTTGTGATCTGGTGTGTCCCTGGGGAGTTACAGCAAAGTGTATCTCAATTTGGCAAAAGAACTCAATTCAACCAGAAAGTGTTTCTTTTGAACTAAAGCTCAGATTCGAACAACAAACACATATTAGTAGTGTCCTGAGTGGGGAATGCTAAAAAAGAACTCCATTTTGTGATCTGGTGTGTCCCTGGGGAGTTACAGCAAAGTGTATCTCAATTTGGCAAAAGAACTCAATTCAACCAGAAAGTGTTTCTTTTGAACCAAAGCTCAGATTCGAACAACAAACACATATTAGTAGTGTCCTGAGTCGAGAATGCTAAAAAACAACTCCATTTTGTGATCTGGTGTTTACCTTGCGAGTTACACCAAAGTATATCTTAGAAATGGCAGAAAAACTCAATTCAACCAGAACCTGTTTCTTTTGAACTAAAGCTCAGATTCGAACAACAAACACATATTAGTAGTGTCCTGAGTCAGGAAAGCTAAAAAAACACTCCATTTTGTGATCTGGTGTTTCCCTGTGGAGTTACAGCAAAGTGTATCTCAAATTGGTAAAAGAACTCAATTCAACCAGAAAGTGTTTCTTTTGAACCAAAGCTCAGATTCGAACAACAAACACATATTAGTAGTGTCCTGAGTCAGGAAAGCTAAAAAAACACTCCATTTGGTGATCTGGTGTTTCCCTTGGGAATTACACCAAAGTATATCTTAGAAATGGCAGAAAAACTCAATTCAACCAGAACCTGTTTCTTTTGAACTAAAGCTCAGATTCGAACAACAAACACATATTAGTAGTGTCCTGAGTCGGGAAAGCTAAAAATACACTCCATTTTGTGATCTGGTGTGTCCCTGGGGAGTTACAGCAAAGTGTATCTCAATTTGGCAAAAGAACTCAATTCAACCAGAAAGTGTTTCTTTTGAACCAAAGCTCAGATTCGAACAACAAACACATATTAGTAGTGTCCTGATTCGAGAATGCTAAAAAACAACTCCATTTTGTGATCTGGTGTTTCCCTTGCGAGTTACACCAAAGTATATCTTAGAAATGGCAGCAAAACTCAATTCAACCAGAACCTGTTTCTTTTGAACCAAAGCTCAGATTCGAACAACAAACACATATTAGTAGTGTCCTGAGTCAGAAAAGCTAAAAATACACTCCATTTTGTGATCTGGTGTGTCCTTGGGGAGTTACAGCAAAGTGTATCTCAATTTGGCAAAAGAACTCAATTCAACCAGAAAGTGTTTCTTTTGAACTCAAGCTCAGATTCGAACAACAAACACATATTAGTAGTGTCCTGAGTGGGGAATGCTAAAAAACAACTCCATTTTGTGATCTGGTGTGTCCCTGGGGAGTTACAGCAAAGTGTATCTCAATTTGGCAAAAGAACTCAATTCAACCAGAAAGTGTTTCTTTTGAACCAAAGCTCAGATTCGAACAACAAACACATATTAGTAGTGTCCTGAGTCGAGAATGCTAAAAAACAACTCCATTTTGTGATCTGGTGTTTCCCTTGCGAGTTACACCAAAGTATATCTTAGAAATGGCAGAAAAACTCAATTCAACCAGAACCTGTTTCTTTTGAACCAAAGCTCAGATTCGAACAACAAACACATATTAGTAGTGTCCTGAGTCGGGAAAGCTAAAAATACACTCCATTTTGTGATCTGGTGTGTCCCTGGGGAGTTACAGCAAAGTGTATCTCAATTTGGCAAAAGAACTCAATTCAACCAGAAAGTGTTTCTTTTGAACCAAAGCTCAGATTCGAACAACAAACACATATTAGTAGTGTCCTGAGTCAGGAAAGCTAAAAAAACACTCCATTTGGTGATCTGGTGTTTCCCTTGGGAATTACACCAAAGTATATCTTAGAAATGGCAGAAAAACTCAATTCAACCAGAACCTGTTTCTTTTGAACTAAAGCTCAGATTCGAACAACAAACACATATTAGTAGTGTCCTGAGTCGGGAAAGCTAAAAATACACTCCATTTTGTGATCTGGTGTGTCCCTGGGGAGTTACAGCAAAGTGTATCTCAATTTGGCAAAAGAACTCAATTCAACCAGAAAGTGTTTCTTTTGAACCAAAGCTCAGATTCGAACAACAAACACATATTAGTAGTGTCCTGATTCGAGAATGCTAAAAAAACAACTCCATTTTGTGATCTGGTGTTTCCCTTGGGAATTACACCAAAGTATATCTTAGAAATGGCAGAAAAACTCAATTCAACCAGAACTTGTTTCTTTTGAACTAAAGCTCAGATTCGAACAACAAACACATATTAGTAGTGTCCTGAGTCGGGAAAGCTAAAAATACACCCCATTTTGTGATCTGGTGTGTCCCTGGGGAGTTACAGCAAAGTGTATCTGAATTTGGCAAAAGAACTCAATTCAACCAGAAAGTGTTTCTTTTGAACCAAAGCTCAGATTCGAACAACAAACACATATTAGTAGTGTCCTGAGTCGGGAATGCTAAAAAACAACTCCATTTTGTGATCTGGTGTTTCCCTTGGGAGTTACACCAAAGTATATCTGAGAAATGGCAGAAAAACTCAATTCAACCAGAACCTGTTTCTTTTGAACCAAAGCTCAGATTCGAACAACAAACACATATTAGTAGTGTCCTGAGTCAGGAAAGCTAAAAAAACACTCCATTTGGTGATCTGGTGTTTCCCTTGGGAGTTACACCAAAGTATATCTTAGAAATGGCAGAAAAACTCAATTCAACCAGAACCTGTTTCTTTTGAACTAAATCTCAGATTCGAACAACAAACACATATTAGTAGTGTCCTGAGTCGGGAAAGCTAAAAATACACTCCATTTTGTGATCTGGTGTGTCCTTGGGGAGTTACAGCAAAGTGTATCTCAATTTGGCAAAAGAACTCAATTCAACCAGAAAGTGTTTCTTTTGAACCCAAGCTCAGATTCGAACAACAAACACATATTAGTAGTGTCCTGAGTGGGGAATGCTAAAAAACAACTCCATTTTGTGATCTGGTGTTTCCCTTGTGAGTTACACCAAAGTATATCTTAGAAATGGCAGAAAAACTCAATTCAACCAGAACCTGTTTCTTTTGAACTAAAGCTCAGATTCGAACAACAAACACATATTAGTAGTGTCCTGAGTCGGGAAAGCTAAAAATACACTCCATTTTGTGATCTGGTGTGTCCCTGGGGAGTTACAGCAAAGTGTATCTCAATTTGGCAAAAGAACTCAATTCAACCAGAAAGTGTTTCTTTTGAACCAAAGCTCAGATTCGAACAACAAACACATATTAGTAGTGTCCTGATTCGAGAATGCTAAAAAACAACTCCATTTTGTGATCTGGTGTTTCCCTTGCGAGTTACACCAAAGTATATCTTAGAAATGGCAGCAAAACTCAATTCAACCAGAACCTGTTTCTTTTGAACCAAAGCTCAGATTCGAACAACAAACACATATTAGTAGTGTCCTGAGTCAGAAAAGCTAAAAATACACTCCATTTTGTGATCTGGTGTGTCCTTGGGGAGTTACAGCAAAGTGTATCTCAATTTGGCAAAAGAACTCAATTCAACCAGAAAGTGTTTCTTTTGAACTCAAGCTCAGATTCGAACAACAAACACATATTAGTAGTGTCCTGAGTGGGGAATGCTAAAAAACAACTCCATTTTGTGATCTGGTGTGTCCCTGGGGAGTTACAGCAAGGTGTATCTCAATTTGGCAAAAGAACTCAATTCAACCAGAAAGTGTTTCTTTTGAACCAAAGCTCAGATTCGAACAACAAACACATATTAGTAGTGTCCTGAGTCGAGAATGCTAAAAAACAACTCCATTTTGTGATCTGGTGTTTCCCTTGCGAGTTACACCAAAGTATATCTTAGAAATGGCAGAAAAACTCAATTCAACCAGAACCTGTTTCTTTTGAACCAAAGCTCAGATTCGAACAACAAACACATATTAGTAGTGTCCTGAGTCGGGAAAGCTAAAAATACACTCCATTTTGTGATCTGGTGTGTCCCTGGGGAGTTACAGCAAAGTGTATCTCAATTTGGCAAAAGAACTCAATTCAACCAGAAAGTGTTTCTTTTGAACTAAAGCTCAGATTCGAACAACAAACACATATTAGTAGTGTCCTGAGTGGGGAATGCTAAAAAACAACTCCATTTTGTGATCTGGTGTGTCCCTGGGGAGTTACAGCAAAGTGTATCTCAATTTGGCAAAAGAACTCAATTCAACCAGAAAGTGTTTCTTTTGAACCAAAGCTCAGATTCGAACAACAAACACATATTAGTAGTGTCCTGAGTCGAGAATGCTAAAAAACAACTCCATTTTGTGATCTGGTGTTTACCTTGCGAGTTACACCAAAGTATATCTTAGAAATGGCAGAAAAACTCAATTCAACCAGAACCTGTTTCTTTTGAACTAAAGCTCAGATTCGAACAACAAACACATATTAGTAGTGTCCTGAGTCAGGAAAGCTAAAAAAACACTCCATTTTGTGATCTGGTGTTTCCCTGTGGAGTTACAGCAAAGTGTATCTCAAATTGGTAAAAGAACTCAATTCAACCAGAAAGTGTTTCTTTTGAACCAAAGCTCAGATTCGAACAACAAACACATATTAGTAGTGTCCTGAGTCAGGAAAGCTAAAAAAACACTCCATTTGGTGATCTGGTGTTTCCCTTGGGAATTACACCAAAGTATATCTTAGAAATGGCAGAAAAACTCAATTCAACCAGAACCTGTTTCTTTTGAACTAAAGCTCAGATTCGAACAACAAACACATATTAGTAGTGTCCTGAGTCGGGAAAGCTAAAAATACACTCCATTTTGTGATCTGGTGTGTCCCTGGGGAGTTACAGCAAAGTGTATCTCAATTTGGCAAAAGAACTCAATTCAACCAGAAAGTGTTTCTTTTGAACCAAAGCTCAGATTCGAACAACAAACACATATTAGTAGTGTCCTGATTCGAGAATGCTAAAAAACAACTCCATTTTGTGATCTGGTGTTTCCCTTGCGAGTTACACCAAAGTATATCTTAGAAATGGCAGCAAAACTCAATTCAACCAGAACCTGTTTCTTTTGAACCAAAGCTCAGATTCGAACAACAAACACATATTAGTAGTGTCCTGAGTCAGGAAAGCTAAAAATACACTCCATTTTGTGATCTGGTGTGTCCTTGGGGAGTTACAGCAAAGTGTATCTCAATTTGGCAAAAGAACTCAATTCAACCAGAAAGTGTTTCTTTTGAACTCAAGCTCAGATTCGAACAACAAACACATATTAGTAGTGTCCTGAGTGGGGAATGCTAAAAAACAACTCCATTTTGTGATCTGGTGTGTCCCTGGGGAGTTACAGCAAAGTGTATCTCAATTTGGTAAAAGAACTCAATTCAACCAGAAAGTGTTTCTTTTGAACCAAAGCTCAGATTCGAACAACAAACACATATTAGTAGTGTCCTGAGTCGAGAATGCTAAAAAACAACTCCATTTTGTGATCTGGTGTTTCCCTTGCGAGTTACACCAAAGTATATCTTAGAAATGGCAGAAAAACTCAATTCAACCAGAACCTGTTTCTTTTGAACCAAAGCTCAGATTCGAACAACAAACACATATTAGTAGTGTCCTGAGTCGGGAAAGCTAAAAATACACTCCATTTTGTGATCTGGTGTGTCCCTGGGGAGTTACAGCAAAGTGTATCTCAATTTGGCAAAAGAACTCAATTCAACCAGAAAGTGTTTCTTTTGAACTAAAGCTCAGATTCGAACAACAAACACATATTAGTAGTGTCCTGAGTGGGGAATGCTAAAAAACAACTCCATTTTGTGATCTGGTGTGTCCCTGGGGAGTTACAGCAAAGTGTATCTCAATTTGGCAAAAGAACTCAATTCAACCAGAAAGTGTTTCTTTTGAACCAAAGCTCAGATTCGAACAACAAACACATATTAGTAGTGTCCTGAGTCAGGAAAGCTAAAAAAACACTCCATTTGGTGATCTGGTGTTTCCCTTGGGAATTACACCAAAGTATATCTTAGAAATGGCAGAAAAACTCAATTCAACCAGAACCTGTTTCTTTTGAACTAAAGCTCAGATTCGAACAACAAACACATATTAGTAGTGTCCTGAGTCGGGAAAGCTAAAAATACACTCCATTTTGTGATCTGGTGTGTCCCTGGGGAGTTACAGCAAAGTGTATCTCAATTTGGCAAAAGAACTCAATTCAACCAGAAAGTGTTTCTTTTGAACCAAAGCTCAGATTCGAACAACAAACACATATTAGTAGTGTCCTGATTCGAGAATGCTAAAAAACAACTCCATTTTGTGATCTGGTGTTTCCCTTGCGAGTTACACCAAAGTATATCTTAGAAATGGCAGCAAAACTCAATTCAACCAGAACCTGTTTCTTTTGAACCAAAGCTCAGATTCGAACAACAAACACATATTAGTAGTGTCCTGAGTCAGGAAAGCTAAAAATACACTCCATTTTGTGATCTGGTGTGTCCTTGGGGAGTTACAGCAAAGTGTATCTCAATTTGGCAAAAGAACTCAATTCAACCAGAAAGTGTTTCTTTTGAACTCAAGCTCAGATTCGAACAACAAACACATATTAGTAGTGTCCTGAGTGGGGAATGCTAAAAAACAACTCCATTTTGTGATCTGGTGTGTCCCTGGGGAGTTACAGCAAAGTGTATCTCAATTTGGTAAAAGAACTCAATTCAACCAGAAAGTGTTTCTTTTGAACCAAAGCTCAGATTCGAACAACAAACACATATTAGTAGTGTCCTGAGTCGAGAATGCTAAAAAACAACTCCATTTTGTGATCTGGTGTTTCCCTTGCGAGTTACACCAAAGTATATCTTAGAAATGGCAGAAAAACTCAATTCAACCAGAACCTGTTTCTTTTGAACCAAAGCTCAGATTCGAACAACAAACACATATTAGTAGTGTCCTGAGTCGGGAAAGCTAAAAATACACTCCATTTTGTGATCTGGTGTGTCCCTGGGGAGTTACAGCAAAGTGTATCTCAATTTGGCAAAAGAACTCAATTCAACCAGAAAGTGTTTCTTTTGAACTAAAGCTCAGATTCGAACAACAAACACATATTAGTAGTGTCCTGAGTGGGGAATGCTAAAAAACAACTCCATTTTGTGATCTGGTGTGTCCCTGGGGAGTTACAGCAAAGTGTATCTCAATTTGGCAAAAGAACTCAATTCAACCAGAAAGTGTTTCTTTTGAACCAAAGCTCAGATTCGAACAACAAACACATATTAGTAGTGTCCTGAGTCGAGAATGCTAAAAAACAACTCCATTTTGTGATCTGGTGTTTACCTTGCGAGTTACACCAAAGTATATCTTAGAAATGGCAGAAAAACTCAATTCAACCAGAACCTGTTTCTTTTGAACTAAAGCTCAGATTCGAACAACAAACACATATTAGTAGTGTCCTGAGTCAGGAAAGCTAAAAAAACACTCCATTTTGTGATCTGGTGTTTCCCTGTGGAGTTACAGCAAAGTGTATCTCAAATTGGTAAAAGAACTCAATTCAACCAGAAAGTGTTTCTTTTGAACTAAAGCTCAGATTCGAACAACAAACACATATTAGTAGTTTCCTGAGTCGGGAATGCTAAAAAACAACTCCATTTTGTGATCTGGTGTTTCCCTTGGGAGTTACACCAAAGTATATCTGAGAAATGGCAGAAAAACTCAATTCAACCAGAACCTGTTTCTTTTGAACCAAAGCTCAGATTCGAACAACAAACACATATTAGTAGTGTCCTGAGTCAGGAAAGCTAAAAAAACACTCCATTTGGTGATCTGGTGTTTCCCTTGGGAGTTACACCAAAGTATATCTTAGAAATGGCAGAAAAACTCAATTCAACCAGAACCTGTTTCTTTTGAACTAAATCTCAGATTCGAACAACAAACACATATTAGTAGTGTCCTGAGTCGGGAAAGCTAAAAATACACTCCATTTTGTGATCTGGTGTGTCCTTGGGGAGTTACAGCAAAGTGTATCTCAATTTGGCAAAAGAACTCAATTCAACCAGAAAGTGTTTCTTTTGAACCCAAGCTCAGATTCGAACAACAAACACATATTAGTAGTGTCCTGAGTGGGGAATGCTAAAAAACAACTCCATTTTGTGATCTGGTGTTTCCCTTGTGAGTTACACCAAAGTATATCTTAGAAATGGCAGAAAAACTCAAACCAGAACCTGTTTCTTTTGAACTAAAGCTCAGATTCGAACAACAAACACATATTAGTAGTGTCCTGAGTCGGGAAAGCTAAAAATACACTCCATTTTGTGATCTGGTGTGTCCCTGGGGAGTTACAGCAAAGTGTATCTCAATTTGGCAAAAGAACTCAATTCAACCAGAAAGTGTTTCTTTTGAACCAAAGCTCAGATTCGAACAACAAACACATATTAGTAGTGTCCTGAGTCGGGAAAGCTAAAAATACACTCCATTTTGTGATCTGGTGTGTCCCTGGGGAGTTACAGCAAAGTGTATCTCAATTTGGCAAAAGAACTCAATTCAACCAGAAAGTGTTTCTTTTGAACTCAAGCTCAGATTCGAACAACAAACACATATTAGTAGTGTCCTGAGTGGGGAATGCTAAAAAACAACTCCATTTTGTGATCTGGTGTGTCCCTGGGGAGTTACAGCAAAGTGTATCTCAATTTGGCAAAAGAACTCAATTCAACCAGAAAGTGTTTCTTTTGAACCAAAGCTCAGATTCGAACAACAAACACATATTAGTAGTGTCCTGAGTCGAGAATGCTAAAAAACAACTCCATTTTGTGATCTGGTGTTTCCCTTGCGAGTTACACCAAAGTATATCTTAGAAATGGCAGAAAAACTCAATTCAACCAGAACCTGTTTCTTTTGAACCAAAGCTCAGATTCGAACAACAAACACATATTAGTAGTGTCCTGAGTCGGGAAAGCTAAAAATACACTCCATTTTGTGATCTGGTGTGTCCCTGGGGAGTTACAGCAAAGTGTATCTCAATTTGGCAAAAGAACTCAATTCAACCAGAAAGTGTTTCTTTTGAACTAAAGCTCAGATTCGAACAACAAACACATATTAGTAGTGTCCTGAGTGGGGAATGCTAAAAAACAACTCCATTTTGTGATCTGTTGTGTCCCTGGGGAGTTACAGCAAAGTGTATCTCAATTTGGCAAAAGAACTCAATTCAACCAGAAAGTGTTTCTTTTGAACCAAAGCTCAGATTCGAACAACAAACACATATTAGTAGTGTCCTGAGTCGAGAATGCTAAAAAACAACTCCATTTTGTGATCTGGTGTTTACCTTGCGAGTTACACCAAAGTATATCTTAGAAATGGCAGAAAAACTCAATTCAACCAGAACCTGTTTCTTTTGAACTAAAGCTCAGATTCGAACAACAAACACATATTAGTAGTGTCCTGAGTCAGGAAAGATAAAAAAACACTCCATTTTGTGATCTGGTTTTTCCCTTGGGAGTTACACCAAAGTATATCTTAGAAATGGCAGAAAAACTCAATTCAACCAGAACCTGTTTCTTTTGAACTAAAGCTCAGATTCGAACAACACATATTAGTAGTGTCCTGAGTCAGGAAAGCTAAAAAAACACTCCATTTGGTGATCTGGTGTGTCCCTGGGGAGTTACAGCAAAGTGTATCTCAATTTGGCAAAAGAACTCAATTCAACCAGAAAGTGTTTCTTTTGAACCAAATATCAGATTCGAACAACAAACACATATTAGTAGTGTCCTGAGTCGAGAATGCTAAAAAACAACTCCATTTTGTGATCTGGTTTTTCCCTTGCGAGTTACACCAAAGTATATCTTAGAAATGGCAGAAAAACTCAATTCAACCAGAACCTGTTTCTTTTGAACTAAAGCTCAGATTCGAACAACAAACACATATTAGTAGTGTCCTGAGTCAGGAAAGCTAAAAAAACACTCCATTTTGTGATCTGGTTTTTCCCTTGGGAGTTACACCAAAGTATATCTTAGAAATGGCAGAAAAACTCAATTCAACCAGAACCTGTTTCTTTTGAACTAAAGCTCAGATTCGAACAACACATATTAGTAGTGTCCTGATCAGGAAAGCTAAAAAAACACTCCATTTGGTGATCTGGTGTGTCCCTGGGGAGTTACAGCAAAGTGTATCTCAATTTGGCAAAAGAACTCAATTCAACCAGAAAGTGTTTCTTTTGAACCAAATATCAGATTCGAACAACAAACACATATTAGTAGTGTCCTGAGTCGAGAATGCTAAAAAACAACTCCATTTTGTGATCTGGTTTTTCCCTTGCGAGTTACACCAAAGTATATCTTAGAAATGGCAGAAAAACTCAATTCAACCAGAACCTGTTTCTTTTGAACTAAAGCTCAGATTCGAACAACAAACATATATTAGTAGTGTCCTGAGTCAGGAAAGCTAAAAAAACACTCCATTTTGTGATCTGGTGTTTCCCTGGGGAGTTACAGCAAAGTGTATCTCAAATTGGTAAAAGAACTCAATTCAACCAGAAAGTGTTTCTTTTGAACCAAAGCTCAGATTCGAACAACAAACACATATTAGTAGTGTCCTGAGTCAGGAAAGCTAAAAAAACACTCCATTTGGTGATCTGGTGTTTCCCTTGGGAATTACACCAAAGTATATCTTAGAAATGGCAGAAAAACTCAATTCAACCAGAACCTGTTTCTTTTGAACTAAAGCTCAGATTCGAACAACAAACACATATTAGTAGTGTCCTGAGTCGGGAAAGCTAAAAATACACCCCATTTTGTGATCTGGTGTGTCCCTGGGGAGTTACAGCAAAGTGTATCTGAATTTGGCAAAAGAACTCAATTCAACCAGAAAGTGTTTCTTTTGAACCAAAGCTCAGATTCGAACAACAAACACATATTAGTAGTGTCCTGAGTCGGGAATGCTAAAAAACAACTCCATTTTGTGATCTGGTGTTTCCCTTGGGAGTTACACCAAAGTATATCTGAGAAATGGCAGAAAAACTCAATTCAACCAGAACCTGTTTCTTTTGAACCAAAGCTCAGATTCGAACAACAAACACATATTAGTAGTGTCCTGAGTCAGGAAAGCTAAAAAAACACTCCATTTGGTGATCTGGTGTTTCCCTTGGGAGTTACACCAAAGTATATCTTAGAAATGGCAGAAAAACTCAATTCAACCAGAACCTGTTTCTTTTGAACTAAATCTCAGATTCGAACAACAAACACATATTAGTAGTGTCCTGAGTCGGGAAAGCTAAAAATACACTCCATTTTGTGATCTGGTGTGTCCTTGGGGAGTTACAGCAAAGTGTATCTCAATTTGGCAAAAGAACTCAATTCAACCAGAAAGTGTTTCTTTTGAACCCAAGCTCAGATTCGAACAACAAACACATATTAGTAGTGTCCTGAGTGGGGAATGCTAAAAAACAACTCCATTTTGTGATCTGGTGTTTCCCTTGTGAGTTACACCAAAGTATATCTTAGAAATGGCAGAAAAACTTAATTCAACCAGAACCTGTTTCTTTTGAACTAAAGCTCAGATTCGAACAACAAACACATATTAGTAGTGTCCTGAGTCGGGAAAGCTAAAAATACACTCCATTTTGTGATCTGGTGTGTCCCTGGGGAGTTACAGCAAAGTGTATCTCAATTTGGCAAAAGAACTCAATTCAACCAGAAAGTGTTACTTTTGAACCAAAGCTCAGATTCGAACAACAAACACATATTAGTAGTGTCCTGATTCGAGAATGCTAAAAAACAACTCCATTTTGTGATCTGGTGTTTCCCTTGCGAGTTACACCAAAGTATATCTTAGAAATGGCAGAAAAACTCAATTCAACCAGAACCTGTTTCTTTTGAACCAAAGCTCAGATTCGAACAACAAACACATATTAGTAGTGTCCTGAGTCGGTAAAGCTAAAAATACACTCCATTTTGTGATCTGGTGTGTCCTTGGGGAGTTACAGCAAAGTGTATCTCAATTTGGCAAAAGAACTCAATTCAACCAGAAAGTGTTTCTTTTGAACTCAAGCTCAGATTCGAACAACAAACACATATTAGTAGTGTCCTGAGTGGGGAATGCTAAAAAACAACTCCATTTTGTGATCTGGTGTGTCCCTGGGGAGTTACAGCAAAGTGTATCTCAATTTGGCAAAAGAACTCAATTCAACCAGAAAGTGTTTCTTTTGAACCAAAGCTCAGATTCGAACAACAAACACATATTAGTAGTGTCCTGAGTCGAGAATGCTAAAAAACAACTCCATTTTGTGATCTGGTGTTTCCCTTGCGAGTTACACCAAGGTATATCTTAGAAATGGCAGAAAAACTCAATTCAACCAGAACCTGTTTCTTTTGAACCAAAGCTCAGATTCGAACAACAAACACATATTATTAGTGTCCTGAGTCGGGAAAGCTAAAAATACACTCCATTTTGTGATCTGGTGTGTCCCTGGGGAGTTACAGCAAAGTGTATCTCAATTTGGCAAAAGAACTCAATTCAACCAGAAAGTGTTTCTTTTGAACTAAAGCTCAGATTCGAACAACAAAAACATATTAGTAGTGTCCTGAGTGGGGAATGCTAAAAAACAACTCCATTTTGTGATCTGGTGTGTCCCTGGGGAGTTACAGCAAAGTGTATCTCAATTTGGCAAAAGAACTCAATTCAACCAGAAAGTGTTTCTTTTGAACCAAAGCTCAGATTCGAACAACAAACACATATTAGTAGTGTCCTGAGTCGAGAATGCTAAAAAACAACTCCATTTTGTGATCTGGTTTTTCCCTTGCGAGTTACACCAAAGTATATCTTAGAAATGGCAGAAAAACTCAATTCAACCAGAACCTGTTTCTTTTGAACTAAAGCTCAGATTCGAACAACAAACACATATTAGTAGTGTCCTGAGTCAGGAAAGCTAAAAAAACACTCCATTTTGTGATCTGGTGTTTCCCTGTGGAGTTACAGCAAAGTGTATCTCAAATTGGTAAAAGAACTCAATTCAACCAGAAAGTGTTTCTTTTGAACCAAAGCTCAGATTCGAACAACAAACACATATTAGTAGTGTCCTGAGTCAGGAAAGCTAAAAAAACACTCCATTTGGTGATCTGGTGTTTCCCTTGGGAATTACACCAAAGTATATCTTAGAAATGGCAGAAAAACACAATTCAACCAGAACCTGTTTCTATTGAACTAAAGCTCAGATTCGAACAACAAACACATATTAGTAGTGTCCTGAGTCGGGAAAGCTAAAAATACACTCCATTTTGTGATCTGGTGTGTCCCTGGGGAGTTACAGCAAAGTGTATCTGAATTTGGCAAAAGAACTCAATTCAACCAGAAAGTGTTTCTTTTGAACCAAAGCTCAGATTCGAACAACAAACACATATTAGTAGTGTCCTGAGTCGGGAATGCTAAAAAACAACTCCATTTTGTGATCTGGTGTTTCCCTTGGGAGTTACACCAAAGTATATCTTAGAAATGGCAGAAAAACTCAATTCAACCAGAACCTGTTTCTTTTGAACTAAAGCTCAGATTCGAACAACAAACACATATTAGTAGTGTCCTGAGTCGGGAATGCTAAAAAACAACTCCATTTTGTGATCTGGTGTTTCCCTTGGGAGTTACACCAAAGTATATCTTAGAAATGGCAGAAAAACTCAATTCAACCAGAACCTGTTTCTTTTGAACTAAAGCTCAGATTCGAACAACAAACACATATTAGTAGTGTCCTGAGTCGGTAAAGCTAAAAATACACTCCATTTTGTGATCTGGTGTGTCCTTGGGGAGTTACAGCAAAGTGTATCTCAATTTGGCAAAAGAACTCAATTCAACCAGAAAGTGTTTCTTTTGAACCCAAGCTCAGATTCGAACAACAAACACATATTAGTAGTGTCCTGAGTGGGGAATGCTAAAAAACAACTCCATTTTGTGATCTGGTGTGTCCCTGGGGAGTTACAGCAAAGTGTATCTCAATTTGGCAAAAGAACTCAATTCAACCAGAAAGTGTTTCTTTTGAACCAAAGCTCAGATTCGAACAACAAACACATATTAGTAGTGTCCTGAGTCGAGAATGCTAAAAAACAACTCCATTTTGTGATCTGGTGTTTCCCTTGCGAGTTACACCAAAGTATATCTTAGAAATATCAGAAAAACTCAATTCAACCAGAACCTGTTTCTTTTGAACCAAAGCTCAGATTCGAACAACAAACACATATTAGTAGTGTCCTGAGTCGGGAAAGCTAAAAATACACTCCATTTTGTGATCTGGTGTGTCCTTGGGGAGTTACAGCAAAGTGTATCTCAATTTGGCAAAAGAACTCAATTCAACCAGAAAGTGTTTCTTTTGAACCCAAGCTCAGATTCGAACAACAAACACATATTAGTAGTGTCCTGAGTGGGGAATGCTAAAAAACAACTCCATTTTGTGTTCTGGTGTGTCCCTGGGGAGTTACAGCAAAGTGTATCTCAATTTGGCAAAAGAACTCAATTCAACCAGAAAGTGTTTCTTTTGAACCAAAGCTCAGATTCGAACAACAAACACATATTAGTAGTGTCCTGAGTCGAGAATGCTAAAAAACAACTCCATTTTGTGATCTGGTGTTTACCTTGCGAGTTACACCAAAGTATATCTTAGAAATGGCAGAAAAACTCAATTCAACCAGAACCTGTTTCTTTTGAACTAAAGCTCAGATTCGAACAACAAACACATATTAGTAGTGTCCTGAGTCAGGAAAGCTAAAAAAACACTCCATTTTGTGATCTGGTTTTTCCCTTGGGAGTTACACCAAAGTATATCTTAGAAATGGCAGAAAAACTCAATTCAACCAGAACCTGTTTCTTTTGAACTAAAGCTTAGATTCGAACAACACATATTAGTAGTGTCCTGATTGGGGAATGCTAAAAAACAACTCCATTTTGTGATCTGGTGTGTCCCTGGGGAGTTACAGCAAAGTGTATCTCAATTTGGCAAAAGAACTCAATTCAACCAGAAAGTGTTTCTTTTGTACCAAAGCTCAGATTCGAACAACAAACACATATTAGTAGTGTCCTGAGTCGAGAATGCTAAAAAACAACTCCATTTTGTGATCTGGTGTTTACCTTGCGAGTTACACCAAAGTATATCTTAGAAATGGCAGAAAAACTCAATTCAACCAGAACCTGTTTCTTTTGAACTAAAGCTCAGATTCGAACAACAAACACATATTAGTAGTGTCCTGAGTCGAGAATGCTAAAAAACAACTCCATTTTGTGATCTGGTGTTTACCTTGCGAGTTACACCAAAGTATATCTTATAAATGGCAGAAAAACTCAATTCAACCAGAACCTGTTTCTTTTGAACTAAAGCTCAGATTCGAACAACAAACACATATTAGTAGTGTCCTGAGTCGGTAAAGCTAAAAATACACTCCATTTTGTGATCTGGTGTGTCCTTGGGGAGTTACAGCAAAGTGTATCTCAATTTGGCAAAAGAACTCAATTCAACCAGAAAGTGTTTCTTTTGAACCCAAGCTCAGATTCGAACAACAAACACATATTAGTAGTGTCCTGAGTGGGGAATGCTAAAAAACAACTCCATTTTGTGATCTGGTGTGTCCCTGGGGAGTTACAGCAAAGTGTATCTCAATTTGGCAAAAGAACTCAATTCAACCAGAAAGTGTTTCTTTTGAACCAAAGCTCAGATTCGAACAACAAACACATATTAGTAGTGTCCTGAGTCGAGAATGCTAAAAAACAACTCCATTTTGTGATCTGGTGTTTCCCTTGCGAGTTACACCAAAGTATATCTTAGAAATATCAGAAAAACTCAATTCAACCAGAACCTGTTTCTTTTGAACCAAAGCTCAGATTCGAACAACAAACACATATTAGTAGTGTCCTGAGTCGGGAAAGCTAAAAATACACTCCATTTTGTGATCTGGTGTGTCCTTGGGGAGTTACAGCAAAGTGTATCTCAATTTGGCAAAAGAACTCAATTCAACCAGAAAGTGTTTCTTTTGAACCCAAGCTCAGATTCGAACAACAAACACATATTAGTAGTGTCCTGAGTGGGGAATGCTAAAAAACAACTCCATTTTGTGTTCTGGTGTGTCCCTGGGGAGTTACAGCAAAGTGTATCTCAATTTGGCAAAAGAACTCAATTCAACCAGAAAGTGTTTCTTTTGAACCAAAGCTCAGATTCGAACAACAAACACATATTAGTAGTGTCCTGAGTCGAGAATGCTAAAAAACAACTCCATTTTGTGATCTGGTGTTTACCTTGCGAGTTACACCAAAGTATATCTTAGAAATGGCAGAAAAACTCAATTCAACCAGAACCTGTTTCTTTTGAACTAAAGCTCAGATTCGAACAACAAACACATATTAGTAGTGTCCTGAGTCAGGAAAGCTAAAAAAACACTCCATTTTTGTGATCTGGTTTTTCCCTTGGGAGTTACACCAAAGTATATCTTAGAAATGGCAGAAAAACTCAATTCAACCAGAACCTGTTTCTTTTGAACTAAAGCTTAGATTCGAACAACACATATTAGTAGTGTCCTGATTGGGGAATGCTAAAAAACAACTCCATTTTGTGATCTGGTGTGTCCCTGGGGAGTTACAGCAAAGTGTATCTCAATTTGGCAAAAGAACTCAATTCAACCAGAAAGTGTTTCTTTTGTACCAAAGCTCAGATTCGAACAACAAACACATATTAGTAGTGTCCTGAGTCGAGAATGCTAAAAAACAACTCCATTTGTGATCTGGTGTTTACCTTGCGAGTTACACCAAAGTATATCTTAGAAATGGCAGAAAAACTCAATTCAACCAGAACCTGTTTCTTTTGAACTAAAGCTCAGATTCGAACAACAAACACATATTAGTAGTGTCCTGAGTCGAGAATGCTAAAAACAACTCCATTTTGTGATCTGGTGTTTACCTTGCGAGTTACACCAAAGTATATCTTATAAATGGCAGAAAAACTCAATTCAACCAGAACCTGTTTCTTTTGAACTAAAGCTCAGATTCGAACAACAAACACATATTAGTAGTGTCCTGAGTCAGGAAAGCTAAAAAAACACTCCATTTTGTGATCTGGTGTTTCCCTTGCGAGTTACACCAAAGTTTATCTTAGAAATGGCAGAAAAACTCAATTCAACCAGAACCTGTTTCTTTTGAACTAAAGCTCAGATTCGAACAACAAACACATATTAGTAGTGTCCTGAGTCAGGAAAGCTAAAAAAACACTCCATTTTGTGATCTGGTGTGTCCTTGGGCAGTTACAGCAAAGTGTATCTCAATTTGGCAAAAGAACTCAATTCAACCAGAAAGTGTTTTTTTTTGAACGAAAGCTCAGATTCGAACAACAAACACATATTAGTAGTGTCCTGAGTCGAGAATGCTAAAAAACAACTCCATTTTGTGATCTGGTGTTTCCCTTGGGAGTTACACCAAAGTATATCTTAGAAATGGCAGAAAAGCTCAATTCAACCAGAACCTGTTTCTTTTGAACTAAAGCTCAGATTCGAACAACAAACACATATTAGTAGTGTCCTGAGTCAGGAAAGCTAAAAAAAACACTCCATTTTGTGATCTGGTTTTTCCCTTGGGAGTTACACCAAAGTATATCTTTAGAAATGGCAGAAAAACTCAATTCAACCAGAACCTGTTTCTTTTGAACTAAATCTCAGATTCGAACAACAAACACATATTAGTAGTGTCCTGAGTCGGGAAAGCTTAAAATACACTCCATTTTGTGATCTGGTGTGTCCCTGGGGAGTTACAGCAAAGTGTATCTCAATTTGGCAAAAGAACTCAATTCAACCAGAAAGTGTTTCTTTTGAACCAAAGCTCAGATTCGAAAAACAAACACATATTAGTAGTGTCCTGAGTCGAGAATGCTAAAAAACAACTCCATTTTGTGATCTGGTGTTTCCCTTGCGAGTTACACCAAAGTATATCTTAGAAATGGCAGAAAAACTCAATTCAACCAGAACCTGTTTCTTTTGAACTAAAGCTCAGATTCGAACAACAAACACATATTAGTCGTGTCCTGAGTCAGGAAAGCTAAAAAAACACTCCATTTTGTGATCTGGGTGTTTCCCTGGGGAGTTACAGCAAAGTGTATCTCAAATTGGCAAAAGAACTCAATTCAACCAGAAAGTGTTTCTTTTGAACCAAAGCTCAGATTCGAACAACAAACACATATTAGTAGTGTCCTGAGTCGGGAATGCTAAAAATCAACTCCATTTTGTGATCTGGTGTTTCCCTTGGGAATTACACCAAAGTATATCTTAGAAATGGCAGAAAAACTCAATTCAACCAGAACCTGTTTCTTTTGAACTAAAGCTCAGATTCGAACAACAAACACATATTAGTAGTGTCCTGAGTCGGGAAAGCTAAAAATACACTCCATTTTGTGATATGGTGTGTCCCTGGGGAGTTACAGCAAAGTGTATCTCAATTTGGCAAAAGAACTCAATTCAACCAGAAAGTGTTTCTTTTGAACCAAATATCAGATTCGAACAACAAACACATATTAGTAGTGTCCTGAGTCGAGAATGCTAAAAAATAACTCCATTTTGTGATCTGGTTTTTCCCTTGCGAGTTACACCAAAGTATATCTTAGAAATGGCAGAAAAACTCAATTCAACCAGAACCTGTTTCTTTTGAACTAAAGCTCAGATTCGAACAACAAACACATATTAGTAGTGTCCTGAGTCAGGAAAGCTAAAAAAACACTCCATTTTGTGATCTGGTGTTTCCCTGTGGAGTTACAGCAAAGTGTATCTCAAATTGGTAAAAGAACTCAATTCAACCAGAAAGTGTTTCTTTTGAACCAAAGCTCAGATTCGAACAACAAACACATATTAGTAGTGTCCGGAGTCAGGAAAGCTAAAAAAACACTCCATTTGGTGATCTGGTGTTTCCCTTGGGAATTACACCAAAGTATATCTTAGAAATGGCAGAAAAACTCAATTCAACCAGAACCTGTTTCTTTTGAACTAAAGCTCAGATTCGAACAACAAACACATATTAGTAGTGTCCTGAGTCAGGAAAGCTAAAAAAACACTCCATTTTGTGATCTGGTGTTTCCCTGTGGAGTTACAGCAAAGTGTATCTCAAATTGGTAAAAGAACTCAATTCAACCAGAAAGTGTTTCTTTTGAACCAAAGCTCAGATTCGAACAACAAACACATATTAGTAGTGTCCTGAGTCAGGAAAGCTAAAAAAACACTCCATTTGGTGATCTGGTGTTTCCCTTGGGAATTACACCAAAGTATATCTTAGAAATGGCAGAAAAACACAATTCAACCAGAACCTGTTTCTATTGAACTAAAGCTCAGATTCGAACAACAAACACATATTAGTAGTGTCCTGAGTCGGGAATGCTAAAAAACAACTCCATTTTGTGATCTGGTGTTTCCCTTGGGAGTTACACCAAAGTATATCTTAGAAATGGCAGAAAAACTCAATTCAACCAGAACCTGTTTCTTTTGAACTAAAGCTCAGATTCGAACAACAAACACATATTAGTAGTGTCCTGAGTGGGGAATGCTAAAAAACAACTCCATTTTGTGATCTGGTGTTTCCCTTGGGAGTTACACCAAAGTATATCTTAGAAATGGCAGAAAAACTCAATTCAACCAGAACCTGTTTCTTTTGAACTAAAGCTCAGATTCGAACAACAAACACATATTAGTAGTGTCCTGAGTCGGTAAAGCTAAAAATACACTCCATTTTGTGATCTGGTGTGTCCTTGGGGAGTTACAGCAAAGTGTATCTCAATTTGGCAAAAGAACTCAATTCAACCAGAAAGTGTTTCTTTTGAACCCAAGCTCAGATTCGAACAACAAACACATATTAGTAGTGTCCTGAGTGGGGAATGCTAAAAAACAACTCCATTTTGTGATCTGGTGTTTCCCTTGCGAGTTACACCAAAGTATATCTTAGAAATATCAGAAAAACTCAATTCAACCAGAACCTGTTTCTTTTGAACCAAAGCTCAGATTCGAACAACAAACACATATTAGTAGTGTCCTGAGTCGGGAAAGCTAAAAATACACTCCATTTTGTGATCTGGTGTGTCCTTGGGGAGTTACAGCAAAGTGTATCTCAATTTGGCAAAAGAACTCAATTCAACCAGAAAGTGTTTCTTTTGAACCCAAGCTCAGATTCGAACAACAAACACATATTAGTAGTGTCCTGAGTGGGGAATGCTAAAAAACAACTCCATTTTGTGTTCTGGTGTGTCCCTGGGGAGTTACAGCAAAGTGTATCTCAATTTGGCAAAAGAACTCAATTCAACCAGAAAGTGTTTCTTTTGAACCAAAGCTCAGATTCGAACAACAAACACATATTAGTAGTGTCCTGAGTCGAGAATGCTAAAAAACAACTCCATTTTGTGATCTGGTGTTTACCTTGCGAGTTACACCAAAGTATATCTTAGAAATGGCAGAAAAACTCAATTCAACCAGAACCTGTTTCTTTTGAACTAAAGCTCAGATTCGAACAACAAACACATATTAGTAGTGTCCTGAGTCAGGAAAGCTAAAAAAACACTCCATTTTGTGATCTGGTTTTTCCCTTGGGAGTTACACCAAAGTATATCTTAGAAATGGCAGAAAAACTCAATTCAACCAGAACCTGTTTCTTTTGAACTAAAGCTTAGATTCGAACAACACATATTAGTAGTGTCCTGAGTGGGGAATGCTAAAAAACAACTCCATTTTGTGATCTGGTGTGTCCCTGGGGAGTTACAGCAAAGTGTATCTCAATTTGGCAAAAGAACTCAATTCAACCAGAAAGTGTTTCTTTTGTACCAAAGCTCAGATTCGAACAACAAACACATATTAGTAGTGTCCTGAGTCGAGAATGCTAAAAAACAACTCCATTTTGTGATCTGGTGTTTACCTTGCGAGTTACACCAAAGTATATCTTAGAAATGGCAGAAAAACTCAATTCAACCAGAACCTGTTTCTTTTGAACTAAAGCTCAGATTCGAACAACAAACACATATTAGTAGTGTCCTGAGTCGAGAATGCTAAAAAACAACTCCATTTTGTGATCTGGTGTTTACCTTGCGAGTTACACCAAAGTATATCTTATAAATGGCAGAAAAACTCAATTCAACCAGAACCTGTTTCTTTTGAACTAAAGCTCAGATTCGAACAACAAACACATATTAGTAGTGTCCTGAGTCAGGAAAGCTAAAAAAACACTCCATTTTGTGATCTGGTGTTTCCCTTGCGAGTTACACCAAAGTTTATCTTAGAAATGGCAGAAAAACTCAATTCAACCAGAACCTGTTTCTTTTGAACTAAAGCTCAGATTCGAACAACAAACACATATTAGTAGTGTCCTGAGTCAGGAAAGCTAAAAAAACACTCCATTTTGTGATCTGGTGTGTCCCTGGGCAGTTACAGCAAAGTGTATCTCAATTTGGCAAAAGAACTCAATTCAACCAGAAAGTGTTTTTTTTGAACGAAAGCTCAGATTCGAACAACAAACACATATTAGTAGTGTCCTGAGTCGAGAATGCTAAAAAACAACTCCATTTTGTGATCTGGTGTTTCCCTTGGGAGTTACACCAAAGTATATCTTAGAAATGGCAGAAAAGCTCAATTCAACCAGAACCTGTTTCTTTTGAACTAAAGCTCAGATTCGAACAACAAACACATATTAGTAGTGTCCTGAGTCAGGAAAGCTAAAAAAAACACTCCATTTTGTGATCTGGTTTTTCCCTTGGGAGTTACACCAAAGTATATCTTAGAAATGGCAGAAAAACTCAATTCAACCAGAACCTGTTTCTTTTGAACTAAATCTCAGATTCGAACAACAAACACATATTAGTAGTGTCCTGAGTCGGGAAAGCTTAAAATACACTCCATTTTGTGATCTGGTGTGTCCCTGGGGAGTTACAGCAAAGTGTATCTCAATTTGGCAAAAGAACTCAATTCAACCAGAAAGTGTTTCTTTTGAACCAAAGCTCAGATTCGAAAAACAAACACATATTAGTAGTGTCCTGAGTGGGGAATGCTAAAAAACAACTCCATTTTGTGATCTGGTGTTTCCCTTGCGAGTTACACCAAAGTATATCTTAGAAATGGCAGAAAAACTCAATTCAACCAGAACCTGTTTCTTTTGAACTAAAGCTCAGATTCGAACAACAAACACATATTAGTCGTGTCCTGAGTCAGGAAAGCTAAAAAAACACTCCATTTTGTGATCTGGTGTTTCCCTGGGGAGTTACAGCAAAGTGTATCTCAAATTGGCAAAAGAACTCAATTCAACCAGAAAGTGTTTCTTTTGAACCAAATATCAGATTCGAACAACAAACACATATTAGTAGTGTCCTGAGTCGAGAATGCTAAAAAATAACTCCATTTTGTGATCTGGTTTTTCCCTTGCGAGTTACACCAAAGTATATCTGAGAAATGGCAGAAAAACTCAATTCAACCAGAACCTGTTTCTTTTGAACTAAAGCTCAGATTCGAACAACAAACATATATTAGTCGTGTCCTGAGTCAGGAAAGCTAAAAAAACACTCCATTTTGTGATCTGGTGTTTCCCTGGGGAGTTACAGCAAAGTGTATCTCAAATTGGCAAAAGAACTCAATTCAACCAGAAAGTGTTTCTTTTGAACCAAAGCTCAGATTCGAACAACAAACACATATTAGTAGTGTCCTGAGTCGGGAATGCTAAAAATCAACTCCATTTTGTGATCTGGTGTTTCCCTTGGGAATTACACCAAAGTATATCTTAGAAATGGCAGAAAAACTCAATTCAACCAGAACCTGTTTCTTTTGAACTAAAGCTCAGATTCGAACAACAAACACATATTAGTAGTGTCCTGAGTCGGGAAAGCTAAAAATACACTCCATTTTGTGATATGGTGTGTCCCTGGGGAGTTACAGCAAAGTGTATCTCAATTTGGCAAAAGAACTCAATTCAACCAGAAAGTGTTTCTTTTGAACCAAATATCAGATTCGAACAACAAACACATATTAGTAGTGTCCTGAGTCGAGAATGCTAAAAAATAACTCCATTTTGTGATCTGGTTTTTCCCTTGCGAGTTACACCAAAGTATATCTTAGAAATGGCAGAAAAACTCAATTCAACCAGAACCTGTTTCTTTTGAACTAAAGCTCAGATTCGAACAACAAACATATATTAGTAGTGTCCTGAGTCAGGAAAGCTAAAAAAACACTCCATTTTGTGATCTGGTGTTTCCCTGTGGAGTTACAGCAAAGTGTATCTCAAATTGGTAAAAGAACTCAATTCAACCAGAAAGTGTTTCTTTTGAACCAAAGCTCAGATTCGAACAACAAACACATATTAGTAGTGTCCGGAGTCAGGAAAGCTAAAAAAACACTCCATTTGGTGATCTGGTGTTTCCCTTGGGAATTACACCAAAGTATATCTTAGAAATGGCAGAAAAACTCAATTCAACCAGAACCTGTTTCTTTTGAACTAAAGCTCAGATTCGAACAACAAACACATATTAGTAGTGTCCTGAGTCAGGAAAGCTAAAAAAACACTCCATTTTGTGATCTGGTGTTTCCCTGTGGAGTTACAGCAAAGTGTATCTCAAATTGGTAAAAGAACTCAATTCAACCAGAAAGTGTTTCTTTTGAACCAAAGCTCAGATTCGAACAACAAACACATATTAGTAGTGTCCTGAGTCAGGAAAGCTAAAAAAACACTCCATTTGGTGATCTGGTGTTTCCCTTGGGAATTACACCAAAGTATATCTTAGAAATGGCAGAAAAACACAATTCAACCAGAACCTGTTTCTATTGAACTAAAGCTCAGATTCGAACAACAAACACATATTAGTAGTGTCCTGAGTCGGGAAAGCTAAAAATACACTCCATTTTGTGATCTGGTGTGTCCCTGGGGAGTTACAGCAAAGTGTATCTGAATTTGGCAAAAGAACTCAATTCAACCAGAAAGTGTTTCTTTTGAACCAAAGCTCAGATTCGAACAACAAACACATATTAGTAGTGTCCTGAGTCGGGAATGCTAAAAAACAACTCCATTTTGTGATCTGGTGTTTCCCTTGGGAGTTACACCAAAGTATATCTTAGAAATGGCAGAAAAACTCAATTCAACCAGAACCTGTTTCTTTTGAACTAAAGCTCAGATTCGAACAACAAACACATATTAGTAGTGTCCTGAGTGGGGAATGCTAAAAAACAACTCCATTTTGTGATCTGGTGTTTCCCTTGGGAGTTACACCAAAGTATATCTTAGAAATGGCAGAAAAACTCAATTCAACCAGAACCTGTTTCTTTTGAACTAAAGCTCAGATTCGAACAACAAACACATATTAGTAGTGTCCTGAGTCGGTAAAGCTAAAAATACACTCCATTTTGTGATCTGGTGTGTCCTTGGGGAGTTACAGCAAAGTGTATCTCAATTTGGCAAAAGAACTCAATTCAACCAGAAAGTGTTTCTTTTGAACCCAAGCTCAGATTCGAACAACAAACACATATTAGTAGTGTCCTGAGTGGGGAATGCTAAAAAACAACTCCATTTTGTGATCTGGTGTGTCCCTGGGGAGTTACAGCAAAGGGTATCTCAATTTGGCAAAAGAACTCAATTCAACCAGAAAGTGTTTCTTTTGAACCAAAGCTCAGATTCGAACAACAAACACATATTAGTAGTGTCCTGAGTCGAGAATGCTAAAAAACAACTCCATTTTGTGATCTGGTGTTTCCCTTGCGAGTTACACCAAAGTATATCTTAGAAATGGCAGAAAAACTCAATTCAACCAGAACCTGTTTCTTTTGAACCAAAGCTCAGATTCGAACAACAAACACATATTAGTAGTGTCCTGAGTCGGGAAAGCTAAAAATACACTCCATTTTGTGATCTGGTGTGTCCTTGGGGAGTTACAGCAAAGTGTATCTCAATTTGGCAAAAGAACTCAATTCAACCAGAAAGTGTTTCTTTTGAACCCAAGCTCAGATTCGAACAACAAACACATATTAGTAGTGTCCTGAGTGGGGAATGCTAAAAAACAACTCCATTTTGTGATCTGGTGTGTCCCTGGGGAGTTACAGCAAAGTGTATCTGAATTTGGCAAAAGAACTCAATTCAACCAGAAAGTGTTTCTTTTGAACCAAAGCTCAGATTCGAACAACAAACACATATTAGTAGTGTCCTGAGTCGGGAATGCTAAAAAACAACTCCATTTTGTGATCTGGTGTTTCCCTTGGGAGTTACACCAAAGTATATCTTAGAAATGGCAGAAAAACTCAATTCAACCAGAACCTGTTTCTTTTGAACTAAAGCTCAGATTCGAACAACAAACACATATTAGTAGTGTCCTGAGTGGGGAATGCTAAAAAACAACTCCATTTTGTGATCTGGTGTTTCCCTTGGGAGTTACACCAAAGTATATCTTAGAAATGGCAGAAAAACTCAATTCAACCAGAACCTGTTTCTTTTGAACTAAAGCTCAGATTCGAACAACAAACACATATTAGTAGTGTCCTGAGTCGGTAAAGCTAAAAATACACTCCATTTTGTGATCTGGTGTGTCCTTGGGGAGTTACAGCAAAGTGTATCTCAATTTGGCAAAAGAACTCAATTCAACCAGAAAGTGTTTCTTTTGAACCCAAGCTCAGATTCGAACAACAAACACATATTAGTAGTGTCCTGAGTGGGGAATGCTAAAAAACAACTCCATTTTGTGATCTGGTGTTTCCCTTGCGAGTTACACCAAAGTATATCTTAGAAATATCAGAAAAACTCAATTCAACCAGAACCTGTTTCTTTTGAACCAAAGCTCAGATTCGAACAACAAACACATATTAGTAGTGTCCTGAGTCGGGAAAGCTAAAAATACACTCCATTTTGTGATCTGGTGTGTCCTTGGGGAGTTACAGCAAAGTGTATCTCAATTTGGCAAAAGAACTCAATTCAACCAGAAAGTGTTTCTTTTGAACCCAAGCTCAGATTCGAACAACAAACACATATTAGTAGTGTCCTGAGTGGGGAATGCTAAAAAACAACTCCATTTTGTGTTCTGGTGTGTCCCTGGGGAGTTACAGCAAAGTGTATCTCAATTTGGCAAAAGAACTCAATTCAACCAGAAAGTGTTTCTTTTGAACCAAAGCTCAGATTCGAACAACAAACACATATTAGTAGTGTCCTGAGTCGAGAATGCTAAAAAACAACTCCATTTTGTGATCTGGTGTTTACCTTGCGAGTTACACCAAAGTATATCTTAGAAATGGCAGAAAAACTCAATTCAACCAGAACCTGTTTCTTTTGAACTAAAGCTCAGATTCGAACAACAAACACATATTAGTAGTGTCCTGAGTCAGGAAAGCTAAAAAAACACTCCATTTTGTGATCTGGTTTTTCCCTTGGGAGTTACACCAAAGTATATCTTAGAAATGGCAGAAAAACTCAATTCAACCAGAACCTGTTTCTTTTGAACTAAAGCTTAGATTCGAACAACACATATTAGTAGTGTCCTGAGTGGGGAATGCTAAAAAACAACTCCATTTTGTGATCTGGTATGTCCCTGGGGAGTTACAGCAAAGTGTATCTCAATTTGGCAAAAGAACTCAATTCAACCAGAAAGTGTTTCTTTTGTACCAAAGCTCAGATTCGAACAACAAACACATATTAGTAGTGTCCTGAGTCGAGAATGCTAAAAAACAACTCCATTTTGTGATCTGGTGTTTACCTTGCGAGTTACACCAAAGTATATCTTAGAAATGTCAGAAAAACTCAATTCAACCAGAACCTGTTTCTTTTGAACTAAAGCTCAGATTCGAACAACAAACACATATTAGTAGTGTCCTGAGTCGAGAATGCTAAAAAACAACTCCATTTTGTGATCTGGTGTTTACCTTGCGAGTTACACCAAAGTATATCTTATAAATGGCAGAAAAACTCAATTCAACCAGAACCTGTTTCTTTTGAACTAAAGCTCAGATTCGAACAACAAACACATATTAGTAGTGTCCTGAGTCAGGAAAGCTAAAAAAACACTCCATTTTGTGATCTGGTGTTTCCCTTGCGAGTTACACCAAAGTTTATCTTAGAAATGGCAGAAAAACTCAATTCAACCAGAACCTGTTTCTTTTGAACTAAAGCTCAGATTCGAACAACAAACACATATTAGTAGTGTCCTGAGTCAGGAAAGCTAAAAAAACACTCCATTTTGTGATCTGGTGTGTCCCTGGGCAGTTACAGCAAAGTGTATCTCAATTTGGCAAAAGAACTCAATTCAACCAGAAAGTGTTTTTTTTGAACGAAAGCTCAGATTCGAACAACAAACACATATTAGTAGTGTCCTGAGTCGAGAATGCTAAAAAACAACTCCATTTTGTGATCTGGTGTTTCCCTTGGGAGTTACACCAAAGTATATCTTAGAAATGGCAGAAAAGCTCAATTCAACCAGAACCTGTTTCTTTTGAACTAAAGCTCAGATTCGAACAACAAACACATATTAGTAGTGTCCTGAGTCAGGAAAGCTAAAAAAAACACTCCATTTTGTGATCTGGTTTTTCCCTTGGGAGTTACACCAAAGTATATCTTAGAAATGGCAGAAAAACTCAATTCAACCAGAACCTGTTTCTTTTGAACTAAATCTCAGATTCGAACAACAAACACATATTAGTAGTGTCCTGAGTCGGGAAAGCTTAAAATACACTCCATTTTGTGATCTGGTGTGTCCCTGGGGAGTTACAGCAAAGTGTATCTCAATTTGGCAAAAGAACTCAATTCAACCAGAAAGTGTTTCTTTTGAACCAAAGCTCAGATTCGAAAAACAAACACATATTAGTAGTGTCCTGAGTCGAGAATGCTAAAAAACAACTCCATTTTGTGATCTGGTGTTTCCCTTGGGAGTTACACCAAAGTATATCTTAGAAATGGCAGAAAAGCTCAATTCAACCAGAACCTGTTTCTTTTGAACTAAAGCTCAGATTCGAACAACAAACACATATTAGTAGTGTCCTGAGTCAGGAAAGCTAAAAAAAACACTCCATTTTGTGATCTGGTTTTTCCCTTGGGAGTTACACCAAAGTATATCTTAGAAATGGCAGAAAAACTCATTTCAACCAGAACCTGTTTCTTTTGAACTAAATCTCAGATTCGAACAACAAACACATATTAGTAGTGTCCTGAGTCGGGAAAGCTTAAAATACACTCCATTTTGTGATCTGGTGTGTCCCTGGGGAGTTACAGCAAAGTGTATCTCAATTTGGCAAAAGAACTCAATTCAACCAGAAAGTGTTTCTTTTGAACCAAAGCTCAGATTCGAAAAACAAACACATATTAGTAGTGTCCTGAGTGGGGAATGCTAAAAAACAACTCCATTTTGTGATCTGGTGTTTCCCTTGCGAGTTACACCAAAGTATATCTTAGAAATGGCAGAAAAACTCAATTCAACCAGAACCTGTTTCTTTTGAACTAAAGCTCAGATTCGAACAACAAACACATATTAGTCGTGTCCTGAGTCAGGAAAGCTAAAAAAACACTCCATTTTGTGATCTGGTGTTTCCCTGGGGAGTTACAGCAAAGTGTATCTCAAATTGGCAAAAGAACTCAATTCAACCAGAAAGTGTTTCTTTTGAACCAAAGCTCAGATTCGAACAACAAACACATATTAGTAGTGTCCTGAGTCGGAAATGCTAAAAATCAACTCCATTTTGTGATCTGGTGTTTCCCTTGGGAATTACACCAAAGTATATCTTAGAAATGGCAGAAAAACTCAATTCAACCAGAACCTGTTTCTTTTGAACTAAAGCTCAGATTCGAACAACAAACACATATTAGTAGTGTCCTGAGTCGGGAAAGCTAAAAATACACTCCATTTTGTGATATGGTGTGTCCCTGGGGAGTTACAGCAAAGTGTATCTCAATTTGGCAAAAGAACTCAATTCAACCAGAAAGTGTTTCTTTTGAACCAAATATCAGATTCGAACAACAAACACATATTAGTAGTGTCCTGAGTCGAGAATGCTAAAAAATAACTCCATTTTGTGATCTGGTTTTTCCCTTGCGAGTTACACCAAAGTATATCTTAGAAATGGCAGAAAAACTCAATTCAACCAGAACCTGTTTCTTTTGAACTAAAGCTCAGATTCGAACAACAAACATATATTAGTAGTGTCCTGAGTCAGGAAAGCTAAAAAAACACTCCATTTTGTGATCTGGTGTTTCCCTGTGGAGTTACAGCAAAGTGTATCTCAAATTGGTAAAAGAACTCAATTCAACCAGAAAGTGTTTCTTTTGAACCAAAGCTCAGATTCGAACAACAAACACATATTAGTAGTGTCCGGAGTCAGGAAAGCTAAAAAAACACTCCATTTGGTGATCTGGTGTTTCCCTTGGGAATTACACCAAAGTATATCTTAGAAATGGCAGAAAAACTCAATTCAACCAGAACCTGTTTCTTTTGAACTAAAGCTCAGATTCGAACAACAAACACATATTAGTAGTGTCCTGAGTCAGGAAAGCTAAAAAAACACTCCATTTTGTGATCTGGTGTTTCCCTGTGGAGTTACAGCAAAGTGTATCTCAAATTGGTAAAAGAACTCAATTCAACCAGAAAGTGTTTCTTTTGAACCAAAGCTCAGATTCGAACAACAAACACATATTAGTAGTGTCCTGAGTCAGGAAAGCTAAAAAAACACTCCATTTGGTGATCTGGTGTTTCCCTTGGGAATTACACCAAAGTATATCTTAGAAATGGCAGAAAAACACAATTCAACCAGAACCTGTTTCTATTGAACTAAAGCTCAGATTCGAACAACAAACACATATTAGTAGTGTCCTGAGTCGGGAAAGCTAAAAATACACTCCATTTTGTGATCTGGTGTGTCCCTGGGGAGTTACAGCAAAGTGTATCTGAATTTGGCAAAAGAACTCAATTCAACCAGAAAGTGTTTCTTTTGAACCAAAGCTCAGATTCGAACAACAAACACATATTAGTAGTGTCCTGAGTCAGGAATGCTAAAAAACAACTCCATTTTGTGATCTGGTGTTTCCCTTGGGAGTTACACCAAAGTATATCTTAGAAATGGCAGAAAAACTCAATTCAACCAGAACCTGTTTCTTTTGAACTAAAGCTCAGATTCGAACAACAAACACATATTAGTAGTGTCCTGAGTGGGGAATGCTAAAAAACAACTCCATTTTGTGATCTGGTGTTTCCCTTGGGAGTTACACCAAAGTATATCTTAGAAATGGCAGAAAAACTCAATTCAACCAGAACCTGTTTCTTTTGAACTAAAGCTCAGATTCGAACAACAAACACATATTAGTAGTGTCCTGAGTCGGTAAAGCTAAAAATACACTCCATTTTGTGATCTGGTGTGTCCTTGGGGAGTTACAGCAAAGTGTATCTCAATTTGGCAAAAGAACTCAATTCAACCAGAAAGTGTTTCTTTTGAACCCAAGCTCAGATTCGAACAACAAACACATATTAGTAGTGTCCTGAGTGGGGAATGCTAAAAAACAACTCCATTTTGTGATCTGGTGTGTCCCTGGGGAGTTACAGCAAAGGGTATCTCAATTTGGCAAAAGAACTCAATTCAACCAGAAAGTGTTTCTTTTGAACCAAAGCTCAGATTCGAACAACAAACACATATTAGTAGTGTCCTGAGTCGAGAATGCTAAAAAACAACTCCATTTTGTGATCTGGTGTTTCCCTTGCGAGTTACACCAAAGTATATCTTAGAAATGGCAGAAAAACTCAATTCAACCAGAACCTGTTTCTTTTGAACCAAAGCTCAGATTCGAACAACAAACACATATTAGTAGTGTCCTGAGTCGGGAAAGCTAAAAATACACTCCATTTTGTTATCTGGTGTGTCCTTGGGGAGTTACAGCAAAGTGTATCTCAATTTGGCAAAAGAACTCAATTCAACCAGAAAGTGTTTCTTTTGAACCCAAGCTCAGATTCGAACAACAAACACATATTAGTAGTGTCCTGAGTGGGGAATGCTAAAAAACAACTCCATTTTGTGATCTGGTGTGTCCCTGGGGAGTTACAGCAAAGTGTATCTCAATTTGGCAAAAGAACTCAATTCAACCAGAAAGTGTTTTTTTTTAACGAAAGCTCAGATTCGAACAACAAACACATATTAGTAGTGTCCTGAGTCAGGAAAGCTAAAAAAACACTCCATTTTGTGATCTGGTTTTTCCCTTGGGAGTTACACCAAAGTATATCTTAGAAATGGCAGAAAAACTCAATTCAACCAGAACCTGTTTCTTTTGAACTAAATCTCAGATTCGAACAACAAACACATATTAGTAGTGTCCTGAGTCGGGAAAGCTTAAAATACACTCCATTTTGTGATCTGGTGTGTCCCTGGGGAGTTATAGCAAAGTGTATCTCAATTTGGCAAAAGAACTCAATTCAACCAGAAAGTGTTTCTTTTGAACCAAAGCTCAGATTCGAAAAACAAACACATATTAGTAGTGTCCTGAGTCGAGAATGCTAAAAAAACACTCCATTTGGTGATCTGGTGTTTCCCTTGGGAGTTACACCAAAGTATATCTTAGAAATGGCAGAAAAACACAATTCAACCAGAACCTGTTTCTTTTGAACTACAGCTCAGATTCGAACAACAAACACATATTAGTCGTGTCCTGAGTCAGGAAAGCTAAAAGAACACTCCATTTTGTGATCTGGTGTTTCCCTGGGGAGTTACAGCAAAGTGTATCTCAAATTGGCAAAAGAACTCAATTCAACCAGAAAGTGTTTCTTTTGAACCAAAGCTCAGATTCGAACAACAAACACATATTAGTAGTGTCCTGATTCGGGAATGCTAAAAAACAACTCCATTTTGTGATCTGGTGTTTCCCTTGGGAGTTACACCAAAGTATATCTTAGAAATGGCAGAAAAACTCAATTCAACCAGAACCTGTTTCTTTTGAACCCAAGCTCAGATTCGAACAACGAACACATATTAGTAGTGTCCTGAGTGGGGAATGCTAAAAAACAACTCCATTTTGTGATCTGGTGTGTCCCTGGGGAGTTACAGCAAAGTGTATCTCAATTTGGCAAAAGAACTCAATTCAACCAGAAAGTGTTTCTTTTGAACCAAAGCTCAGATTCGAACAACAAACACATATTAGTAGTGTCCTGAGTCGAGAATGCTAAAAAACAACTCCATTTTGTGATCTGGTGTTTCCCTTGCGAGTTACACCAAAGTATATCTTAGAAATGGCAGAAAAACTCAATTCAACCAGAACCTGTTTCTTTTGAACCAAAGCTCAGATTCGAACAACAAACACATATTAGTAGTGTCCTGAGTCGGGAAAGCTAAAAATACACTCCATTTTGTGATCTGGTGTGTCCTTGGGGAGTTACAGCAAAGTGTATCTCAATTTGGCAAAAGAACTCAATTCAACCAGAAAGTGTTTCTTTTGAACCCAAGCTCAGATTCGAACAACAAACACATATTAGTAGTGTCCTGAGTGGGGAATGCTAAAAAACAACTCCATTTTGTGATCTGGTGTGTCCCTGGGGAGTTACAGCAAAGTGTATCTCAATTTGGCAAAAGAACTCAATTCAACCAGAAAGTGTTTCTTTTGAACCAAAGCTCAGATTCGAACAACAAACACATATTAGTAGTGTCCTGAGTCGAGAATGCTAAAAAACAACTCCATTTTGTGATCTGGTGTTTACCTTGCGAGTTACACCAAAGTATATCTTAGAAATGGCAGAAAAACTCAATTCAACCAGAACCTGTTTCTTTTGAACTAAAGCTCAGATTCGAACAACAAACACATATTAGTAGTGTCCTGAGTCAGGAAAGCTAAAAAAACACTCCATTTTGTGATCTGGTTTTTCCCTTGGGAGTTACACCAAAGTATATCTTAGAAATGGCAGAAAAACTCAATTCAACCAGAACCTGTTTCTTTTGAACTAAAGCTCAGATTCGAACAACACATATTAGTAGTGTCCTGAGTGGGGAATGCTAAAAAACAACTCCATTTTGTGATCTGGTGTGTCCCTGGGGAGTTACAGCAAAGTGTATCTCAATTTGGCAAAAGAACTCAATTCAACCAGAAAGTGTTTCTTTTGAACCAAAGCTCAGATTCGAACAACAAACACATATTAGTAGTGTCCTGAGTCGAGAATGCTAAAAAACAACTCCATTTTGTGATCTGGTGTTTACCTTGCGAGTTACACCAAAGTATATCTTAGAAATGGCAGAAAAACTCAATTCAACCAGAACCTGTTTCTTTTGAACTAAAGCTCAGATTCGAACAACAAACACATATTAGTAGTGTCCTGAGTCGAGAATGCTAAAAAACAACTCCATTTTGTGATCTGGTGTTTCCCTTGCGAGTTACACCAAAGTATATCTTATAAATGGCAGAAAAACTCAATTCAACCAGAACCTGTTTCTTTTGAACTAAAGCTCAGATTCGAACAACAAACACATATTAGTAGTGTCCTGAGTCAGGAAAGCTAAAAAAACACTCCATTTTGTGATCTGGTGTTTCCCTTGCGAGTTACACCAAAGTATATCTTAGAAATGGCAGAAAAACTCAATTCAACCAGAACCTGTTTCTTTTGAACTAAAGCTCAGATTCGAACAACAAACACATATTAGTAGTGTCCTGAGTCAGGAAAGCTAAAAAAACACTCCATTTTGTGATCTGGTGTGTCCCTGGGGAGTTACAGCAAAGTGTATCTCAATTTGGCAAAAGAACTCAATTCAACCAGAATGTGTTTTTTTTGAACGAAAGCTCAGATTCGAACAACAAACACATATTAGTAGTGTCCTGAGTCGAGAATGCTAAAAAACAACTCCATTTTGTGATCTGGTGTTTCCCTTGGGAGTTACACCAAAGTATATCTTAGAAATGGCAGAAAAGCTCAATTCAACCAGAACCTGTTTCTTTTGAACTAAAGCTCAGATTCGAACAACAAACACATATTAGTAGTGTCCTGAGTCAGGAAAGCTAAAAAAACATTCCATTTTGTGATCTGGTTTTTCCCTTGGGAGTTACACCAAAGTATATCTTAGAAATGGCAGAAAAACTCAATTCAACCAGAACCTGTTTCTTTTGAACTAAATCTCAGATTCGAACAACAAACACATATTAGTAGTGTCCTGAGTCGGGAAAGCTTAAAATACACTCCATTTTGTGATCTGGTGTGTCCCTGGGGAGTTACAGCAAAGTGTATCTCAATTTGGCAAAAGAACTCAATTCAACCAGAAAGTGTTTCTTTTGAACCAAAGCTCAGATTCGAAAAACAAACACATATTAGTAGTGTCCTGAGTTAGTAGTGTCAACCAGAGTAGTGTCAAGTTAGTAGTGTCAACCAGAACCTGTTTCTTTTGAACTAAAGCTCAGATTCGAACAACAAACACATATTAGTAGTGTCCTGAGTCAGGAAAGCTAAAAAAACACTCCATTTTGTGATCTGGTTTTTCCCTTGGGAGTTACACCAAAGTATATCTTAGAAATGGCAGAAAAACTCAATTCAACCAGAACCTGTTTCTTTTGAACTAAATCTCAGATTCGAACAACAAACACATATTAGTAGTGTCCTGAGTCGGGAAAGCTTAAAATACACTCCATTTTGTGATCTGGTGTGTCCCTGGGGAGTTACAGCAAAGTGTATCTCAATTTGGCAAAAGAACTCAATTCAACCAGAAAGTGTTTCTTTTGAACCAAAGCTCAGATTCGAAAAACAAACACATATTAGTAGTGTCCTGAGTCGAGAATGCTAAAAAACAACTCCATTTTGTGATCTGGTGTTTCCCTTGCGAGTTACACCAAAGTATATCTTAGAAATGGCAGAAAAACTCAATTCAACCAGAACCTGTTTCTTTTGAACTAAAGCTCAGATTCGAACAACAAACACATATTAGTCGTGTCCTGAGTCAGGAAAGCTAAAAAAACACTCCATTTTGTGATCTGGTGTTTCCCTGGGGAGTTACAGCAAAGTGTATCTCAAATTGGCAAAAGAACTCAATTCAACCAGAAAGTGTTTCTTTTGAATCAAAGCTCAGATTCGAACAACAAACACATATTAGTAGTGTCCTGAGTCGGGAATGCTAAAAATCAACTCCATTTTGTGATCTGGTGTGTCCCTTGGGAATTACACCAAAGTATATCTTAGAAATGGCAGAAAAACTCAATTCAACCAGAACCTGTTTCTTTTGAACTAAAGCTCAGATTCGAACAACAAACACATATTAGTAGTGTCCTGAGTCGGGAAAGCTAAAAATACACTCCATTTTGTGAAATGGTGTGTCCCTGGGGAGTTACAGCAAAGTGTATCTCAATTTGGCAAAAGAACTCAATTCAACCAGAAAGTGTTTCTTTTGAACCAAATATCAGATTCGAACAACAAACACATATTAGTAGTGTCCTGAGTCGAGAATGCTAAAAAATAACTCCATTTTGTGATCTGGTTTTTCCCTTGCGAGTTACACCAAAGTATATCTTAGAAATGGCAGAAAAACTCAATTCAACCAGAACCTGTTTCTTTTGAACTAAAGCTCAGATTCGAACAATAAACATATATTAGTAGTGTCCTGAGTCAGGAAAGCTAAAAAAACACTCCATTTTGTGATCTGGTGTTTCCCTGTGGAGTTACAGCAAAGTGTATCTCAAATTGGTAAAAGAACTCAATTCAACCAGAAAGTGTTTCTTTTGAACCAAAGCTCAGATTCGAACAACAAACACATATTAGTAGTGTCCTGAGTCAGGAAAGCTAAAAAAACACTCCATTTGGTGATCTGGTGTTTCCCTTGGGAATTACACCAAAGTATATCTTAGAAATGGCAGAAAAACTCAATTCAACCAGAACCTGTTTCTTTTGAACTAAAGCTCAGATTCGAACAACAAACACATATTAGTAGTGTCCTGAGTCGGGAAAGCTAAAAATACACTCCATTTTGTGATCTGGTGTTTCCCTGTGGAGTTACAGCAAAGTGTATCTCAAATTGGTAAAAGAACTCAATTCAACCAGAAAGTGTTTCTTTTGAACCAAAGCTCAGATTCGAACAACAAACACATATTAGTAGTGTCCTGAGTCAGGAAAGCTAAAAAAACACTCCATTTGGTGATCTGGTGTTTCCCTTGGGAATTACACCAAAGTATATCTTAGAAATGGCAGAAAAACTCAATTCAACCAGAACCTGTTTCTTTTGAACTAAAGCTCAGATTCGAACAACAAACACATATTAGTAGTGTCCTGAGTCGGGAAAGCTAAAAATACACCCCATTTTGTGATCTGGTGTGTTCCTGGGGAGTTACAGCAAAGTGTATCTGAATTTGGCAAAAGAACTCAATTCAACCAGAAAGTGTTTCTTTTGAACCAAAGCTCAGATTCGAACAACAAACACATATTAGTAGTGTCCTGAGTCGGGAATGCTAAAAAACAACTCCATTTTGTGATCTGGTGTTTCCCTTGGGAGTTACACCAAAGTATATCTGAGAAATGGCAGAAAAACTCAATTCAACCAGAACCTGTTTCTTTTGAACCAAAGCTCAGATTCGAACAACAAACACATATTAGTAGTGTCCTGAGTCAGGAAAGCTAAAAAAACACTCCATTTGGTGATCTGGTGTTTCCCTTGGGAGTTACACCAAAGTATATCTTAGAAATGGCAGAAAAACTCAATTCAACCAGAACCTGTTTCTTTTGAACTAAATCTCAGATTCGAACAACAAACACATATTAGTAGTGTCCTGAGTCGGGAAAGCTAAAAATACACTCCATTTTGTGATCTGGTGTGTCCTTGGGGAGTTACAGCAAAGTGTATCTCAATTTGGCAAAAGAACTCAATTCAACCAGAAAGTGTTTCTTTTGAACCCAAGCTCAGATTCGAACAACAAACACATATTAGTAGTGTCCTGAGTGGGGAATGCTAAAAAACAACTCCATTTTGTGATCTGGTGTTTCCCTTGTGAGTTACACCAAAGTATATCTTAGAAATGGCAGAAAAACTCAATTCAACCAGAACCTGTTTCTTTTGAACTAAAGCTCAGATTCGAACAACAAACACATATTAGTAGTGTCCTGAGTCGGGAAAGCTAAAAATACACTCCATTTTGTGATCTGGTGTGTCCCTGGGGAGTTACAGCAAAGTGTATCTCAATTTGGCAAAAGAACTCAATTCAACCAGAAAGTGTTTCTTTTGAACCAAAGCTCAGATTCGAACAACAAACACATATTAGTAGTGTCCTGATTCGAGAATGCTAAAAAACAACTCCATTTTGTGATCTGGTGTTTCCCTTGCGAGTTACACCAAAGTATATCTTAGAAATGGCAGAAAAACTCAATTCAACCAGAACCTGTTTCTTTTGAACCAAAGCTCAGATTCGAACAACAAACACATATTAGTAGTGTCCTGAGTCGGTAAAGCTAAAAATACACTCCATTTTGTGATCTGGTGTGTCCTTGGGGAGTTACAGCAAAGTGTATCTCAATTTGGCAAAAGAACTCAATTCAACCAGAAAGTGTTTCTTTTGAACTCAAGCTCAGATTCGAACAACAAACACATATTAGTAGTGTCCTGAGTGGGGAATGCTAAAAAACAACTCCATTTTGTGATCTGGTGTGTCCCTGGGGAGTTACAGCAAAGTGTATCTCAATTTGGCAAAAGAACTCAATTCAACCAGAAAGTGTTTCTTTTGAACCAAAGCTCAGATTCGAACAACAAACACATATTAGTAGTGTCCTGAGTCGAGAATGCTAAAAAACAACTCCATTTTGTGATCTGGTGTTTCCCTTGGGAGTTACACCAAAGTATATCTTAGAAATGGCAGAAAAGCTCAATTCAACCAGAACCTGTTTCTTTTGAACTAAAGCTCAGATTCGAACAACACATATTAGTAGTGTCCTGAGTCAGGAAAGCTAAAAAAACACTCCATTTTGTGATCTGGTTTTTCCCTTGGGAGTTACACCAAAGTATATCTTAGAAATGGCAGAAAAACTCAATTCAACCAGAACCTGTTTCTTTTGAACTAAATCTCAGATTCGAACAACAAACACATATTAGTAGTGTCCTGAGTCGGGAAAGCTTAAAATACACTCCATTTTGTGATCTGGTGTGTCCCTGGGGAGTTACAGCAAAGTGTATCTCAATTTGGCAAAAGAACTCAATTCAACCAGAAAGTGTTTCTTTTGAACCAAAGCTCAGATTCGAAAAACAAACACATATTAGTAGTGTCCTGAGTCGAGAATGCTAAAAAACAACTCCATTTTGTGATCTGGTGTTTCCCTTGCGAGTTACACCAAAGTATATCTTAGAAATGGCAGAAAAACTCAATTCAACCAGAACCTGTTTCTTTTGAACTAAAGCTCAGATTCGAACAACAAACACATATTAGTCGTGTCCTGAGTCAGGAAAGCTAAAAAAACACTCCATTTTGTGATCTGGTGTTTCCCTGGGGAGTTACAGCAAAGTGTATCTCAAATTGGCAAAAGAACTCAATTCAACCAGAAAGTGTTTCTTTTGAACCAAAGCTCAGATTCGAACAACAAACACATATTAGTAGTGTCCTGAGTCGGGAATGCTAAAAATCAACTCCATTTTGTGATCTGGTGTTTCCCTTGGGAATTACACCAAAGTATATCTTAGAAATGGCAGAAAAACTCAATTCAACCAGAACCTGTTTCTTTTGAACTAAAGCTCAGATTCGAACAACAAACACATATTAGTAGTGTCCTGAGTCAGGAAAGCTAAAAAAACACTCCATTTTGTGATCTGGTTTTTCCCTTGGGAGTTACACCAAAGTATATCTTAGAAATGGCAGAAAAACTCAATTCAACCAGAACCTGTTTCTTTTGAACTAAATCTCAGATTCGAACAACAAACACATATTAGTAGTGTCCTGAGTCGGGAAAGCTAAAAATACACTCCATTTTGTGATATGGTGTGTCCCTGGGGAGTTACAGCAAAGTGTATCTCAATTTGGCAAAAGAACTCAATTCAACCAGAAAGTGTTTCTTTTGAACCAAATATCAGATTCGAACAACAAACACATATTAGTAGTGTCCTGAGTCGAGAATGCTAAAAAACAACTCCATTTTGTGATCTGGTTTTTCCCTTGCGAGTTACACCAAAGTATATCTTAGAAATGGCAGAAAAACTCAATTCAACCAGAACCTGTTTCTTTTGAACTAAAGCTCAGATTCGAACAACAAACATATATTAGTAGTGTCCTGAGTCAGGAAAGCTAAAAAAACACTCCATTTTGTGATCTGGTGTTTCCCTGTGGAGTTACAGCAAAGTGTATCTCAAATTGGTAAAAGAACTCAATTCAACCAGAAAGTGTTTCTTTTGAACCAAAGCTCAGATTCGAACAACAAACACATATTAGTAGTGTCCTGAGTCAGGAAAGCTAAAAAAACACTCCATTTGGTGATCTGGTGTTTCCCTTGGGAATTACACCAAAGTATATCTTAGAAATGGCAGAAAAACTCAATTCAACCAGAACCTGTTTCTTTTGAACTAAAGCTCAGATTCGAACAACAAACACATATTAGTAGTGTCCTGAGTCGGGAAAGCTAAAAATACACCCCATTTTGTGATCTGGTGTGTCCCTGGGGAGTTACAGCAAAGTGTATCTGAATTTGGCAAAAGAACTCAATTCAACCAGAAAGTGTTTCTTTTGAACCAAAGCTCAGATTCGAACAACAAACACATATTAGTAGTGTCCTGAGTCGGGAATGCTAAAAAACAACTCCATTTTGTGATCTGGTGTTTCCCTTGGGAGTTACACCAAAGTATATCTTAGAAATGGCAGAAAAACTCAATTCAACCAAAACCTGTTTCTTTTGAACTAAAGCTCAGATTCGAACAACAAACACATATTAGTAGTGTCCTGAGTCGGGAAAGCTAAAAATACACTCCATTTTGTGATCTGGTGTGTCCCTGGGGAGTTACAGCAAAGTGTATCTCAATTTGGCAAAAGAACTCAATTCAACCAATAAGTGTTTCTTTTGAACCAAAGCTCAGATTCGAACAACAAACACATATTAGTAGTGTCCTGAGTCGAGAATGCTAAAAAACAACTCCATTTTGTGATCTGGTGTTTCCCTTGCGAGTTACACCAAAGTATATCTTAGAAATGGCAGAAAAACTCAATTCAAACAGAACCTGTTTCTTTTGAACTAAAGCTCAGATTCGAACAACAAACACATATTAGTAGTGTCCTGAGTCGGGAAAGCTAAAAAACAACTCCATTTTATGATCTGGTGTTTCCCTGGGGAGTTACAGCAAAGTGTATCTCAAATTGGTAAAAGAACTCAATTCAACCAGAAAGTGTTTCTTTTGAACCAAAGCTCAGATTCGAACAACAAACACATATTAGTAGTGTCCTGAGTCGGGAATGCTAAAAATCAACTCCATTTTGTGATCTGGTGTTTCCCTTGGGAATTACACCAAAGTATATCTTAGAAATGGCAGAAAAACTCAATTCAACCAGAACCTGTTTCTTTTGAACTAAAGCTCAGATTCGAACAACAAACACATATTAGTAGTGTCCTGAGTCGGGAAAGCTAAAAAAACACTCCATTTTGTGATCTGTTTTTTCCCTTGGGAGTTACACCAAAGTATATCTTAGAAATGGCAGAAAAACTCAATTCAACCAGAACCTGTTTCTTTTGAACTAAATCTCAGATTCGAACAACAAACACATATTAGTAGTGTCCTGAGTCGGGAAAGCTTAAAATACACTCCATTTTGTGATCTGGTGTGTCCCTGGGGAGTTACAGCAAAGTGTATCTCAATTTGGCAAAAGAACTCAATTCAACCAGAAAGTGTTTCTTTTGAACCAAAGCTCAGATTCGAAAAACAAACACATATTAGTAGTGTCCTGAGTCGAGAATGCTAAAAAACAACTCCATTTTGTGATCTGGTGTTTCCCTTGCGAGTTACACCAAAGTATATCTTAGAAATGGCAGAAAAACTCAATTCAACCAGAACCTGTTTCTTTTGAACTAAAGCTCAGATTCGAACAACAAACACATATTAGTCGTGTCCTGAGTCAGGAAAGCTAAAAAAACACTCCATTTTGTGATCTGGTGTTTCCCTGGGGAGTTACAGCAAAGTGTATCTCAAATTGGCAAAAGAACTCAATTCAACCAGAAAGTGTTTCTTTTGAACCAAAGCTCAGATTCGAACAACAAACACATATTAGTAGTGTCCTGAGTCGGGAATGCTAAAAATCAACTCCATTTTGTGATCTGGTGTTTCCCTTGGGAATTACACCAAAGTATATCTTAGAAATGGCAGAAAAACTCAATTCAACCAGAACCTGTTTCTTTTGAACTAAAGCTCAGATTCGAACAACAAACACATATTAGTAGTGTCCTGAGTCAGGAAAGCTAAAAAAACACTCCATTTTGTGATCTGGTTTTTCCCTTGGGAGTTACACCAAAGTATATCTTAGAAATGGCAGAAAAACTCAATTCAACCAGAACCTGTTTCTTTTGAACTAAATCTCAGATTCGAACAACAAACACATATTAGTAGTGTCCTGAGTCGGGAAAGCTAAAAATACACTCCATTTTGTGATATGGTGTGTCCCTGGGGAGTTACAGCAAAGTGTATCTCAATTTGGCAAAAGAACTCAATTCAACCAGAAAGTGTTTCTTTTGAACCAAATATCAGATTCGAACAACAAACACATATTAGTAGTGTCCTGAGTCGAGAATGCTAAAAAACAACTCCATTTTGTGATCTGGTTTTTCCCTTGCGAGTTACACCAAAGTATATCTTAGAAATGGCAGAAAAACTCAATTCAACCAGAACCTGTTTCTTTTGAACTAAAGCTCAGATTCGAACAACAAACATATATTAGTAGTGTCCTGAGTCAGGAAAGCTAAAAAAACACTCCATTTTGTGATCTGGTGTTTCCCTGTGGAGTTACAGCAAAGTGTATCTCAAATTGGTAAAAGAACTCAATTCAACCAGAAAGTGTTTCTTTTGAACCAAAGCTCAGATTCGAACAACAAACACATATTAGTAGTGTCCTGAGTCAGGAAAGCTAAAAAAACACTCCATTTGGTGATCTGGTGTTTCCCTTGGGAATTACACCAAAGTATATCTTAGAAATGGCAGAAAAACTCAATTCAACCAGAACCTGTTTCTTTTGAACTAAAGCTCAGATTCGAACAACAAACACATATTAGTAGTGTCCTGAGTCGGGAAAGCTAAAAATACACCCCATTTTGTGATCTGGTGTGTCCCTGGGGAGTTACAGCAAAGTGTATCTGAATTTGGCAAAAGAACTCAATTCAACCAGAAAGTGTTTCTTTTGAACCAAAGCTCAGATTCGAACAACAAACACATATTAGTAGTGTCCTGAGTCGGGAATGCTAAAAAACAACTCCATTTTGTGATCTGGTGTTTCCCTTGGGAGTTACACCAAAGTATATCTTAGAAATGGCAGAAAAACTCAATTCAACCAAAACCTGTTTCTTTTGAACTAAAGCTCAGATTCGAACAACAAACACATATTAGTAGTGTCCTGAGTCGGGAAAGCTAAAAATACACTCCATTTTGTGATCTGGTGTGTCCCTGGGGAGTTACAGCAAAGTGTATCTCAATTTGGCAAAAGAACTCAATTCAACCAATAAGTGTTTCTTTTGAACCAAATCTCAGATTCGAACAACAAACACATATTAGTAGTGTCCTGAGTCGAGAATGCTAAAAAACAACTCCATTTTGTGATCTGGTGTTTCCCTTGCGAGTTACACCAAAGTATATCTTAGAAATGGCAGAAAAACTCAATTCAAACAGAACCTGTTTCTTTTGAACTAAAGCTCAGATTCGAACAACAAACACATATTAGTAGTGTCCTGAGTCGGGAAAGCTAAAAAACAACTCCATTTTATGATCTGGTGTTTCCCTGGGGAGTTACAGCAAAGTGTATCTCAAATTGGTAAAAGAACTCAATTCAACCAGAAAGTGTTTCTTTTGAACCAAAGCTCAGATTCGAACAACAAACACATATTAGTAGTGTCCTGAGTCGGGAATGCTAAAAATCAACTCCATTTTGTGATCTGGTGTTTCCCTTGGGAATTACACCAAAGTATATCTTAGAAATGGCAGAAAAACTCAATTCAACCAGAACCTGTTTCTTTTGAACTAAAGCTCAGATTCGAACAACAAACACATATTAGTAGTGTCCTGAGTCGGGAAAGCTAAAAATACACTCCATTTTGTGATCTGGTGTGTCCCTGGGGAGTTACAGCAAAGTGTATCTCAATTTGGCAAAAGAACTCAATTCAACCAATAAGTGTTTCTTTTGAACCAAAGCTCAGATTCGAACAACAAACACATATTAGTAGTGTCCTGAGTCAGGAAAGCTAAAAAAACACTCCATTTTGTGATCTGGTTTTTCCCTTGGGAGTTACACCAAAGTATATCTTAGAAATGGCAGAAAAACTCAATTCAACCAGAACCTGTTTCTTTTGAACTAAAGCTCAGATTCGAACAACACATATTAGTAGTGTCCTGAGTCGGGAAAGCTAAAAATACACTCCATTTTGTGATCTGGTGTGTCCCTGGGGAGTTACAGCAAAGTGTATCTCAATTTGGCAAAAGAACTCAATTCAACCAGAAAGGGGTTTTTTTTGAACGAAAGCTCAGATTCGAACAACAAACACATATTAGTAGTGTCCTGAGTCGAGAATGCTAAAAAACAACTCCATTTTGTGATCTGGTGTTTCCCTTGGGAGTTACACCAAAGTATATCTTAGAAATGGCAGAAAAGCTCAATTCAACCAGAACCTGTTTCTTTTGAACTAAAGCTCAGATTCGAACAACAAATACATATTAGTAGTGTCCTGAGTCAGGAAAGCTAAAAAACACTCCATTTTGTGATCTGGTTTTTCCCTTGGGAGTTACACCAAAGTATATCTTAGAAATGGCAGAAAAACTCAATTCAACCCAGAACCTGTTTCTTTTGAACTAAATCTCAGATTCGAACAACAAACACATATTAGTAGTGTCCTGAGTCGGGAAAGCTTAAAATACACTCCATTTTGTGATCTGGTGTGTCCCTGGGGAGTTACAGCAAAGTGTATCTCAATTTGGCAAAAGAACTCAATTCAACCAGAACCTGTTTCTTTTGAACCAAAGCTCAGATTCGAAAAACAAACACATATTAGTAGTGTCCTGAGTCGAGAATGCTAAAAAACAACTCCATTTTGTGATCTGGTGTTTCCCTTGCGAGTTACACCAAAGTATATCTTAGAAATGGCAGAAAAACTCAATTCAACCAGAACCTGTTTCTTTTGAACTAAAGCTCAGATTCGAACAACAAACACATATTAGTCGTGTCCTGAGTCAGGAAAGCTAAAAAAACACTCCATTTTGTGATCTGGTGTTTCCCTGGGGAGTTACAGCAAAGTGTATCTCAAATTGGCAAAAGAACTCAATTCAACCAGAAAGTGTTTCTTTTGAACCAAAGCTCAGATTCGAACAACAAACACATATTAGTAGTGTCCTGAGTCGGGAATGCTAAAAATCAACTCCATTTTGTGATCTGGTGTTTCCCTTGGGAATTACACCAAAGTATATCTTAGAAATGGCAGAAAAACTCAATTCAACCAGAACCTGTTTCTTTTGAACTAAAGCTCAGATTCGAACAACAAACACATATTAGTAGTGTCCTGAGTCAGGAAAGCTAAAAAAACACTCCATTTTGTGATCTGGTTTTTCCCTTGGGAGTTACACCAAAGTATATCTTAGAAATGGCAGAAAAACTCAATTCAACCAGAACCTGTTTCTTTTGAACTAAATCTCAGATTCGAACAACAAACACATATTAGTAGTGTCCTGAGTCGGGAAAGCTAAAAATACACCCCATTTTGTGATATGGTGTGTCCCTGGGGAGTTACAGCAAAGTGTATCTCAATTTGGCAAAAGAACTCAATTCAACCAGAAAGTGTTTCTTTTGAACCAAATATCAGATTCGAACAACAAACACATATTAGTAGTGTCCTGAGTCGAGAATGCTAAAAAACAACTCCATTTTGTGATCTGGTTTTTCCCTTGCGAGTTACACCAAAGTATATCTTAGAAATGGCAGAAAAACTCAATTCAACCAGAACCTGTTTCTTTTGAACTAAAGCTCAGATTCGAACAACAAACATATATTAGTAGTGTCCTGAGTCAGGAAAGCTAAAAAAACACTCCATTTTGTGATCTGGTGTTTCCCTGTGGAGTTACAGCAAAGTGTATCTCAAATTGGTAAAAGAACTCAATTCAACCAGAAAGTGTTTCTTTTGAACCAAATATCAGATTCGAACAACAAACACATATTAGTAGTGTCCTGAGTCGAGAATGCTAAAAAACAACTCCATTTTGTGATCTGGTTTTTCCCTTGCGAGTTACACCAAAGTATATCTTAGAAATGGCAGAAAAACTCAATTCAACCAGAACCTGTTTCTTTTGAACTAAAGCTCAGATTCGAACAACAAACACATATTACTAGTGTCCTGAGTCGAGAAAGCTAAAAATACACCCCATTTTGTGATCTGGTGTGTCCCTGGGAGTTACAGCAAAGTGTATCTGAATTTGGCAAAAGAACTCAATTCAACCAGAAAGTGTTTCTTTTGAACCAAAGCTCAGATTCGAACAACAAACACATATTAGTAGTGTCCTGAGTCGGGAATGCTAAAAAACAACTCCATTTTGTGATCTGGTGTTTCCCTTGGGAGTTACACCAAAGTATATCTTAGAAATGGCAGAAAAACTCAATTCAACCAGAACCTGTTTCTTTTGAACTAAAGCTCAGATTCGAACAACAAACACATATTAGTAGTGTCCTGAGTCGGGAAAGCTAAAAATACACTCCATTTTGTGATCTGGTGTGTCCCTGGGGAGTTACAGCAAAGTGTATCTCAATTTGGCAAAAGAACTCAATTCAACCAATAAGTGTTTCTTTTGAACCAAAGCTCAGATTCGAACAACAAACACATATTAGTAGTGTCCTGAGTCGAGAATGCTAAAAAACAACTCCATTTTGTGATCTGGTGTTTCCCTTGGGAGTTACACCAAAGTATATCTTAGAAATGGCAGAAAAGCTCAATTCAACCAGAACCTGTTTCTTTTGAACTAAAGCTCAGATTCGAACAACAACACATATTAGTAGTGTCCTGAGTCAGGAAAGCTAAAAAAACACTCCATTTTGTGATCTGGTTTTTCCCTTGGGAGTTACACCAAAGTATATCTTAGAAATGGCAGAAAAACTCAATTCAACCAGAACCTGTTTCTTTTGAACCAAAGCTCAGATTCGAACAACAAACACATATTAGTAGTGTCCTGAGTCGGGAATGCTAAAAATCAACTCCATTTTGTGATCTGGTGTTTCCCTTGGGAATTACACCAAAGTATATCTTAGAAATGGCAGAAAAACTCAATTCAACCAGAACCTGTTTCTTTTGAACTAAAGCTCAGATTCGAACAACAAACACATATTAGTAGTGTCCTGAGTCGGGAAAGCTAAAAATACACTCCATTTTGTGATATGGTGTGTCCCTGGGGAGTTACAGCAAAGTGTATCTCAATTTGGCAAAAGAACTCAATTCAACCAGAAAGTGTTTCTTTTGAACCAAATATCAGATTCGAACAACAAACACATATTAGTAGTGTCCTGAGTCGAGAATGCTAAAAAATAACTCCATTTTGTGATCTGGTTTTTCCCTTGCGAGTTACACCAAAGTATATCTTAGAAATGGCAGAAAAACTCAATTCAACCAGAACCTGTTTCTTTTGAACTAAAGCTCAGATTCGAACAACAAACATATATTAGTAGTGTCCTGAGTCAGGAAAGCTAAAAAAACAATCCATTTTGTGATCTGGTGTTTCCCTGTGGAGTTACAGCAAAGTGTATCTCAAATTGGTAAAAGAACTCAATTCAACCAGAAAGTGTTTCTTTTGAACCAAAGCTCAGATTCGAACAACAAACACATATTAGTAGTGTCCTGAGTCAGGAAAGCTAAAAAAACACTCCATTTGGTGATCTGGTGTTTCCCTTGGGAATTACACCAAAGTATATCTTAGAAATGGCAGAAAAACTCAATTCAACCAGAACCTGTTTCTTTTGAACTAAAGCTCAGATTCGAACAACAAACACATATTAGTAGTGTCCTGAGTCAGGAAAGCTAAAAAAACACTCCATTTTGTGATCTGGTGTTTCCCTGTGGAGTTACAGCAAAGTGTATCTCAAATTGGTAAAAGAACTCAATTCAACCAGAAAGTGTTTCTTTTGAACCAAAGCTCAGATTCGAACAACAAACACATATTAGTAGTGTCCTGAGTCGGGAATGCTAAAAAACAACTCCATTTTGTGATCTGGTGTTTCCCTTGGGAGTTACACCAAAGTATATCTTAGAAATGGCAGAAAAACTCAATTCAACCAGAACCTGTTTCTTTTGAACTAAAGCTCAGATTCGAACAACAAACACATATTAGTAGTGTCCTGAGTCGGGAATGCTAAAAAACAACTCCATTTTGTGATCTGGTGTTTCTTTTGGGAGTTACACCAAAGTATATCTTAGAAATGGCAGAAAAACTCAATTCAACCAGAACCTGTTTCTTTTGAACTAAAGCTCAGATTCGAACAACAAACACATATTAGTAGTGTCCTGAGTCGGGAAAGCTAAAAAAACACTCCATTTTGTGATCTGGTGTGTCCTTGGGGAGTTACAGCAAAGTGTATCTCAATTTGGCAAAAGAACTCAATTCAACCAGAAAGTGTTTCTTTTGAACCCAAGCTCAGATTCGAACAACAAACACATATTAGTAGTGTCCTGAGTGGGGAATGCTAAAAAACAACTCCATTTTGTGATCTGGTGTGTCCCTGGGGAGTTACAGCAAAGTGTATCTCAATTTGGCAAAAGAACTCAATTCAACCAGAAAGTGTTTCTTTTGAACCAAAGCTCAGATTCGAACAACAAACACATATTAGTAGTGTCCTGAGTCGAGAATGCTAAAAAACAACTCCATTTTGTGATCTGGTGTTTCCCTTGCGAGTTACACCAAAGTATATCTTAGAAATGGCAGAAAAACTCAATTCAACCAGAACCTGTTTCTTTTGAACCAAAGCTCAGATTCGAACAACAAACACATATTAGTAGTGTCCTGAGTCGGGAAAGCTAAAAATACACTCCATTTTGTGATCTGGTGTGTCCTTGGGGAGTTACAGCAAAGTGTATCTCAATTTGGGAAAAGAACTCAATTCAACCAGAAAGTGTTTCTTTTGAACCCAAGCTCAGATTCGAACAACAAACACATATTAGTAGTGTCCTAAGTGGGGAATGCTAAAAAACAACTCCATTTTGTGATCTGGTGTGTCCCTGGGGAGTTACAGCAAAGTGTATCTCAATTTGGCAAAAGAACTCAATTCAACCAGAAAGTGTTTCTTTTGAACCAAAGCTCAGATTCGAACAACAAACACATATTAGTAGTGTCCTGAGTCGAGAATGCTAAAAAACAACTCCATTTTGTGATCTGGTGTTTACCTTGCGAGTTACACCAAAGTATATCTTAGAAATGGCAGAAAAACTCAATTCAACCAGAACCTGTTTCTTTTGAACTAAAGCTCAGATTCGAACAACAAACACATATTAGTAGTGTCCTGAGTCAGGAAAGCTAAAAAAACACTCCATTTTGTGATCTGGTTTTTCCCTTGGGAGTTACACCAAAGTATATCTTAGAAATGGCAGAAAAACTCAATTCAACCAGAACCTGTTTCTTTTGAACTAAAGCTCAGATTCGAACAACACATATTAGTAGTGTCCTGAGTGGGGAATGCTAAAAAACAACTCCATTTTGTGATCTGGTGTGTCCCTGGGGAGTTACAGCAAAGTGTATCTCAATTTGGCAAAAGAACTCAATTCAACCAGAAAGTGTTTCTTTTGAACCAAAGCTCAGATTCGAAAAACAAACACATATTAGTAGTGTCCTGAGTCGAGAATGCTAAAAAACAACTCCATTTTGTGATCTGGTGTTTACCTTGCGAGTTACACCAAAGTATATCTTAGAAATGGCAGAAAAACTCAATTCAACCAGAACCTGTTTCTTTTGAACTAAAGCTCAGATTCGAACAACAAACACATATTAGTAGTGTCCTGAGTCGAGAATGCTAAAAAACAACTCCATTTTGTGATCTGGTGTTTACCTTGCGAGTTACACCAAAGTATATCTTATAAATGGCAGAAAAACTCAATTCAACCAGAACCTGTTTCTTTTGAACTAAAGCTCAGATTCGAACAACAAACAGATATTAGTAGTGTCCTGAGTCAGGAAAGCTAAAAAAACACTCCATTTTGTGATCTGGTGTTTCCCTTGCGAGTTACACCAAAGTTTATCTCAATTTGGCAAAAGAACTCAATTCAACCAGAAAGTGTTTTTTTTGAACGAAAGCTCAGATTCGAACAACAAACACATATTAGTAGTGTCCTGAGTCGAGAATGCTAAAAAACAACTCCATTTTGTGATCTGGTGTTTCCCTTGGGAGTTACACCAAAGTATATCTTAGAAATGGCAGAAAAGCTCAATTCAACCAGAACCTGTTTCTTTTGAACTAAAGCTCAGATTCGAACAACAAACACATATTAGTAGTGTCCTGAGTCAGGAAAGCTAAAAAAACACTCCATTTTGTGATCTGGTTTTTCCCTTGGGAGTTACACCAAAGTATATCTTAGAAATGGCAGAAAAACTCAATTCAACCAGAACCTGTTTCTTTTGAACTAAATCTCAGATTCGAACAACAAACACATATTAGTAGTGTCCTGAGTCGGGAAAGCTTAAAATACACTCCATTTTGTGATCTGGTGTGTCCCTGGGGAGTTACAGCAAAGTGTATCTCAATTTGGCAAAAGAACTCAATTCAACCAGAAAGTGTTTCTTTTGAACCAAAGCTCAGATTCGAAAAACAAACACATATTAGTAGTGTCCTGAGTCGAGAATGCTAAAAAACAACTCCATTTTGTGATCTGGTGTTTCCCTTGCGAGTTACACCAAAGTATATCTTAGAAATGGCAGAAAAACTCAATTCAACCAGAACCTGTTTCTTTTGAACTAAAGCTCAGATTCGAACAACAAACACATATTAGTCGTGTCCTGAGTCAGGAAAGCTAAAAAAACACTCCATTTTGTGATCTGGTTTTTCCCTTGGGAGTTACACCAAAGTATATCTTAGAAATGGCAGAAAAACTCAATTCAACCAGAACCTGTTTCTTTTGAACTAAATCTCAGATTCGAACAACAAACACATATTAGTAGTGTCCTGAGTCGGGAAAGCTTAAAATACACTCCATTTTGTGATCTGGTGTGTCCCTGGGGAGTTACAGCAAAGTGTATCTCAATTTGGCAAAAGAACTCAATTCAACCAGAAAGTGTTTCTTTTGAACCAAAGCTCAGATTCGAAAAACAAACACATATTAGTAGTGTCCTGAGTCGAGAATGCTAAAAAACAACTCCATTTTGTGATCTGGTGTTTCCCTTGCGAGTTACACCAAAGTATATCTTAGAAATGGCAGAAAAACTCAATTCAACCAGAACCTGTTTCTTTTGAACTAAAGCTCAGATTCGAACAACAAACACATATTAGTCGTGTCCTGAGTCAGGAAAGCTAAAAAAACACTCCATTTTGTGATCTGGTGTTTCCCTGGGGAGTTACAGCAAAGTGTATCTCAAATTGGCAAAAGAACTCAATTCAACCAGAAAGTGTTTCTTTTGAATCAAAGCTCAGATTCGAACAACAAACACATATTAGTAGTGTCCTGAGTCGGGAATGCTAAGAATCAACTCCATTTTGTGATCTGGTGTTTCCCTTGGGAATTACACCAAAGTATATCTTAGAAATGGCAGAAAAACTCAATTCAACCAGAACCTGTTTCTTTTGAACTAAAGCTCAGATTCGAACAACAAACACATATTAGTAGTGTCCTGAGTCGGGAAAGCTAAAAATACACTCCATTTTGTGATATGGTGTGTCCCTGGGGAGTTACAGCAAAGTGTATCTCAATTTGGCAAAAGAACTCAATTCAACCAGAAAGTGTTTCTTTTGAACCAAATATCAGATTCGAACAACAAACACATATTAGTAGTGTCCTGAGTCGAGAATGCTAAAAAATAACTCCATTTTGTGATCTGGTTTTTCCCTTGCGAGTTACACCAAAGTATATCTTAGAAATGGCAGAAAAACTCAATTCAACCAGAACCTGTTTCTTTTGAACTAAAGCTCAGATTTGAACAACAAACATATATTAGTAGTGTCCTGAGTCAGGAAAGCTAAAAAAACACTCCATTTTGTGATCTGGTGTTTCCCTGTGGAGTTACAGCAAAGTGTATCTCAAATTGGTAAAATAACTCAATTCAACCAGAAAGTGTTTCTTTTGAACCAAAGCTCAGATTCGAACAACAAACACATATTAGTAGTGTCCTGAGTCAGGAAAGCTAAAAAAACACTCCATTTGGTGATCTGGTGTTTCCCTTGGGAATTACACCAAAGTATATCTTAGAAATGGCAGAAAAACTCAATTCAACCAGAACCTGTTTCTTTTAAACTAAAGCTCAGATTCGAACAACAAACACATATTAGTAGTGTCCTGAGTCGGGAAAGCTAAAAATACACTCCATTTTGTGATCTGGTGTTTCCCTGTGGAGTTACAGCAAAGTGTATCTCAAATTGGTAAAAGAACTCAATTCAACCAGAAAGTGTTTCTTTTGAACCAAAGCTCAGATTCGAACAACAAACACATATTAGTAGTGTCCTGAGTCAGGAAAGCTAAAAAAACACTCCATTTGGTGATCTGGTGTTTCCCTTGGGAATTACACCAAAGTATATCTTAGAAATGGCAGAAAAACTCAATTCAACCAGAATCTGTTTCTTTTGAACTAAAGCTCAGATTCGAACAACAAACACATATTAGTAGTGTCCTGAGTCGGGAAAGCTAAAAATACACCCCATTTTGTGATCTGGTGTGTCCCTGGGGAGTTACAGCAAAGTGTATCTGAATTTGGCAAAAGAACTCAATTCAACCAGAAAGTGTTTCTTTTGAACCAAAGCTCAGATTCGAACAACAAACACATATTAGTAGTGTCCTGAGTCGGGAATGCTAAAAAACAACTCCATTTTGTGATCTGGTGTTTCCCTTGGGAGTTACACCAAAGTATATCTGAGAAATGGCAGAAAAACTCAATTCAACCAGAACCTGTTTCTTTTGAACCAAAGCTCAGATTCGAACAACAAACACATATTAGTAGTGTCCTGAGTCGGGAAAGCTAAAAAAACACTCCATTTGGTGATCTGGTGTTTCCCTTGGGAGTTACACCAAAGTATATCTTAGAAATGGCAGAAAAACTCAATTCAACCAGAACCTGTTTCTTTTGAACTAAAGCTCAGATTTGAACAACAAACACATATTAGTAGTGTACTGACTCAGGAAAGCTAAAAATACACTCCATTTTGTGATCTGGTGTGTCCCTGGGGAGTTACAGCAAAGTGTATCTCAATTTGGCAAAAGAACTCAATTCAACCAGAAAGTGTTTCTTTTGAACCAAAGCTCAGATTCGTACAACAAACACATATTACTAGTGTCCTGAGTCGGGAATGCTAAAAATCAACTCCATTTTGTGATCTGGTGTTTCCCTTGGGAGTTACACCAAAGTTTATCTTAGAAATGGCAGAAAAGCTCAATTCAACCAGAACCTGTTTCTTTTGAACTAAATCTCAGATTCGAACAACAAACACATATTAGTAGTGTCCTGAGTCGGGAAAGCTAAAAAAACACTCCATTTTGTGATCTGGTGTGTCCTTGGGGAGTTACAGCAAAGTGTATCTCAATTTGGCAAAAGAACTCAATTCAACCAGAAAGTGTTTCTTTTGAACCCAAGCTCAGATTCGAACAACAAACACATATTAGTAGTGTCCTGAGTGGGGAATGCTAAAAAACAACTCCATTTTGTGATCTGGTGTGTCCCTGGGGAGTTACAGCAAAGTGTATCTCAATTTGGCAAAAGAACTCAATTCAACCAGAAAGTGTTTCTTTTGAACCAAAGCTCAGATTCGAACAACAAACACATATTAGTAGTGTCCTGAGTCGAGAATGCTAAAAAACAACTCCATTTTGTGATCTGGTGTTTCCCTTGCGAGTTACACCAAAGTATATCTTAGAAATGGCAGAAAAACTCAATTCAACCAGAACCTGTTTCTTTTGAACCAAAGCTCAGATTCGAACAACAAACACATATTAGTAGTGTCCTGAGTCGGGAAAGCTAAAAATACACTCCATTTTGTGATCTGGTGTGTCCTTGGGGAGTTACAGCAAAGTGTATCTCAATTTGGCAAAAGAACTCAATTCAACCAGAAAGTGTTTCTTTTGAACCCAAGCTCAGATTCGAACAACAAACACATATTAGTAGTGTCCTAAGTGGGGAATGCTAAAAAACAACTCCATTTTGTGATCTGGTGTGTCCCTGGGGAGTTACAGCAAAGTGTATCTCAATTTGGCAAAAGAACTCAATTCAACCAGAAAGTGTTTCTTTTGAACCAAAGCTCAGATTCGAACAACAAACACATATTAGTAGTGTCCTGAGTCGAGAATGCTAAAAAACAACTCCATTTTGTGATCTGGTGTTTACCTTGCGAGTTACACCAAAGTATATCTTAGAAATGGCAGAAAAACTCAATTCAACCAGAACCTGTTTCTTTTGAACTAAAGCTCAGATTCGAACAACAAACACATATTAGTAGTGTCCTGAGTCAGGAAAGCTAAAAAAACACTCCATTTTGTGATCTGGTTTTTCCCTTGGGAGTTACACCAAAGTATATCTTAGAAATGGCAGAAAAACTCAATTCAACCAGAACCTGTTTCTTTTGAACTAAAGCTCAGATTCGAACAACACATATTAGTAGTGTCCTGAGTGGGGAATGCTAAAAAACAACTCCATTTTGTGATCTGGTGTGTCCCTGGGGAGTTACAGCAAAGTGTATCTCAATTTGGCAAAAGAACTCAATTCAACCAGAAAGTGTTTCTTTTGAACCAAAGCTCAGATTCGAAAAACAAACACATATTAGTAGTGTCCTGAGTCGAGAATGCTAAAAAACAACTCCATTTTGTGATCTGGTGTTTACCTTGCGAGTTACACCAAAGTATATCTTAGAAATGGCAGAAAAACTCAATTCAACCAGAACCTGTTTCTTTTGAACTAAAGCTCAGATTCGAACAACAAACACATATTAGTAGTGTCCTGAGTCGAGAATGCTAAAAAACAACTCCATTTTGTGATCTGGTGTTTACCTTGCGAGTTACACCAAAGTATATCTTATAAATGGCAGAAAAACTCAATTCAACCAGAACCTGTTTCTTTTGAACTAAAGCTCAGATTCGAACAACAAACAGATATTAGTAGTGTCCTGAGTCAGGAAAGCTAAAAAAACACTCCATTTTGTGATCTGGTGTTTCCCTTGCGAGTTACACCAAAGTTTATCTTAGAAATGGCAGAAAAACTCAATTCAACCAGAACCTGTTTCTTTTGAACTAAAGCTCAGATTCGAACAACAAACACATATTAGTAGTGTCCTGAGTCAGGAAAGCTAAAAAAACACTCCATTTTGTGATCTGGTGTGTCCCTGGGGAGTTACAGCAAAGTGTATCTCAATTTGGCAAAAGAACTCAATTCAACCAGAAAGTGTTTTTTTTGAACGAAAGCTCAGATTCGAACAACAAACACATATTAGTAGTGTCCTGAGTCGAGAATGCTAAAAAACAACTCCATTTTGTGATCTGGTGTTTCCCTTGGGAGTTACACCAAAGTATATCTTAGAAATGGCAGAAAAACTCAATTCAACCAGAACCTGTTTCTTTTGAACCAAAGCTCAGATTCGAACAACAAACACATATTAGTAGTGTCCTGAGTCGGGAATGCTAAAAATCAACTCCATTTTGTGATCTGGTGTTTCCCTTGGGAATTACACCAAAGTATATCTTAGAAATGGCAGAAAAACTCAATTCAACCAGAACCTGTTTCTTTTGAACTAAAGCTCAGATTCGAACAACAAACACATATTAGTAGTGTCCTGAGTCGGGAAAGCTAAAAATACACTCCATTTTGTGATATGGTGTGTCCCTGGGGAGTTACAGCAAAGTGTATCTCAATTTGGCAAAAGAACTCAATTCAACCAGAAAGTGTTTCTTTTGAACCAAATATCAGATTCGAACAACAAACACATATTAGTAGTGTCCTGAGTCGAGAATGCTAAAAAATAACTCCATTTTGTGATCTGGTTTTTCCCTTGCGAGTTACACCAAAGTATATCTTAGAAATGGCAGAAAAACTCAATTCAACCAGAACCTGTTTCTTTTGAACTAAAGCTCAGATTCGAACAACAAACATATATTAGTAGTGTCCTGAGTCAGGAAAGCTAAAAAAACAATCCATTTTGTGATCTGGTGTTTCCCTGTGGAGTTACAGCAAAGTGTATCTCAAATTGGTAAAAGAACTCAATTCAACCAGAAAGTGTTTCTTTTGAACCAAAGCTCAGATTCGAACAACAAACACATATTAGTAGTGTCCTGAGTCAGGAAAGCTAAAAAAACACTCCATTTGGTGATCTGGTGTTTCCCTTGGGAATTACACCAAAGTATATCTTAGAAATGGCAGAAAAACTCAATTCAACCAGAACCTGTTTCTTTTGAACTAAAGCTCAGATTCGAACAACAAACACATATTAGTAGTGTCCTGAGTCAGGAAAGCTAAAAAAACACTCCATTTTGTGATCTGGTGTTTCCCTGTGGAGTTACAGCAAAGTGTATCTCAAATTGGTAAAAGAACTCAATTCAACCAGAAAGTGTTTCTTTTGAACCAAAGCTCAGATTCGAACAACAAACACATATTAGTAGTGTCCTGAGTCGGGAATGCTAAAAAACAACTCCATTTTGTGATCTGGTGTTTCCCTTGGGAGTTACACCAAAGTATATCTTAGAAATGGCAGAAAAACTCAATTCAACCAGAACCTGTTTCTTTTGAACTAAAGCTCAGATTCGAACAACAAACACATATTAGTAGTGTCCTGAGTCGGGAATGCTAAAAAACAACTCCATTTTGTGATCTGGTGTTTCTTTTGGGAGTTACACCAAAGTATATCTTAGAAATGGCAGAAAAACTCAATTCAACCAGAACCTGTTTCTTTTGAACTAAAGCTCAGATTCGAACAACAAACACATATTAGTAGTGTCCTGAGTCGGGAAAGCTAAAAAAACACTCCATTTTGTGATCTGGTGTGTCCTTGGGGAGTTACAGCAAAGTGTATCTCAATTTGGCAAAAGAACTCAATTCAACCAGAAAGTGTTTCTTTTGAACCCAAGCTCAGATTCGAACAACAAACACATATTAGTAGTGTCCTGAGTGGGGAATGCTAAAAAACAACTCCATTTTGTGATCTGGTGTGTCCCTGGGGAGTTACAGCAAAGTGTATCTCAATTTGGCAAAAGAACTCAATTCAACCAGAAAGTGTTTCTTTTGAACCAAAGCTCAGATTCGAACAACAAACACATATTAGTAGTGTCCTGAGTCGAGAATGCTAAAAAACAACTCCATTTTGTGATCTGGTGTTTACCTTGCGAGTTACACCAAAGTATATCTTAGAAATGGCAGAAAAACTCAATTCAACCAGAACCTGTTTCTTTTGAACTAAAGCTCAGATTCGAACAACAAACACATATTAGTAGTGTCCTGAGTCAGGAAAGCTAAAAAAACACTCCATTTTGTGATCTGGTTTTTCCCTTGGGAGTTACACCAAAGTATATCTTAGAAATGGCAGAAAAACTCAATTCAACCAGAACCTGTTTCTTTTGAACTAAAGCTCAGATTCGAACAACACATATTAGTAGTGTCCTGAGTGGGGAATGCTAAAAAACAACTCCATTTTGTGATCTGGTGTGTCCCTGGGGAGTTACAGCAAAGTGTATCTCAATTTGGCAAAAGAACTCAATTCAACCAGAAAGTGTTTCTTTTGAACCAAAGCTCAGATTCGAAAAACAAACACATATTAGTAGTGTCCTGAGTCGAGAATGCTAAAAAACAACTCCATTTTGTGATCTGGTGTTTACCTTGCGAGTTACACCAAAGTATATCTTAGAAATGGCAGAAAAACTCAATTCAACCAGAACCTGTTTCTTTTGAACTAAAGCTCAGATTCGAACAACAAACACATATTAGTAGTGTCCTGAGTCGAGAATGCTAAAAAACAACTCCATTTTGTGATCTGGTGTTTACCTTGCGAGTTACACCAAAGTATATCTTATAAATGGCAGAAAAACTCAATTCAACCAGAACCTGTTTCTTTTGAACTAAAGCTCAGATTCGAACAACAAACAGATATTAGTAGTGTCCTGAGTCAGGAAAGCTAAAAAAACACTCCATTTTGTGATCTGGTGTTTCCCTTGCGAGTTACACCAAAGTTTATCTTAGAAATGGCAGAAAAACTCAATTCAACCAGAACCTGTTTCTTTTGAACTAAAGCTCAGATTCGAACAACAAACACATATTAGTAGTGTCCTGAGTCAGGAAAGCTAAAAAAACACTCCATTTTGTGATCTGGTGTGTCCCTGGGGAGTTACAGCAAAGTGTATCTCAATTTGGCAAAAGAACTCAATTCAACCAGAAAGTGTTTTTTTTGAACGAAAGCTCAGATTCGAACAACAAACACATATTAGTAGTGTCCTGAGTCGAGAATGCTAAAAAACAACTCCATTTTGTGATCTGGTGTTTCCCTTGGGAGTTACACCAAAGTATATCTTAGAAATGGCAGAAAAGCTCAATTCAACCAGAACCTGTTTCTTTTGAACTAAAGCTCAGATTCGAACAACAAACACATATTAGTAGTGTCCTGAGTCAGGAAAGCTAAAAAAACACTCCATTTTGTGATCTGGTTTTTCCCTTGGGAGTTACACCAAAGTATATCTTAGAAATGGCAGAAAAACTCAATTCAACCAGAACCTGTTTCTTTTGAACTAAATCTCAGATTCGAACAACAAACACATATTAGTAGTGTCCTGAGTCGGGAAAGCTTAAAATACACTCCATTTTGTGATCTGGTGTGTCCCTGGGGAGTTACAGCAAAGTGTATCTCAATTTGGCAAAAGAACTCAATTCAACCAGAAAGTGTTTCTTTTGAACCAAAGCTCAGATTCGAAAAACAAACACATATTAGTAGTGTCCTGAGTCGAGAATGCTAAAAAACAACTCCATTTTGTGATCTGGTGTTTCCCTTGCGAGTTACACCAAAGTATATCTTAGAAATGGCAGAAAAACTCAATTCAACCAGAACCTGTTTCTTTTGAACTAAAGCTCAGATTCGAACAACAAACACATATTAGTCGTGTCCTGAGTCAGGAAAGCTAAAAAAACACTCCATTTTGTGATCTGGTTTTTCCCTTGGGAGTTACACCAAAGTATATCTTAGAAATGGCAGAAAAACTCAATTCAACCAGAACCTGTTTCTTTTGAACTAAATCTCAGATTCGAACAACAAACACATATTAGTAGTGTCCTGAGTCGGGAAAGCTTAAAATACACTCCATTTTGTGATCTGGTGTGTCCCTGGGGAGTTACAGCAAAGTGTATCTCAATTTGGCAAAAGAACTCAATTCAACCAGAAAGTGTTTCTTTTGAACCAAAGCTCAGATTCGAAAAACAAACACATATTAGTAGTGTCCTGAGTCGAGAATGCTAAAAAACAACTCCATTTTGTGATCTGGTGTTTCCCTTGCGAGTTACACCAAAGTATATCTTAGAAATGGCAGAAAAACTCAATTCAACCAGAACCTGTTTCTTTTGAACTAAAGCTCAGATTCGAACAACAAACACATATTAGTCGTGTCCTGAGTCAGGAAAGCTAAAAAAACACTCCATTTTGTGATCTGGTGTTTCCCTGGGGAGTTACAGCAAAGTGTATCTCAAATTGGCAAAAGAACTCAATTCAACCAGAAAGTGTTTCTTTTGAATCAAAGCTCAGATTCGAACAACAAACACATATTAGTAGTGTCCTGAGTCGGGAATGCTAAGAATCAACTCCATTTTGTGATCTGGTGTTTCCCTTGGGAATTACACCAAAGTATATCTTAGAAATGGCAGAAAAACTCAATTCAACCAGAACCTGTTTCTTTTGAACTAAAGCTCAGATTCGAACAACAAACACATATTAGTAGTGTCCTGAGTCGGGAAAGCTAAAAATACACTCCATTTTGTGATATGGTGTGTCCCTGGGGAGTTACAGCAAAGTGTATCTCAATTTGGCAAAAGAACTCAATTCAACCAGAAAGTGTTTCTTTTGAACCAAATATCAGATTCGAACAACAAACACATATTAGTAGTGTCCTGAGTCGAGAATGCTAAAAAATAACTCCATTTTGTGATCTGGTTTTTCCCTTGCGAGTTACACCAAAGTATATCTTAGAAATGGCAGAAAAACTCAATTCAACCAGAACCTGTTTCTTTTGAACTAAAGCTCAGATTTGAACAACAAACATATATTAGTAGTGTCCTGAGTCAGGAAAGCTAAAAAAACACTCCATTTTGTGATCTGGTGTTTCCCTGTGGAGTTACAGCAAAGTGTATCTCAAATTGGTAAAATAACTCAATTCAACCAGAAAGTGTTTCTTTTGAACCAAAGCTCAGATTCGAACAACAAACACATATTAGTAGTGTCCTGAGTCAGGAAAGCTAAAAAAACACTCCATTTGGTGATCTGGTGTTTCCCTTGGGAATTACACCAAAGTATATCTTAGAAATGGCAGAAAAACTCAATTCAACCAGAACCTGTTTCTTTTAAACTAAAGCTCAGATTCGAACAACAAACACATATTAGTAGTGTCCTGAGTCGGGAAAGCTAAAAATACACTCCATTTTGTGATCTGGTGTTTCCCTGTGGAGTTACAGCAAAGTGTATCTCAAATTGGTAAAAGAACTCAATTCAACCAGAAAGTGTTTCTTTTGAACCAAAGCTCAGATTCGAACAACAAACACATATTAGTAGTGTCCTGAGTCAGGAAAGCTAAAAAAACACTCCATTTGGTGATCTGGTGTTTCCCTTGGGAATTACACCAAAGTATATCTTAGAAATGGCAGAAAAACTCAATTCAACCAGAATCTGTTTCTTTTGAACTAAAGCTCAGATTCGAACAACAAACACATATTAGTAGTGTCCTGAGTCGGGAAAGCTAAAAATACACCCCATTTTGTGATCTGGTGTGTCCCTGGGGAGTTACAGCAAAGTGTATCTGAATTTGGCAAAAGAACTCAATTCAACCAGAAAGTGTTTCTTTTGAACCAAAGCTCAGATTCGAACAACAAACACATATTAGTAGTGTCCTGAGTCGGGAATGCTAAAAAACAACTCCATTTTGTGATCTGGTGTTTCCCTTGGGAGTTACACCAAAGTATATCTGAGAAATGGCAGAAAAACTCAATTCAACCAGAACCTGTTTCTTTTGAACCAAAGCTCAGATTCGAACAACAAACACATATTAGTAGTGTCCTGAGTCGGGAAAGCTAAAAAAACACTCCATTTGGTGATCTGGTGTTTCCCTTGGGAGTTACACCAAAGTATATCTTAGAAATGGCAGAAAAACTCAATTCAACCAGAACCTGTTTCTTTTGAACTAAAGCTCAGATTTGAACAACAAACACATATTAGTAGTGTACTGACTCAGGAAAGCTAAAAATACACTCCATTTTGTGATCTGGTGTGTCCCTGGGGAGTTACAGCAAAGTGTATCTCAATTTGGCAAAAGAACTCAATTCAACCAGAAAGTGTTTCTTTTGAACCAAAGCTCAGATTCGTACAACAAACACATATTACTAGTGTCCTGAGTCGGGAATGCTAAAAATCAACTCCATTTTGTGATCTGGTGTTTCCCTTGGGAGTTACACCAAAGTTTATCTTAGAAATGGCAGAAAAGCTCAATTCAACCAGAACCTGTTTCTTTTGAACTAAATCTCAGATTCGAACAACAAACACATATTAGTAGTGTCCTGAGTCGGGAAAGCTAAAAAAACACTCCATTTTGTGATCTGGTGTGTCCTTGGGGAGTTACAGCAAAGTGTATCTCAATTTGGCAAAAGAACTCAATTCAACCAGAAAGTGTTTCTTTTGAACCCAAGCTCAGATTCGAACAACAAACACATATTAGTAGTGTCCTGAGTGGGGAATGCTAAAAAACAACTCCATTTTGTGATCTGGTGTGTCCCTGGGGAGTTACAGCAAAGTGTATCTCAATTTGGCAAAAGAACTCAATTCAACCAGAAAGTGTTTCTTTTGAACCAAAGCTCAGATTCGAACAACAAACACATATTAGTAGTGTCCTGAGTCGAGAATGCTAAAAAACAACTCCATTTTGTGATCTGGTGTTTCCCTTGCGAGTTACACCAAAGTATATCTTAGAAATGGCAGAAAAACTCAATTCAACCAGAACCTGTTTCTTTTGAACCAAAGCTCAGATTCGAACAACAAACACATATTAGTAGTGTCCTGAGTCGGGAAAGCTAAAAATACACTCCATTTTGTGATCTGGTGTGTCCTTGGGGAGTTACAGCAAAGTGTATCTCAATTTGGCAAAAGAACTCAATTCAACCAGAAAGTGTTTCTTTTGAACCCAAGCTCAGATTCGAACAACAAACACATATTAGTAGTGTCCTAAGTGGGGAATGCTAAAAAACAACTCCATTTTGTGATCTGGTGTGTCCCTGGGGAGTTACAGCAAAGTGTATCTCAATTTGGCAAAAGAACTCAATTCAACCAGAAAGTGTTTCTTTTGAACCAAAGCTCAGATTCGAACAACAAACACATATTAGTAGTGTCCTGAGTCGAGAATGCTAAAAAACAACTCCATTTTGTGATCTGGTGTTTACCTTGCGAGTTACACCAAAGTATATCTTAGAAATGGCAGAAAAACTCAATTCAACCAGAACCTGTTTCTTTTGAACTAAAGCTCAGATTCGAACAACAAACACATATTAGTAGTGTCCTGAGTCAGGAAAGCTAAAAAAACACTCCATTTTGTGATCTGGTTTTTCCCTTGGGAGTTACACCAAAGTATATCTTAGAAATGGCAGAAAAACTCAATTCAACCAGAACCTGTTTCTTTTGAACTAAAGCTCAGATTCGAACAACACATATTAGTAGTGTCCTGAGTGGGGAATGCTAAAAAACAACTCCATTTTGTGATCTGGTGTGTCCCTGGGGAGTTACAGCAAAGTGTATCTCAATTTGGCAAAAGAACTCAATTCAACCAGAAAGTGTTTCTTTTGAACCAAAGCTCAGATTCGAAAAACAAACACATATTAGTAGTGTCCTGAGTCGAGAATGCTAAAAAACAACTCCATTTTGTGATCTGGTGTTTACCTTGCGAGTTACACCAAAGTATATCTTAGAAATGGCAGAAAAACTCAATTCAACCAGAACCTGTTTCTTTTGAACTAAAGCTCAGATTCGAACAACAAACACATATTAGTAGTGTCCTGAGTCGAGAATGCTAAAAAACAACTCCATTTTGTGATCTGGTGTTTACCTTGCGAGTTACACCAAAGTATATCTTATAAATGGCAGAAAAACTCAATTCAACCAGAACCTGTTTCTTTTGAACTAAAGCTCAGATTCGAACAACAAACAGATATTAGTAGTGTCCTGAGTCAGGAAAGCTAAAAAAACACTCCATTTTGTGATCTGGTGTTTCCCTTGCGAGTTACACCAAAGTTTATCTTAGAAATGGCAGAAAAACTCAATTCAACCAGAACCTGTTTCTTTTGAACTAAAGCTCAGATTCGAACAACAAACACATATTAGTAGTGTCCTGAGTCAGGAAAGCTAAAAAAACACTCCATTTTGTGATCTGGTGTGTCCCTGGGGAGTTACAGCAAAGTGTATCTCAATTTGGCAAAAGAACTCAATTCAACCAGAAAGTGTTTTCTTTGAACGAAAGCTCAGATTCGAACAACAAACACATATTAGTAGTGTCCTGAGTCGAGAATGCTAAAAAACAACTCCATTTTGTGATCTGGTGTTTCCCTTGGGAGTTACACCAAAGTATATCTTAGAAATGGCAGAAAAGCTCAATTCAACCAGAACCTGTTTCTTTTGAACTAAAGCTCAGATTCGAACAACAAACACATATTAGTAGTGTCCTGAGTCAGGAAAGCTAAAAAAACACTCCATTTTGTGATCTGGTTTTTCCCTTGGGAGTTACACCAAAGTATATCTTAGAAATGGCAGAAAAACTCAATTCAACCAGAACCTGTTTCTTTTGAACTAAATCTCAGATTCGAACAACAAACACATATTAGTAGTGTCCTGAGTCGGGAAAGCTTAAAATACACTCCATTTTGTGATCTGGTGTGTCCCTGGGGAGTTACAGCAAAGTGTATCTCAATTTGGCAAAAGAACTCAATTCAACCAGAAAGTGTTTCTTTTGAACCAAAGCTCAGATTCGAAAAACAAACACATATTAGTAGTGTCCTGAGTCGAGAATGCTAAAAAACAACTCCATTTTGTGATCTGGTGTTTCCCTTGCGAGTTACACCAAAGTATATCTTAGAAATGGCAGAAAAACTCAATTCAACCAGAACCTGTTTCTTTTGAACTAAAGCTCAGATTCGAACAACAAACACATATTAGTCGTGTCCTGAGTCAGGAAAGCTAAAAAAACACTCCATTTTGTGATCTGGTTTTTCCCTTGGGAGTTACACCAAAGTATATCTTAGAAATGGCAGAAAAACTCAATTCAACCAGAACCTGTTTCTTTTGAACTAAATCTCAGATTCGAACAACAAACACATATTAGTAGTGTCCTGAGTCGGGAAAGCTTAAAATACACTCCATTTTGTGATCTGGTGTGTCCCTGGGGAGTTACAGCAAAGTGTATCTCAATTTGGCAAAAGAACTCAATTCAACCAGAAAGTGTTTCTTTTGAACCAAAGCTCAGATTCGAAAAACAAACACATATTAGTAGTGTCCTGAGTCGAGAATGCTAAAAAACAACTCCATTTTGTGATCTGGTTTTTCCCTTGGGAGTTACACCAAAGTATATCTTAGAAATGGCAGAAAAACTCAATTCAACCAGAACCTGTTTCTTTTGAACTAAAGCTCAGATTCGAACAACACATATTAGTAGTGTCCTGAGTGGGGAATGCTAAAAAACAACTCCATTTTGTGATCTGGTGTGTCCCTGGGGAGTTACAGCAAAGTGTATCTCAATTTGGCAAAAGAACTCAATTCAACCAGAAAGTGTTTCTTTTGAACCAAAGCTCAGATTCGAAAAACAAACACATATTAGTAGTGTCCTGAGTCGAGAATGCTAAAAAACAACTCCATTTTGTGATCTGGTGTTTACCTTGCGAGTTACACCAAAGTATATCTTAGAAATGGCAGAAAAACTCAATTCAACCAGAACCTGTTTCTTTTGAACTAAAGCTCAGATTCGAACAACAAACACATATTAGTAGTGTCCTGAGTCGAGAATGCTAAAAAACAACTCCATTTTGTGATCTGGTGTTTACCTTGCGAGTTACACCAAAGTATATCTTATAAATGGCAGAAAAACTCAATTCAACCAGAACCTGTTTCTTTTGAACTAAAGCTCAGATTCGAACAACAAACAGATATTAGTAGTGTCCTGAGTCAGGAAAGCTAAAAAAACACTCCATTTTGTGATCTGGTGTTTCCCTTGCGAGTTACACCAAAGTTTATCTTAGAAATGGCAGAAAAACTCAATTCAACCAGAACCTGTTTCTTTTGAACTAAAGCTCAGATTCGAACAACAAACACATATTAGTAGTGTCCTGAGTCAGGAAAGCTAAAAAAAACACTCCATTTTGTGATCTGGTGTGTCCCTGGGGAGTTACAGCAAAGTGTATCTCAATTTGGCAAAAGAACTCAATTCAACCAGAAAGTGTTTTTTTTGAACGAAAGCTCAGATTCGAACAACAAACACATATTAGTAGTGTCCTGAGTCGAGAATGCTAAAAAACAACTCCATTTTGTGATCTGGTGTTTCCCTTGGGAGTTACACCAAAGTATATCTTAGAAATGGCAGAAAAGCTCAATTCAACCAGAACCTGTTTCTTTTGAACTAAAGCTCAGATTCGAACAACAAACACATATTAGTAGTGTCCTGAGTCAGGAAAGCTAAAAAAACACTCCATTTTGTGATCTGGTTTTTCCCTTGGGAGTTACACCAAAGTATATCTTAGAAATGGCAGAAAAACTCAATTCAACCAGAACCTGTTTCTTTTGAACTAAATCTCAGATTCGAACAACAAACACATATTAGTAGTGTCCTGAGTCGGGAAAGCTTAAAATACACTCCATTTTGTGATCTGGTGTGTCCCTGGGGAGTTACAGCAAAGTGTATCTCAATTTGGCAAAAGAACTCAATTCAACCAGAAAGTGTTTCTTTTGAACCAAAGCTCAGATTCGAAAAACAAACACATATTAGTAGTGTCCTGAGTCGAGAATGCTAAAAAACAACTCCATTTTGTGATCTGGTGTTTCCCTTGCGAGTTACACCAAAGTATATCTTAGAAATGGCAGAAAAACTCAATTCAACCAGAACCTGTTTCTTTTGAACTAAAGCTCAGATTCGAACAACAAACACATATTAGTCGTGTCCTGAGTCAGGAAAGCTAAAAAAACACTCCATTTTGTGATCTGGTTTTTCCCTTGGGAGTTACACCAAAGTATATCTTAGAAATGGCAGAAAAACTCAATTCAACCAGAACCTGTTTCTTTTGAACTAAAGCTCAGATTCGAACAACACATATTAGTAGTGTCCTGAGTGGGGAATGCTAAAAAACAACTCCATTTTGTGATCTGGTGTGTCCCTGGGGAGTTACAGCAAAGTGTATCTCAATTTGGCAAAAGAACTCAATTCAACCAGAAAGTGTTTCTTTTGAACCAAAGCTCAGATTCGAAAAACAAACACATATTAGTAGTGTCCTGAGTCGAGAATGCTAAAAAACAACTCCATTTTGTGATCTGGTGTTTACCTTGCGAGTTACACCAAAGTATATCTTAGAAATGGCAGAAAAACTCAATTCAACCAGAACCTGTTTCTTTTGAACTAAAGCTCAGATTCGAACAACAAACACATATTAGTAGTGTCCTGAGTCGAGAATGCTAAAAAACAACTCCATTTTGTGATCTGGTGTTTACCTTGCGAGTTACACCAAAGTATATCTTATAAATGGCAGAAAAACTCAATTCAACCAGAACCTGTTTCTTTTGAACTAAAGCTCAGATTCGAACAACAAACAGATATTAGTAGTGTCCTGAGTCAGGAAAGCTAAAAAAACACTCCATTTTGTGATCTGGTGTTTCCCTTGCGAGTTACACCAAAGTTTATCTTAGAAATGGCAGAAAAACTCAATTCAACCAGAACCTGTTTCTTTTGAACTAAAGCTCAGATTCGAACAACAAACACATATTAGTAGTGTCCTGAGTAGCTAAAAAAACACTCCATTTTGTGATCTGGTGTGTCCCTGGGGAGTTACAGCAAAGTGTATCTCAATTTGGCAAAAGAACTCAATTCAACCAGAAAGTGTTTTTTTGAACGAAAGCTCAGATTCGAACAACAAACACATATTAGTAGTGTCCTGAGTCGAGAATGCTAAAAACAACTCCATTTTGTGATCTGGTGTTTCCCTTGGGAGTTACACCAAAGTATATCTTAGAAATGGCAGAAAAGCTCAATTCAACCAGAACCTGTTTCTTTTGAACTAAAGCTCAGATTCGAACAACAAACACATATTAGTAGTGTCCTGAGTCAGGAAAGCTAAAAAACACTCCATTTTGTGATCTGGTTTTTCCCTTGGGAGTTACACCAAAGTATATCTTAGAAATGGCAGAAAACTCAATTCAACCAGAACCTGTTTCTTTTGAACTAAATCTCAGATTCGAACAACAAACACATATTAGTAGTGTCCTGAGTCGGGAAAGCTTAAAATACACTCCATTTTGTGATCTGGTGTGTCCCTGGGGAGTTACAGCAAAGTGTATCTCAATTTGGCAAAAGAACTCAATTCAACCAGAAAGTGTTTCTTTGAACCAAAGCTCAGATTCGAAAAACAAACACATATTAGTAGTGTCCTGAGTCGAGAATGCTAAAAAACAACTCCATTTTGTGATCTGGTGTTTCCCTTGCGAGTTACACCAAAGTATATCTTAGAAATGGCAGAAAAACTCAATTCAACCAGAACCTGTTTCTTTTGAACTAAAGCTCAGATTCGAACAACAAACACATATTAGTCGTGTCCTGAGTCAGGAAAGCTAAAAAAACACTCCATTTTGTGATCTGGTTTTTCCCTTGGGAGTTACACCAAAGTATATCTTAGAAATGGCAGAAAAACTCAATTCAACCAGAACCTGTTTCTTTTGAACTAAATCTCAGATTCGAACAACAAACACATATTAGTAGTGTCCTGAGTCGGGAAAGCTTAAAATACACTCCATTTTGTGATCTGGTGTGTCCCTGGGGAGTTACAGCAAAGTGTATCTCAATTTGGCAAAAGAACTCAATTCAACCAGAAAGTGTTTCTTTTGAACCAAAGCTCAGATTCGAAAAACAAACACATATTAGTAGTGTCCTGAGTCGAGAATGCTAAAAAACAACTCCATTTTGTGATCTGGTGTTTCTTTTGGGAGTTACACCAAAGTATATCTTAGAAATGGCAGAAAAACTCAATTCAACCAGAACCTGTTTCTTTTGAACTAAAGCTCAGATTCGAACAACAAACACATATTAGTCGTGTCCTGAGTCAGGAAAGCTAAAAAAACACTCCATTTTGTGATCTGGTGTTTCCCTGGGGAGTTACAGCAAAGTGTATCTCAAATTGGCAAAAGAACTCAATTCAACCAGAAAGTGTTTCTTTTGAATCAAAGCTCAGATTCGAACAACAAACACATATTAGTAGTGTCCTGAGTCGGGAATGCTAAAAATCAACTCCATTTTGTGATCTGGTGTTTCCCTTGGGAATTACACCAAAGTATATCTTAGAAATGGCAGAAAAACTCAATTCAACCAGAACCTGTTTCTTTTGAACTAAAGCTCAGATTCGAACAACAAACACATATTAGTAGTGTCCTGAGTCGGGAAAGCTAAAAATACACTCCATTTTGTGATATGGTGTGTCCCTGGGGAGTTACAGCAAAGTGTATCTCAATTTGGCAAAAGAACTCAATTCAACCAGAAAGTGTTTCTTTTGAACCAAATATCAGATTCGAACAACAAACACATATTAGTAGTGTCCTGAGTCGAGAATGCTAAAAAATAACTCCATTTTGTGATCTGGTTTTTCCCTTGCGAGTTACACCAAAGTATATCTTAGAAATGGCAGAAAAACTCAATTCAACCAGAACCTGTTTCTTTTGAACTAAAGCTCAGATTCGAACAACAAACATATATTAGTAGTGTCCTGAGTCAGGAAAGCTAAAAAAACACTCCATTTTGTGATCTGGTGTTTCCCTGTGGAGTTACAGCAAAGTGTATCTCAAATTGGTAAAATAACTCAATTCAACCAGAAAGTGTTTCTTTTGAACCAAAGCTCAGATTCGAACAACAAACACATATTAGTAGTGTCCTGAGTCAGGAAAGCTAAAAAAACACTCCATTTGGTGATCTGGTGTTTCCCTTGGGAATTACACCAAAGTATATCTTAGAAATGGCAGAAAAACTCAATTCAACCAGAACCTGTTTCTTTTAAACTAAAGCTCAGATTCGAACAACAAACACATATTAGTAGTGTCCTGAGTCGGGAAAGCTAAAAATACACTCCATTTTGTGATCTGGTGTTTCCCTGTGGAGTTACAGCAAAGTGTATCTCAAATTGGTAAAAGAACTCAATTCAACCAGAAAGTGTTTCTTTTGAACCAAAGCTCAGATTCGAACAACAAACACATATTAGTAGTGTCCTGAGTCGGGAATGCTAAAAAACAACTCCATTTTGTGATCTGGTGTTTCCCTTGGGAGTTACACCAAAGTATATCTGAGAAATGGCAGAAAAACTCAATTCAACCAGAACCTGTTTCTTTTGAACCAAAGCTCAGATTCGAACAACAAACACATATTAGTAGTGTACTGACTCAGGAAAGCTAAAAATACACTCCATTTTGTGATCTGGTGTGTCCCTGGGGAGTTACAGCAAAGTGTATCTCAATTTGGCAAAAGAACTCAATTCAACCAGAAAGTGTTTCTTTTGAACCAAAGCTCAGATTCGTACAACAAACACATATTACTAGTGTCCTGAGTCGGGAATGCTAAAAATCAACTCCATTTTGTGATCTGGTGTTTACCTTAGGAGTTACACCAAAGTATATCTTAGAAATGGCAGAAAAACTCAATTCAACCAGAACCTGTTTCTTTTGAACTAAAGCTCAGATTCGAACAACAAACACATATTTGTAGTGTCCTGAGTTGGGAAAGCTAAAAATACACTCCATTTTGTGATCTGGTGTGTCCCTGGGGAGTTACAGCAAAGTGTATCTCAAATTGGCAAAAGAACTCAATTCAACCAGAAAGTGTTTCTTTTGAACCAAAGCTCAGATTCGAACAACAAACACATATTAGTAGTGTCCTGAGTCGGGAATGCTAAAAAACAACTCCATTTTGTGATCTGGTGTTTCCCTTGGGAGTTACACCAAAGTATATCTTAGAAATGGCAGAAAAACTCAATTCAACCAGAACCTGTTTCTTTTGAACTAAATCTCAGATTCGAACAACAAACACATATTAGTAGTGTCCTGAGTCGGGAAAGCTAAAAATACACTCCATTTTGTGATCTGGTGTGTCCCTGGGGAGTTACAGCAAAGTGTATCTCAATTTGGCAAAAGAACTCAATTCAACCAGAAAGTGTTTCTTTTGAACCAAAGCTCAGATTCGAACAACAAACACATATTAGTAGTGTCCTGAGTCGGGAATGCTAAAAAACAACTCCATTTTGTGATCTGGTGTTTCCCTTGGGAGTTACACCAAAGATTATCTTAGAAATGGCAGAAAAACTCAATTCAACCAGAACCTGTTTCTTTTGAACTAAAGCTCAGATTCGAACAACAAACACATATTAGTAGTGTCCTGAGTCAGGAAAGCTAAAAAAACATTCCATTTGGTGATCTGGTTTTTCCCTGGGGAGTTACAGCCAAGTTTATCTCAAATTGGCAAAAGAACTCAATTCAACCAGAAAGTGTTTCTTTTGAACCAAAGCTCAGATTCGAACAACAAACACATAGTAGTAGTGTCCTGAGTCGGGAATGCTAAAAAACAACTCCATTTTGTGATCTGGTGTTTCCCTTGGGAGTTACACCAAAGTATATCTTAGAAATGGCAGAAAAACTCAATTCAACCAGAACCTGTTTCTTTTGAACTAAACCTCAGATTCGAACAACAAACACATATTAGTAGTGTCCTGAGTCGGGAAAGCTAAAAATACACTCCATTTTGTGATCTGGTGTGTCCCTGGGGAGTTACAGCAAAGTGTATCTCAATTTGGCAAAAGAACTCAATTCAACCAGAAAGTGTTTCTTTTGAACCAAAGCTCAGATTCGAACAACAAACACATATTAGTAGTGTCCTGAGTCGGGAATGCTAAAAAACAACTCCATTTTGTGATCTGGTGTTTCCCTTGGGAGTTACAACAAAGTTTATCTTAGAAATGGCAGAAAAGCTCAATTCAACCAGAACCTGTTTCTTTTGAACTAAAGCTCAGATTCGAACAACAAACACATATTAGTAGTGTCCTGAGTCAGGAAACCTAAAAAACATTCCATTTGGTGATCTGGTTTTTCCCTGGGGAGTTACAGCAAAGTGTATCTCAAATTGGCAAAAGAACTCAATTCAACCAGAAAGTGTTTCTTTTGAACCAAAGCTCAGATTCGAACAACAAACACATATTAGTAGTGTCCTGAGTCGGGAATGCTAAAAAACAACTCCATTTTGTGATCTGGTGTTTCTTTTGGGAGTTACACCAAAGTATATCTTAGAAATGGCAGAAAAACTCAATTCAACCAGAACCTGTTTCTTTTGAACTAAATCTCAGATTCGAACAACAAACACATATTAGTAGTGTCCTGAGTCGGGAAAGCTAAAAATACACTCCATTTTGTGATCTGGTGTGTCCCTGGGGAGTTACAGCAAAGTGTATCTCAATTTGGCAAAAGAACTCAATTCAACCAGAAGTGTTTCTTTTGAACCAAAGCTCAGATTCGAACAACAAACACATATTACTAGTGTCCTGAGTCGGGAATGCTAAAAATCAACTCCATTTTGTGATCTGGTGTTTACCTTGGGAGTTACACCAAAGTATATCTTAGAAATGGCAGAAAAACTCAATTCAACCAGAACCTGTTTCTTTTGAACTAAAGCTCAGATTCGAACAACAAACACATATTAGTAGTGTCCTGAGTCAGGAAAGCTAAAAAAAACACTCCATTTTGTGATCTGGTGTGTCCCTGGGGAGTTACAGCAAAGTGTATCTCAATTTGGCAAAAGAACTCAATTCAACCAGAAAGTGTTTCTTTTGAACCAAAAGCTCAGATTCGAACAACAAACACATATTAGTCGTGTCCTGAATCGGGAATGCTAAAAAACAACTCCATTTTGTGATCTGGAGTTTCCCTTGGGAATTACACCAAAGTTTATCTTAGAAATGGCAGAAAAGCTCAATTCAACCAGAACCTGTTTCTTTTGAACTAAATCTCAGATTCGAACAACAAACACATATTAGTAGTGTCCTGAGTCGGGAAAGCTAAAAATACACTCCATTTTGTGATCTGGTGTGTCCCTGGGGAGTTACAGCAAAGTGTATCTCAATTTGGCAAAAGAACTCAATTCAACCAGAAAGTGTTTCTTTTGAACCAAAGCTCAGATTCGAACAACAAACACATATTAGTAGTGTCCTGAGTCGGGAATGCTAAAAAACAACTCCATTTTGTGATCTGGTGTTTCCCTTGGGAGTTACACCAAAGTTTATCTTAGAAATGGCAGAAAAGCTCAATTCAACCAGAACCTGTTTCTTTTGAACTAAAGCTCAGATTCGAACAACAAACACATATTAGTAGTGTCCTGAGTCAGGAAAGCTAAAAAAACATTCCATTTGGTGATCTGGTTTTTCCCTGGGGAGTTACAGCAAAGTGTATCTCAAATTGGCAAAAGAACTCAATTCAACCAGAAAGTGTTTCTTTTGAACCAAAGCTCAGATTCGAACAACAAACACATATTAGTAGTGTCCTGAGTCGGGAATGCTAAAAAACAACTCCATTTTGTGATCTGGTGTTTCCCTTGGGAGTTACACCAAAGTTTATCTTAGAAATGGCAGAAAAGCTCAATTCAACCAGAACCTGTTTCTTTTGAACTAAAGCTCAGATTCGAAAAACAAACACATATTAGTAGTGTCCTGAGTCAGGAAAGCTAAAAAAACATTCCATTTGGTGATCTGGTTTTTCCCTGGGGAGTTACAGCAAAGTGTATCTCAAATTGGCAAAAGAACTCAATTCAACCAGAAAGTGTTTCTTTTGAACCAAAGCTCAGATTCGAACAACAAACACATATTAGTAGTGTCCTGAGTCGGGAATGCTAAAAAACAACTCCATTTTGTGATCTGGTGTTTCTTTTGGGAGTTACACCAAAGTATATCTTAGAAATGGCAGAAAAACTCAATTCAACCAGAACCTGTTTCTTTTGAACTAAATCTCAGATTCGAACAACAAACACATATTAGTAGTGTCCTGAGTCGGGAAAGCTAAAAATACACTCCATTTTGTGATCTGGTGTGTCCCTGGGGAGTTACAGCAAAGTGTATCTCAATTTGGCAAAAGAACTCAATTCAACCAGAAAGTGTTTCTTTTGAACCAAAGCTCAGATTCGAACAACAAACACATATTACTAGTGTCCTGAGTCGGGAATGCTAAAAATCAACTCCATTTTTTGATCTGGTGTTTACCTTGGGAGTTACACCAAAGTATATCTTAGAAATGGCAGAAAAACTCAATTCAACCAGAACCTGTTTCTTTTGAACTAAAGCTCAGATTCGAACAACAAACACATATTAGTAGTGTCCTGAGTCAGGAAAGCTAAAAAAAACACTACATTTTGTGATCTGGTGTGTCCCTGGGGAGTTACAGCAAAGTGTATCTCAATTTGGCAAAAGAACTCAATTCAACCAGAAAGTGTTTCTTTTGAACGAAAGCTCAGATTCAAACAACAAACACATATTAGTAGTGTCCTGAGTCGGGAATGCTAAAAAACAACTCCATTTTGTGATCTGGTGTTTCCCTTGGGAGTTACACCAAAGTTTATCTTAGAAATGGCAGAAAAGCTCAATTCAACCAGAACCTGTTTCCTTTGAACTAAAGCTCAGATTCGAACAACAAACACATATTAGTAGTGTCCTGAGTCAGGAAAGCTAAAAAAACACTCCATTTTGTGATCTGGTGTTTCCCTTGGGAGTTACACCAAAGTATATCTTAGAAATGGCAGAAAAACTCAATTCAACCAGAACCTGTTTCTTTTGAACTAAATCTCAGGTTCGAACAACAAACACATATTAGTAGTGTCCTGAGTCGGGAAAGCTAAAAATACACTCCATTTTGTGATCTGGTGTGTCCCTGGGGAGTTACAGCAAAGTGTATCTCAATTTGGCAAAAGAACTCAATTCAACCAGAAAGTGTTTCTTTTGAACCAAAGCTCAGATTCGAACAACAAACACATATTAGTAGTGTCCTGAGTCGGGAATGCTAAAAAACAACTCCATTTTGTGATCTGGTGTTTCCCTTGGGAGTTACACCAAAGTTTATCTTAGAAATGGCAGAAAAGCTCAATTCAACCAGAACCTGTTTCTTTTGAACTAAAGCTCAGATTCGAACAACAAACACATATTAGTAGTGTCCTGAGTCAGGAAAGCTAAAAAAACATTCCCTTTGGTGATCTGGTTTTTCCCTGGGGAGTTACAGCAAAGTGTATCTCAAATTGGCAAAAGAACTCAATTCAACCAGAAAGTGTTTCTTTTGAACCAAAGCTCAGATTCGAACAACAAACACATATTAGTAGTGTCCTGAGTCGGGAATGCTAAAAAACAACTCCATTTTGTGATCTGGTGTTTCCCTTGGGAGTTACACCAAAGTATATCTTAGAAATGGCAGAAAAACTCAATTCAACCAGAACCTGTTTCTTTTGAACTAAATCTCAGATTCGTACAACAAACACATATTAGTAGTGTCCTGAGTCGGGAAAGCTAAAAATACACTCCATTTTGTGATCTGGTGTGTCCCAGGGGAGTTACAGCAAAGTGTATCTCAATTTGGCAAAAGAACTCAATTCAACCAGAAAGTGTTTCTTTTGAACCAAAGCTCAGATTCGAACAACAAACACATATTAGTAGTGTCCTGTGTCGGGAAAGCTAAAAAAACATTCCATTTGGTGATCTGGTTTTTCCCTGGGGAGTTACAGCAAAGTGTATCTCAAATTGGCAAAAGAACTCAATTCAACCAGAAAGTGTTTCTTTTGAACCAAAGCTCAGATTCGAACAACAAACACATATTAGTAGTGTCCTGAGTCGGGAATGCTAAAAAACAACTCCATTTTGTGATCTGGTGTTTCTTTTGGGAGTTACACCAAAGTATATCTTAGAAATGGCAGAAAAACTCAATTCAACCAGAACCTGTTTCTTTTGAACTAAATCTCAGATTCGAACAACAAACACATATTAGTAGTGTCCTGAGTCAGGAAAGCTAAAAATACACTCCATTTTGTGATCTGGTGTGTCCCTGGGGAGTTACAGCAAAGTGTATCTCAATTTGGCAAAAGAACTCAATTCAACCAGAAAGTGTTTCTTTTGAACCAAAGCTCAGATTCGAACAACAAACACATATTACTAGTGTCCTGAGTCGGGAATGCTAAAAATCAACTCCATTTTGTGATCTGGTGTTTACCTTGGGAGTTACACCAAAGTATATCTTAGAAATGGCAGAAAAACTCAATTCAACCAGAACCTGTTTCTTTTGAACTAAAGCTCAGATTCGAACAACAAACACATATTAGTAGTGTCCTGAGTCAGGAAAGCTAAAAAAAACACTACATTTTGTGATCTGGTGTGTCCCTGGGGAGTTACAGCAAAGTGTATCTCAATTTGGCAAAAGAACTCAATTCAACCAGAAAGTGTTTCTTTTGAACGAAAGCTCAGATTCAAACAACAAACACATATTAGTAGTGTCCTGAGTCGGGAATGCTAAAAAACAACTCCATTTTGTGATCTGGTGTTTCCCTTGGGAGTTACACCAAAGTATATCTTAGAAATGGCAGAAAAACTCAATTCAACCAGAACCTCTTTCTTTTGAACTAAATCTCAGATTCGAACAACAAACACATATTAGTAGTGTCCTGAGTCGGGAAAGCTAAAAATACACTCCATTTTGTGATCTGGTGTGTCCCTGGGGAGTTACACAAAGTGTATCTCAATTTGGCAAAAGAACTCAATTCAACCAGAAAGTGTTTCTTTTGAACCAAAGCTCAGATTCGAACAACAAACACATATTAGTCGTGTCCTGAATCGGGAATGCTAAAAAACAACTCCATTTTGTGATCTGGAGTTTCCCTTGGGAATTACACCAAAGTTTATCTTAGAAATGGCAGAAAAGCTCAATTCAACCAGAACCTGTTTCTTTTGAACTAAATCTCAGATTCGAACAACAAACACATATTTGTAGTGTCCTGAGTCGGGAAAGCTAAAAATACACTCCATTTTGTGATCTAGTGTGTCGCTGGGGAGTTACAGCAAAGTGTATCTCAATTTGGCAAAAGAACTCAATTCAACCAGAAAGTGTTTCTTTTGAACGAAAGCTCAGATTCAAACAACAAACACATATTAGTAGTGTCCTGAGTCGGGAATGCTAAAAAACAACTCCATTTTGTGATCTGGTGTTTCCCTTGGGAGTTACACCAAAGTTTATCTTAGAAATGGCAGAAAAGCTCAATTCAACCAGAACCTGTTTCCTTTGAACTAAAGCTCAGATTCGAACAACAAACACATATTAGTAGTGTCCTGAGTCAGGAAAGCTAAAAAAACACTCCATTTTGTGATCTGGTGTTTCCCTTGGGAGTTACACCAAAGTATATCTTAGAAATGGCAGAAAAACTCAATTCAACCAGAACCTGTTTCTTTTGAACTAAATCTCAGGTTCGAACAACAAACACATATTAGTAGTGTCCTGAGTCGGGAAAGCTAAAAATACACTCCATTTTGTGATCTGGTGTGTCCCTGGGGAGTTACAGCAAAGTGTATCTCAATTTGGCAAAAGAACTCAATTCAACCAGAAAGTGTTTCTTTTGAACCAAAGCTCAGATTCGAACAACAAACACATATTAGTAGTGTCCTGAGTCGGGAATGCTAAAAAACAACTCCATTTTGTGATCTGGTGTTTCCCTTGGGAGTTACACCAAAGTTTATCTTAGAAATGGCAGAAAAGCTCAATTCAACCAGAACCTGTTTCTTTTGAACTAAAGCTCAGATTCGAACAACAAACACATATTAGTAGTGTCCTGAGTCAGGAAAGCTAAAAAAACATTCCCTTTGGTGATCTGGTTTTTCCCTGGGGAGTTACAGCAAAGTGTATCTCAAATTGGCAAAAGAACTCAATTCAACCAGAAAGTGTTTCTTTTGAACCAAAGCTCAGATTCGAACAACAAACACATATTAGTAGTGTCCTGAGTCGGGAATGCTAAAAAACAACTCCATTTTGTGATCTGGTGTTTCCCTTGGGAGTTACACCAAAGTATATCTTAGAAATGGCAGAAAAACTCAATTCAACCAGAACCTGTTTCTTTTGAACTAAATCTCAGATTCGTACAACAAACACATATTAGTAGTGTCCTGAGTCGGGAAAGCTAAAAATACACTCCATTTTGTGATCTGGTGTGTCCCAGGGGAGTTACAGCAAAGTGTATCTCAATTTGGCAAAAGAACTCAATTCAACCAGAAAGTGTTTCTTTTGAACCAAAGCTCAGATTCGAACAACAAACACATATTAGTAGTGTCCTGTGTCGGGAAAGCTAAAAAAACATTCCATTTGGTGATCTGGTTTTTCCCTGGGGAGTTACAGCAAAGTGTATCTCAAATTGGCAAAAGAACTCAATTCAACCAGAAAGTGTTTCTTTTGAACCAAAGCTCAGATTCGAACAACAAACACATATTAGTAGTGTCCTGAGTCGGGAATGCTAAAAAACAACTCCATTTTGTGATCTGGTGTTTCTTTTGGGAGTTACACCAAAGTATATCTTAGAAATGGCAGAAAAGCTCAATTCAACCAGAACCTGTTTCCTTTGAACCAAAGCTCAGATTCGAACAACAAACACATATTACTAGTGTCCTGAGTCAGGAAAGCTAAAAAAACACTCCATTTTGTGATCTGGTGTTTACCTTGGGAGTTACACCAAAGTATATCTTAGAAATGGCAGAAAAACTCAATTCAACCAGAACCTGTTTCTTTTGAACTAAAGCTCAGATTCGAACAACAAACACATATTAGTAGTGTCCTGAGTCAGGAAAGCTAAAAAAAACACTCCATTTTGTGATCTGGTGTGTCCCTGGGGAGTTACAGCAAAGTGTATCTCAATTTGGCAAAAGAACTCAATTCAACCAGAAAGTGTTTCTTTTGAACGAAAGCTCAGATTCAAACAACAAACACATATTAGTAGTGTCCTGAGTCGGGAATGCTAAAAAACAACTCCATTTTGTGATCTGGTGTTTCCCTTGGGAGTTACACCAAAGTATATCTTAGAAATGGCAGAAAAACTCAATTCAACCAGAACCTCTTTCTTTTGAACTAAATCTCAGATTCGAACAACAAACACATATTAGTAGTGTCCTGAGTCGGGAAAGCTAAAAATACACTCCATTTTGTGATCTGGTGTGTCCCTGGGGAGTTACAGCAAAGTGTATCTCAATTTGGCAAAAGAACTCAATTCAACCAGAAAGTGTTTCTTTTGAACCAAAGCTCAGATTCGAACAACAAACACATATTAGTCGTGTCCTGAATCGGGAATGCTAAAAAACAACTCCATTTTGTGATCTGTAGTTTCCCTTGGGAATTACACCAAAGTTTATCTTAGAAATGGCAGAAAAGCTCAATTCAACCAGAACCTGTTTCTTTTGAACTAAATCTCAGATTCGAACAACAAACACATATTTGTAGTGTCCTGAGTCGGGAAAGCTAAAAATACACTCCATTTTGTGATCTAGTGTGTCGCTGGGGAGTTACAGCAAAGTGTATCTCAATTTGGCAAAAGAACTCAATTCAACCAGAAAGTGTTTCTTTTGAACGAAAGCTCAGATTCAAACAACAAACACATATTAGTAGTGTCCTGAGTCGGGAATGCTAAAAAACAACTCCATTTTGTGATCTGGTGTTTCCCTTGGGAGTTACACCAAAGTTTATCTTAGAAATGGCAGAAAAGCTCAATTCAACCAGAACCTGTTTCCTTTGAACTAAAGCTAAGATTCGAACAACAAACACATATTAGTAGTGTCCTGAGTCAGGAAAGCTAAAAAAACACTCCATTTTGTGATCTGGTGTTTCCCTTGGGAGTTACACCAAAGTATATCTTAGAAATGGCAGAAAAACTCAATTCAACCAGAACCTGTTTCTTTTGAACTAAATCTCAGATTCGAACAACAAACACATATTAGTAGTGTCCTGAGTCGGGAAAGCTAAAAATACACTCCGTTTTGTGATCTGGTGTGTCCCTGGGGAGTTACAGCAAAGTGTATCTCAATTTGGCAAAAGAACTCAATTCAACCAGAAAGTGTTTCTTTTGAACCAAAGCTCAGATTCGAACAACAAACACATATTAGTAGTGTCCTGAGTCGGGAATGCTAAAAAACAACTCCATTTTGTGATCTGGTGTTTCCCTTGGGAGTTACACCAAAGTTTATCTTAGAAATGGCAGAAAAGCTCAATTCAACCAGAACCTGTTTCTTTTGAACTAAAGCTCAGATTCGAACAACAAACACATATTAGTAGTGTCCTGAGTCAAGAAAGCTAAAAAAACATTCCATTTGGTGATCTGGTTTTTCCCTGGGGAGTTACAGCAAAGTGTATCTCAAATTGGCAAAAGAACTCAATTCAACCAGAAAGTGTTTCTTTTGAACCAAAGCTCAGATTCGAACAACAAACACATATTAGTAGTGTCCTGAGTCGGGAATGCTAAAAAACAACTCCATTTTGTGATCTGGTGTTTCCCTTGGGAGTTACACCAAAGTATATCTTAGAAATGGCAGAAAAACTCAATTCAACCAGAACCTGTTTCTTTTGAACTAAATCTCAGATTCGAACAACAAACACATATTAGTAGTGTCCTGAGTCGGGAAAGCTAAAAATACACTCCATTTTGTGATCTGGTGTGTCCCTGGGGAGTTACAGCAAAGTGTATCTCAATTTGGCAAAAGAACTCAATTCAACCAGAAAGTGTTTCTTTTGAACCAAAGCTCAGATTCGAACAACAAACACATATTAGTAGTGTCCTGAGTCGGAAAAGCTAAAAAAACATTCCATTTGGTGATCTGGTTTTTCCCTGGGGAGTTACAGCAAAGTGTATCTCAAATTGGCAAAAGAACTCAATTCAACCAGAAAGTGTTTCTTTTGAACCAAAGCTCAGATTCGAACAACAAACACATATTAGTAGTGTCCTGAGTCGGGAATGCTAAAAAACAACTCCATTTTGTGATCTGGTGTTTCTTTTGGGAGTTACACCAAAGTATATCTTAGAAATGGCAGAAAAACTCAATTCAACCAGAACCTGTTTCTTTTGAACTAAATCTCAGATTCGAACAACAAACACATATTAGTAGTGTCCTGAGTCAGGAAAGCTAAAAATACACTCCATTTTGTGATCTGGTGTGTCCCTGGGGAGTTACAGCAAAGTGTATCTCAATTTGGCAAAAGAACTCAATTCAACCAGAAAGTGTTTCTTTTGAACCAAAGCTCAGATTCGAACAACAAACACATATTAGTAGTGTCCTGAGTCGGGAATGCTAAAAAACAACTCCATTTTTGATCTGGTGTTTCCCTTGGGAGTTACACCAAAGTTTATCTTAGAAATGGCAGAAAAGCTCAATTCAACCAGAACCTGGTTCTTTTGAACTAAAGCTCAGATTCGAACAACAAACACATATTAGGAGTGTCCTGAGTCAGGAAAGCTAAAAAAACATTCCATTTGGTGATCTGGTTTTTCCCTGGGGAGTTACAGCAAAGTGTATCTCAAATTGGCAAAAGAACTCAATTCAACCAGAAAGTGTTTCTTTTGAACCAAAGCTCAGATTCGAACAACAAACACATATTACTAGTGTCCTGAGTCGGGAATGCTAAAAATCAACTCCATTTTGTGATCTGGTGTTTACCTTGGGAGTTACACCAAAGTATATCTTAGAAATGGCAGAAAAACTCAATTCAACCAGAACCTGTTTCTTTTGAACTAAAGCTCAGATTCGAACAACAAACACATATTAGTAGTGTCCTGAGTCAGGAAAGCTAAAAAAACACTCCATTTTGTGATCTGGTGTTTCCCTTGGGAGTTACACCAAAGTATATCTTAGAAATGGCAGAAAAACTCAATTCAACCAGAACCTGTTTCTTTTGAACTAAATCTCAGATTCGAACAACAAACACATATTAGTAGTGTCCTGAGTCGGGAAAGCTAAAAATACACTCCATTTTGTGATCTGGTGTGTCCCTGGGGAGTTACAGCAAAGTGTATCTCAATTTGGCAAAAGAACTCAATTCAACCAGAAAGTGTTTCTTTTGAACCAAAGCTCAGATTCGAACAACAAACACATATTAGTAGTGTCCTGAGTCGGAAAAGCTAAAAAAACATTCCATTTGGTGATCTGGTTTTTCCCTGGGGAGTTACAGCAAAGTGTATCTCAAATTGGCAAAAGAACTCAATTCAACCAGAAAGTGTTTCTTTTGAACCAAAGCTCAGATTCGAACAACAAACACATATTAGTAGTGTCCTGAGTCGGGAATGCTAAAAAACAACTCCATTTTGTGATCTGGTGTTTCTTTTGGGAGTTACACCAAAGTATATCTTAGAAATGGCAGAAAAACTCAATTCAACCAGAACCTGTTTCTTTTGAACTAAATCTCAGATTCGAACAACAAACACATATTAGTAGTGTCCTGAGTCAGGAAAGCTAAAAATACACTCCATTTTGTGATCTGGTGTGTCCCTGGGGAGTTACAGCAAAGTGTATCTCAATTTGGCAAAAGAACTCAATTCAACCAGAAAGTGTTTCTTTTGAACCAAAGCTCAGATTCGAACAACAAACACATATTAGTAGTGTCCTGAGTCGGGAATGCTAAAAAACAACTCCATTTTTGATCTGGTGTTTCCCTTGGGAGTTACACCAAAGTTTATCTTAGAAATGGCAGAAAAGCTCAATTCAACCAGAACCTGGTTCTTTTGAACTAAAGCTCAGATTCGAACAACAAACACATATTAGGAGTGTCCTGAGTCAGGAAAGCTAAAAAAACATTCCATTTGGTGATCTGGTTTTTCCCTGGGGAGTTACAGCAAAGTGTATCTCAAATTGGCAAAAGAACTCAATTCAACCAGAAAGTGTTTCTTTTGAACCAAAGCTCAGATTCGAACAACAAACACATATTACTAGTGTCCTGAGTCGGGAATGCTAAAAATCAACTCCATTTTGTGATCTGGTGTTTACCTTGGGAGTTACACCAAAGTATATCTTAGAAATGGCAGAAAAACTCAATTCAACCAGAACCTGTTTCTTTTGAACTAAAGCTCAGATTCGAACAACAAACACATATTAGTAGTGTCCTGAGTCAGGAAAGCTAAAAAAACACTCCATTTTGTGATCTGGTGTTTCCCTTGGGAGTTACACCAAAGTATATCTTAGAAATGGCAGAAAAACTCAATTCAACCAGAACCTGTTTCTTTTGAACTAAATCTCAGATTCGAACAACAAACACATATTAGTAGTGTCCTGAGTCGGGAAAGCTAAAAATACACTCCATTTTGTGATCTGGTGTGTCCCTGGGGAGTTACAGCAAAGTGTATCTCAATTTGGCAAAAGAACTCAATTCAACCAGAAAGTGTTTCTTTTGAACCAAAGCTCAGATTCGAAAAACAAACACATATTAGTAGTGTCCTGAGTCGAGAATGCTAAAAAACAACTCCATTTTGTGATCTGGTGTTTCCCTTGCGAGTAACACCAAAGTATATCTTAGAAATGGCAGAAAAACTCAATTCAACCAGAACCTGTTTCTTTTGAACTAAAGCTCAGATTCGAACAACAAACACATATTAGTAGTGTCCTGAGTCGGGAAAGCTAAAAATACACTCCATTTTGTGATCTGGTGTGTCCCTGGGGAGTTACAGCAAAGTGTATCTCAAATTGGCAAAGGAACTCAATTCAACCAGAAAGTGTTTCTTTTGAACCAAAGCTCAGATTCGAACAACAAACACATATTAGTAGTGTCCTGAGTCGGGAATGCTAAAAAACAACTCCATTTTGTGATCTGGTGTTTCCCTTGGGAGTTACACCAAAGTTTATCTTAGAAATGGCAGAAAAGCTCAATTCAACCAGAACCTGTTTCCTTTGAACTAAAGCTCAGATTCGAACAACAAACACATATTAGTAGTGTCCTGAGTCAGGAAAGCTAAAAAAACACTCCATTTTGTGATCTGGTGTTTCCCTTGGGAGTTACACCAAAGTATATCTTAGAAATGGCAGAAAAACTCAATTCAACCAGAACCTGTTTCTTTTGAACTAAATCTCAGATTCGAACAACAAACACATATTAGTAGTGTCCTGAGTCGGGAAAGCTAAAAATACACTCCATTTTGTGATCTGGTGTGTCCCTGGGGAGTTACAGCAAAGTGTATCTCAATTTGGCAAAAGAACTCAATTCAACCAGAAAGTGTTTCTTTTGAACCAAAGCTCAGATTCGAACAACAAACACATATTAGTAGTGTCCTGAGTCGGGAATGCTAAAAAACAACTCCATTTTGTGATCTGGTGTTTCCCTTGGGAGTTACACCAAAGTTTATCTTAGAAATGGCAGAAAAGCTCAATTCAACCAGAACCTGTTTCTTTTGAACTAAAGCTCAGATTCGAACAACAAACACATATTAGTAGTGTCCTGAGTCAGGAAAGCTAAAAAAACATTCCATTTGGTGATCTGGTTTTTCCCTGGGGAGTTACAGCAAAGTGTATCTCAAATTGGCAAAAGAACTCAATTCAACCAGAAAGTGTTTCTTTTGAACCAAAGCTCAGATTCGAACAACAAACACATATTAGTAGTGTCCTGAGTCGGGAATGCTAAAAAACAACTCCATTTTGTGATCTGGTGTTTCCCTTGGGAGTTACACCAAAGTATATCTTAGAAATGGCAGAAAAACTCAATTCAACCAGAACCTGTTTCTTTTGAACTAAATCTCAGATTCGAACAACAAACACATATTAGTAGTGTCCTGAGTCGGGAAAGCTAAAAATACACTCCATTTTGTGATCTGGTGTGTCCCTGGGGAGTTACAGCAAAGTGTATCTCAATTTGGCAAAAGAACTCAATTCAACCAGAAAGTGTTTCTTTTGAACCAAAGCTCAGATTCGAACAACAAACACATATTAGTAGTGTCCTGAGTCGGGAAAGCTAAAAAAACATTCCATTTGGTGATCTGGTTTTTCCCTGGGGAGTTACAGCAAAGTGTATCTCAAATTGGCAAAAGAACTCAATTCAACCAGAAAGTGTTTCTTTTGAACCAAAGCTCAGATTCGAACAACAAACACATATTAGTAGTGTCCTGAGTCGGGAATGCTAAAAAACAACTCCATTTTGTGATCTGGTGTTTCCCTTGGGAGTTACACCAAAGTATATCTTAGAAATGGCAGAAAAACTCAATTCAACCAGAACCTGTTTCTTTTGAACTAAATCTCAGATTCGAACAACAAACACATATTAGTAGTGTCCTGAGTCGGGAAAGCTAAAAATACACTCCATTTTGTGATCTGGTGTGTCCCTGGGGAGTTACAGCAAAGTGTATCTCAAATTGGCAAAAGAACTCAATTCAACCAGAAAGTGTTTCTTTTGAACCAAAGCTCAGATTCGAACAACAAACACATATTAGTAGTGTCCTGAGTCGGGAATGCTAAAAAACAACTCCATTTTGTGATCTGGTGTTTCCCTTGGGAGTTACACCCAAGTATATCTTAGAAATGGCAGAAAAACTCAATTCAACCAGAACCTGTTTCCTTTGAACTAAAGCTCAGATTCGAACAACAAACACATATTAGTAGTGTCCTGAGTCAGGAAAGCTAAAAAAACATTCCATTTGGTGATCTGGTTTTTCCCTGGGGAGTTACAGCAAAGTGTATCTCAAATTGGCAAAAGAACTCAATTCAACCAGAAAGTGTTTCTTTTGAACCAAAGCTCAGATTCGAACAACAAACACATATTAGTAGTGTCCTGAGTCGGGAATGCTAAAAAACAACTCCATTTTGTGATCTGGTGTTTCCCTTGGGAGTTACACCAAAGTTTATCTTAGAAATTGCAGAAAAGCTCAATTCAACCAGAACCTGTTTCCTTTGAACTAAAGCTCAGATTCGAACAACAAACACATATTAGTAGTGTCCTGAGTCAGGAAAGCTAAAAAAACACTCCATTTTGTGATCTGGTGTTTCCCTTGGGAGTTACACCAAAGTATATCTTAGAAATGTCAGAAAAACTCAATTCAACCAGAACCTGTTTCTTTTGAACTAAATCTCAGATTCGAACAACAAACACATATTAGTAGTGTCTTGAGTCGGGAAAGCTAAAAATACACTCCATTTTGTGATCTGGTGTGTCCCTGGGGAGTTACACCAAAGTTTATCTTAGAAATTGCAGAAAAGCTCAATTCAACCAGAACCTGTTTCCTTTGAACTAAAGCTCAGATTCGAACAACAAACACATATTAGTAGTGTCCTGAGTCGGGAATGCTAAAAAACAACTCCATTTTGTGATCTGGTGTTTCCCTTGGGAGTTACACCAAAGTTTATCTTAGAAATTGCAGAAAAGCTCAATTCAACCAGAACCTGTTTCCTTTGAACTAAAGCTCAGATTCGAACAACAAACACATATTAGTAGTGTCCTGAGTCGGGAATGCTAAAAAACAACTCCATTTTGTGATCTGGTGTTTCCCTTGGGAGTTACACCAAAGTTTATCTTAGAAATGGCAGAAAAGCTCAATTCAACCAGAACCTGTTTCTTTTGAACTAAAGCTCAGATTCGAACAACAAACACATATTAGTAGTGTCCTGAGTCAGGAAAGCTAAAAAAACATTCCATTTGGTGATCTGGTTTTTCCCTGGGGAGTTACAGCAAAGTGTATCTCAAATTGGCAAAAGAACTCAATTCAACCAGAAAGTGTTTCTTTTGAACCAAAGCTCAGATTCGAACAACAAACACATATTAATAGTGTCCTGAGTCAGGAAAGCTAAAAAAACATTCCATTTGGTGATCTGGTTTTTCCCTGGGGAGTTACAGCAAAGTGTATCTCAAATTGGCAAAAGAACTCAATTCAACCAGAAAGTGTTTCTTTTGAACCAAAGCTCAGATTCGAACAACAAACACATATTAGTAGTGTCCTGAGTCGGGAATGCTAAAAGACAACTCCATTTTGTGATCTGGTGTTTCCCTTGGGAGTTACACCCAAGTATATCTTAGAAATGGCAGAAAAACTCAATTCAACCAGAACCTGTTTCTTTTGAACTAAATCTCAGATTCGAACAACAAACACATATTAGTAGTGTCCTGAGTCGGGAAAGCTAAAAATACACTCCATTTTGTGATCTGGTGTGTCCCTGGGGAGTTACAGCAAAGTGTATCTCAATTTGGCAAAAGAACTCAATTCAACCAGAAAGTGTTTCTTTTGAACCAAAGCTCAGATTCGAACAACAAACACATATTAGTAGTGTCCTGAGTCGGGAATGCTAAAAAACAACTCCATTTTGTGATCTGGTGTTTCCCTTGGGAGTTACACCAAAGTATATCTTAGAAATGGCAGAAAAGATCAATTCAACCAGAACCTGTTTCTTTTGAACTAAAGCTCAGATTCGAACAACAAACACATATTAGTAGTGTCCTGAGTCAGGAAAGCTAAAAAAACATTCCATTTGGTGATCTGGTTTTTCCCTGGGGAGTTACAGCAAAGTGTATCTCAAATTGGCAAAAGAACTCAATTCAACCAGAAAGTGTTTCTTTTGAACCAAAGCTCAGATTCGAACAACAAACACATATTAGTAGTGTCCTGAGTCGGGAATGCTAAAAAACAACTCCATTTTGTGATCTGGTGTTTCCCTTGGGAGTTACACCAAAGTATATCTTAGAAATGGCAGAAAAACTCAATTCAACCAGAACCTGTTTCTTTTGAACTAAATCTCAGATTCGAACAACAAACACATATTAGTAGTGTCCTGAGTCGGGAAAGCTAAAAATACACTCCATTTTGTGATCTGGTGTGTCCCTGGGGAGTTACAGCAAAGTGTATCTCAATTTGGCAAAAGAACTCAATTCAACCAGAAAGTGTTTCTTTTGAACCAAAGCTCAGATTCGAACAACAAACACATATTAGTAGTGTCCTGAGTCGGGAAAGCTAAAAAAACATTCCATTTGGTGATCTGGTTTTTCCCTGGGGAGTTACAGCAAAGTGTATCTCAAATTGGCAAAAGAACTCAATTCAACCAGAAAGTGTTTCTTTTGAACCAAAGCTCAGATTCGAACAACAAACACATATTAGTAGTGTCCTGAGTCGGGAATGCTAAAAAACAACTCCATTTTGTGATCTGGTGTTTCTTTTGGGAGTTACACCAAAGTATATCTTAGAAATGGCAGAAAAACTCAATTCAACCAGAACCTGTTTCTTTTGAACTAAATCTCAGATTCGAACAACAAACACATATTAGTAGTGTCCTGAGTCAGGAAAGCTAAAAATACACTCCATTTTGTGATCTGGTGTGTCCCTGGGGAGTTACAGCAAAGTGTATCTCAATTTGGCAAAAGAACTCAATTCAACCAGAAAGTGTTTCTTTTGAACCAAAGCTCAGATTCGAACAACAAACACATATTAGTAGTGTCCTGAGTCGGGAATGCTAAAAAACAACTCCATTTTGTGATCTGGTGTTTCCCTTGGGAGTTACACCAAAGTATATCTTAGAAATGGCAGAAAAACTCAATTCAACCAGAACCTGTTTCTTTTGAACTAAATCTCAGATTTGAACAACAAACACATATTAGTAGTGTCCTGAGTCGGGAAAGCTAAAAATACACTCCATTTTGTGATCTGGTGTGTCCCTGGGGAGTTACAGCAAAGTGTATCTCAATTTGGCAAAAGAACTCAATTCAACCAGAAAGTGTTTCTTTTGAACCAAAGCTCAGATTCGAAAAACAAACACATATTAGTAGTGTCCTGAGTCGAGAATGCTAAAAAACAACTCCATTTTGTGATCTGGTGTTTCCCTTGCGAGTTACACCAAAGTATATCTTAGAAATGGCAGAAAAACTCAATTCAACCAGAACCTGTTTCTTTTGAACTAAAGCTCAGATTCGAACAACAAACACATATTAGTAGTGTCCTGAGTCAGGAAAGCTAAAAATACACTCCATTTTGTGATCTGGTGTGTCCCTGGGGAGTTACAGCAAAGTGTATCTCAATTTGGCAAAAGAACTCAATTCAACCAGAAAGTGTTTCTTTTGAACCAAAGCTCAGATTCGAACAACAAACACATATTAGTAGTGTCCTGAGTCGGGAATGCTAAAAGACAACTCCATTTTGTGATCTGGTGTTTCCCTTGGGAGTTACACCCAAGTATATCTTAGAAATGGCAGAAAAACTCAATTCAACCAGAACCTGTTTCCTTTGAACTAAAGCTCAGATTCGAACAACAAACACATATTAGTAGTGTCCTGAGTCAGGAAAGCTAAAAAAACATTCCATTTGGTGATCTGGTTTTTCCCTGGGGAGTTACAGCAAAGTGTATCTCAAATTGGCAAAAGAACTCAATTCAACCAGAAAGTGTTTCTTTTGAACCAAAGCTCAGATTCGAACAACAAACACATATTAGTAGTGTCCTGAGTCGGGAATGCTAAAAAACAACTCCATTTTGTGATCTGGTGTTTCCCTTGGGAGTTACACCAAAGTTTATCTTAGAAATGGCAGAAAAGCTCAATTCAACCAGAACCTGTTTCTTTTGAACTAAAGCTCAGATTCGAACAACAAACACATATTAGTAGTGTCCTGAGTCAGGAAAGCTAAAAAAACATTCCATTTGGTGATCTGGTTTTTCCCTGGGGAGTTACAGCAAAGTGTATCTCAAATTGGCAAAAGAACTCAATTCAACCAGAAAGTGTTTCTTTTGAACCAAAGCTCAGATTCGAACAACAAACACATATTAGTAGTGTCCTGAGTCAGGAAAGCTAAAAAAACATTCCATTTGGTGATCTGGTTTTTCCCTGGGGAGTTACAGCAAAGTGTATCTCAAATTGGCAAAAGAACTCAATTCAACCAGAAAGTGTTTCTTTTGAACCAAAGCTCAGATTCGAACAACAAACACATATTACTAGTGTCCTGAGTCGGGAATGCTAAAAATCAACTCCATTTTGTGATCTGGTGTTTACCTTGGGAGTTACACCCAAGTATATCTTAGAAATGGCAGAAAAACTCAATTCAACCAGAACCTGTTTCTTTTGAACTAAATCTCAGATTCGAACAACAAACACATATTAGTAGTGTCCTGAGTCGGGAAAGCTAAAAATACACTCCATTTTGTGATCTGGTGTGTCCCTGGGGAGTTACAGCAAAGTGTATCTCAATTTGGCAAAAGAACTCAATTCAACCAGAAAGTGTTTCTTTTGAACCAAAGCTCAGATTCGAACAACAAACACATATTAGTAGTGTCCTGAGTCGGGAATGCTAAAAAACAACTCCATTTTGTGATCTGGTGTTTCCCTTGGGAGTTACACCAAAGTTTATCTTAGAAATGGCAGAAAAGATCAATTCAACCAGAACCTGTTTCTTTTGAACTAAAGCTCAGATTCGAACAACAAACACATATTAGTAGTGTCCTGAGTCAGGAAAGCTAAAAAAACATTCCATTTGGTGATCTGGTTTTTCCCTGGGGAGTTACAGCAAAGTGTATCTCAAATTGGCAAAAGAACTCAATTCAACCAGAAAGTGTTTCTTTTGAACCAAAGCTCAGATTCGAACAACAAACACATATTAGTAGTGTCCTGAGTCGGGAATGCTAAAAAACAACTCCATTTTGTGATCTGGTGTTTCCCTTGGGAGTTACACCAAAGTATATCTTAGAAATGGCAGAAAAACTCAATTCAACCAGAACCTGTTTCTTTTGAACTAAATCTCAGATTCGAACAACAAACACATATTAGTAGTGTCCTGAGTCGGGAAAGCTAAAAATACACTCCATTTTGTGATCTGGTGTGTCCCTGGGGAGTTACAGCAAAGTGTATCTCAATTTGGCAAAAGAACTCAATTCAACCAGAAAGTGTTTCTTTTGAACCAAAGCTCAGATTCGAACAACAAACACATATTAGTAGTGTCCTGAGTCGGGAAAGCTAAAAAAACATTCCATTTGGTGATCTGGTTTTTCCCTGGGGAGTTACAGCAAAGTGTATCTCAAATTGGCAAAAGAACTCAATTCAACCAGAAAGTGTTTCTTTTGAACCAAAGCTCAGATTCGAACAACAAACACATATTAGTAGTGTCCTGAGTCGGGAATGCTAAAAAACAACTCCATTTTGTGATCTGGTGTTTCTTTTGGGAGTTACACCAAAGTATATCTTAGAAATGGCAGAAAAACTCAATTCAACCAGAACCTGTTTCTTTTGAACTAAATCTCAGATTCGAACAACAAACACATATTAGTAGTGTCCTGAGTCAGGAAAGCTAAAAATACACTCCATTTTGTGATCTGGTGTGTCCCTGGGGAGTTACAGCAAAGTGTATCTCAATTTGGCAAAAGAACTCAATTCAACCAGAAAGTGTTTCTTTTGAACCAAAGCTCAGATTCGAACAACAAACACATATTAGTAGTGTCCTGAGTCGGGAATGCTAAAAAACAACTCCATTTTGTGATCTGGTGTTTCCCTTGGGAGTTACACCAAAGTATATCTTAGAAATGGCAGAAAAACTCAATTCAACCAGAACCTGTTTCTTTTGAACTAAATCTCAGATTTGAACAACAAACACATATTAGTAGTGTCCTGAGTCGGGAAAGCTAAAAATACACTCCATTTTGTGATCTGGTGTGTCCCTGGGGAGTTACAGCAAAGTGTATCTCAATTTGGCAAAAGAACTCAATTCAACCAGAAAGTGTTTCTTTTGAACCAAAGCTCAGATTCGAAAAACAAACACATATTAGTAGTGTCCTGAGTCGAGAATGCTAAAAAACAACTCCATTTTGTGATCTGGTGTTTCCCTTGCGAGTTACACCAAAGTATATCTTAGAAATGGCAGAAAAACTCAATTCAACCAGAACCTGTTTCTTTTGAACTAAAGCTCAGATTCGAACAACAAACACATATTAGTAGTGTCCTGAGTCAGGAAAGCTAAAAATACACTCCATTTTGTGATCTGGTGTGTCCCTGGGGAGTTACAGCAAAGTGTATCTCAATTTGGCAAAAGAACTCAATTCAACCAGAAAGTGTTTCTTTTGAACCAAAGCTCAGATTCGAACAACAAACACATATTAGTAGTGTCCTGAGTCGGGAATGCTAAAAGACAACTCCATTTTGTGATCTGGTGTTTCCCTTGGGAGTTACACCCAAGTATATCTTAGAAATGGCAGAAAAACTCAATTCAACCAGAACCTGTTTCCTTTGAACTAAAGCTCAGATTCGAACAACAAACACATATTAGTAGTGTCCTGAGTCAGGAAAGCTAAAAAAACATTCCATTTGGTGATCTGGTTTTTCCCTGGGGAGTTACAGCAAAGTGTATCTCAAATTGGCAAAAGAACTCAATTCAACCAGAAAGTGTTTCTTTTGAACCAAAGCTCAGATTCGAACAACAAACACATATTAGTAGTGTCCTGAGTCGGGAATGCTAAAAAACAACTCCATTTTGTGATCTGGTGTTTCCCTTGGGAGTTACACCAAAGTTTATCTTAGAAATGGCAGAAAAGCTCAATTCAACCAGAACCTGTTTCTTTTGAACTAAAGCTCAGATTCGAACAACAAACACATATTAGTAGTGTCCTGAGTCAGGAAAGCTAAAAAAACATTCCATTTGGTGATCTGGTTTTTCCCTGGGGAGTTACAGCAAAGTGTATCTCAAATTGGCAAAAGAACTCAATTCAACCAGAAAGTGTTTCTTTTGAACCAAAGCTCAGATTCGAACAACAAACACATATTAGTAGTGTCCTGAGTCAGGAAAGCTAAAAAAACATTCCATTTGGTGATCTGGTTTTTCCCTGGGGAGTTACAGCAAAGTGTATCTCAAATTGGCAAAAGAACTCAATTCAACCAGAAAGTGTTTCTTTTGAACGAAAGCTCAGATTCGAACAACAAACACATATTAGTAGTGTCCTGAGTCGGGAATGCTAAAAGACAACTCCATTTTGTGATCTGGTGTTTCCCTTGGGAGTTACACCCAAGTATATCTTAGAAATGGCAGAAAAACTCAATTCAACCAGAACCTGTTTCTTTTGAACTAAAGCTCAGATTCGAACAACAAACACATATTAGTAGTGTCCTGAGTCAGGAAAGCTAAAAAAACATTCCATTTGGTGATCTGGTTTTTCCCTGGGGAGTTACAGCAAAGTGTATCTCAAATTGGCAAAAGAACTCAATTCAACCAGAAAGTGTTTCTTTTGAACCAAAGCTCAGATTCGAACAACAAACACATATTAGTAGTGTCCTGAGTCGGGAATGCTAAAAAACAACTCCATTTTGTGATCTGGTGTTTCCCTTGGGAGTTACACCAAAGTATATCTTAGAAATGGCAGAAAAACTCAATTCAACCAGAACCTGTTTCTTTTGAACTAAATCTCAGATTCGAACAACAAACACATATTTGTAGTGTCCTGAGTCGGGAAAGCTAAAAATACACTCCATTTTGTGATCTGGTGTGTCGCTGGGGAGTTACAGCAAAGTGTATCTCAATTTGGCAAAAGAACTCAATTCAACCAGAAAGTGTTTCTTTTGAACGAAAGCTCAGATTCAAACAACAAACACATATTAGTATTGTCCTGATTCGGGAATGCTAAAAAACAACTCCATTTTGTGATCTGGTGTTTCCCTTGGGAGTTACACCAAAGTATATCTTAGAAATGGCAGAAAAACTCAATTCAACCAGAACCTGTTTCTTTTGAACTAAATCTCAGATTCGAACAACAAACACATATTAGTAGTGTCCTGAGTCGGGAAAGCTAAAAATACACTCCATTTTGTGATCTGGTGTGTCCCTGGGGAGTTACAGCAAAGTGTATCTCAATTTGGCAAAAGAACTCAATTCAACCAGAAAGTGTTTCTTTTGAACCAAAGCTCAGATTCGAACAACAAACACATACTAGTAGTGTCCTGAGTCGGGAATGCTAAAAAACAACTCCATTTTGTGATCTGGTGTTTCCCTTGGGAGTTACACCAAAGTTTATCTTAGAAATGGCAGAAAAGCTCAATTCAACCAGAACCTGTTTCCTTTGAACTAAAGCTCAGATTCGAACAACAAACACATATTAGTAGTGTCCTGAGTCAGGAAAGCTAAAAAAACACTCCATTTTGTGATCTGGTGTTTCCCTTGGGAGTTACACCAAAGTATATCTTAGAAATGGCAGAAAAACTCAATTCAACCAGAACCTGTTTCTTTTGAACTAAATCTCAGATTCGAACAACAAACACATATTAGTAGTGTCCTGAGTCGGGAAAGCTAAAAATACACTCCATTTTGTGATCTGGTGTGTCCCTGGGGAGTTACAGCAAAGTGTATCTCAATTTGGCAAAAGAACTCAATTCAACCAGAAAGTGTTTCTTTTGAACCAAAGCTCAGATTCGAACAACAAACACATATTAGTAGTGTCCTGAGTCGGGAATGCTAAAAAACAACTCCATTTTGTGATCTGGTGTTTCCCTTGGGAGTTACACCAAAGTTTATCTTAGAAATGGCAGAAAAGCTCAATTCAACCAGAACCTGTTTCTTTTGAACTAAAGCTCAGATTCGAACAACAAACACATATTAGTAGTGTCCTGAGTCAGGAAAGCTAAAAAAACATTCCATTTGGTGATCTGGTTTTTCCCTGGGGAGTTACAGCAAAGTGTATCTCAAATTGGCAAAAGAACTCAATTCAACCAGAAAGTGTTTCTTTTGAACCAAAGCTCAGATTCGAACAACAAACACATATTACTAGTGTCCTGAGTCGGGAATGCTAAAAATCAACTCCATTTTGTGATCTGGTGTTTACCTTGGGAGTTACACCAAAGTATATCTTAGAAATGGCAGAAAAACTCAATTCAACCAGAACCTGTTTCTTTTGAACTAAAGCTCAGATTCGAACAACAAACACATATTAGTAGTGTCCTGAGTCAGGAAAGCTAAAAAAACACTCCATTTTGTGATCTGGTGTTTCCCTTGGGAGTTACACCAAAGTATATCTTAGAAATGGCAGAAAAACTCAATTCAACCAGAACCTGTTTCTTTTGAACTAAATCTCAGATTCGAACAACAAACACATATTAGTAGTGTCCTGAGTCGGGAAAGCTAAAAATACACTCCATTTTGTGATCTGGTGTGTCCCTGGGGAGTTACAGCAAAGTGTATCTCAATTTGGCAAAAGAACTCAATTCAACCAGAAAGTGTTTCTTTTGAACCAAAGCTCAGATTCGAAAAACAAACACATATTAGTAGTGTCCTGAGTCGAGAATGCTAAAAAACAACTCCATTTTGTGATCTGGTGTTTCCCTTGCGAGTAACACCAAAGTATATCTTAGAAATGGCAGAAAAACTCAATTCAACCAGAACCTGTTTCTTTTGAACTAAAGCTCAGATTCGAACAACAAACACATATTAGTAGTGTCCTGAGTCGGGAAAGCTAAAAATACACTCCATTTTGTGATCTGGTGTGTCCCTGGGGAGTTACAGCAAAGTGTATCTCAAATTGGCAAAAGAACTCAATTCAACCAGAAAGTGTTTCTTTTGAACCAAAGCTCAGATTCGAACAACAAACACATATTAGTAGTGTCCTGAGTCGGGAATGCTAAAAAACAACTCCATTTTGTGATCTGGTGTTTCCCTTGGGAGTTACACCAAAGTTTATCTTAGAAATGGCAGAAAAGCTCAATTCAACCAGAACCTGTTTCCTTTGAACTAAAGCTCAGATTCGAACAACAAACACATATTAGTAGTGTCCTGAGTCAGGAAAGCTAAAAAAACACTCCATTTTGTGATCTGGTGTTTCCCTTGGGAGTTACACCAAAGTATATCTTAGAAATGGCAGAAAAACTCAATTCAACCAGAACCTGTTTCTTTTGAACTAAATCTCAGATTCGAACAACAAACACATATTAGTAGTGTCCTGAGTCGGGAAAGCTAAAAATACACTCCATTTTGTGATCTGGTGTGTCCCTGGGGAGTTACAGCAAAGTGTATCTCAATTTGGCAAAAGAACTCAATTCAACCAGAAAGTGTTTCTTTTGAACCAAAGCTCAGATTCGAACAACAAACACATATTAGTAGTGTCCTGAGTCGGGAATGCTAAAAAACAACTCCATTTTGTGATCTGGTGTTTCCCTTGGGAGTTACACCAAAGTTTATCTTAGAAATGGCAGAAAAGCTCAATTCAACCAGAACCTGTTTCTTTTGAACTAAAGCTCAGATTCGAACAACAAACACATATTAGTAGTGTCCTGAGTCAGGAAAGCTAAAAAAACATTCCATTTGGTGATCTGGTTTTTCCCTGGGGAGTTACAGCAAAGTGTATCTCAAATTGGCAAAAGAACTCAATTCAACCAGAAAGTGTTTCTTTTGAACCAAAGCTCAGATTCGAACAACAAACACATATTAGTAGTGTCCTGAGTCAGGAAAGCTAAAAAAACATTCCATTTGGTGATCTGGTTTTTCCCTGGGGAGTTACAGCAAAGTGTATCTCAAATTGGCAAAAGAACTCAATTCAACCAGAAAGTGTTTCTTTTGAACCAAAGCTCAGATTCGAACAACAAACACATATTAGTAGTGTCCTGAGTCGGGAATGCTAAAAGACAACTCCATTTTGTGATCTGGTGTTTCCCTTGGGAGTTACACCCAAGTATATCTTAGAAATGGCAGAAAAACTCAATTCAACCAGAACCTGTTTCTTTTGAACTAAAGCTCAGATTCGAACAACAAACACATATTAGTAGTGTCCTGAGTCAGGAAAGCTAAAAAAACATTCCATTTGGTGATCTGGTTTTTCCCTGGGGAGTTACAGCAAAGTGTATCTCAAATTGGCAAAAGAACTCAATTCAACCAGAAAGTGTTTCTTTTGAACCAAAGCTCAGATTCGAACAACAAACACATATTAGTAGTGTCCTGAGTCGGGAATGCTAAAAAACAACTCCATTTTGTGATCTGGTGTTTCCCTTGGGAGTTACACCAAAGTATATCTTAGAAATGGCAGAAAAACTCAATTCAACCAGAACCTGTTTCTTTTGAACTAAATCTCAGATTCGAACAACAAACACATATTTGTAGTGTCCTTAGTCGGGAAAGCTAAAAATACACTCCATTTTGTGATCTGGTGTGTCGCTGGGGAGTTACAGCAAAGTGTATCTCAATTTGGCAAAAGAACTCAATTCAACCAGAAAGTGTTTCTTTTGAACGAAAGCTCAGATTCAAACAACAAACACATATTAGTATTGTCCTGATTCGGGAATGCTAAAAAACAACTCCATTTTGTGATCTGGTGTTTCCCTTGGGAGTTACACCAAAGTATATCTTAGAAATGGCAGAAAAACTCAATTCAACCAGAACCTGTTTCTTTTGAACTAAATCTCAGATTCGAACAACAAACACATATTAGTAGTGTCCTGAGTCGGGAAAGCTAAAAATACACTCAATTTTGTGATCTGGTGTGTCCCTGGGGAGTTACAGCAAAGTGTATCTCAATTTGGCAAAAGAACTCAATTCAACCAGAAAGTGTTTCTTTTGAACCAAAGCTCAGATTCGAACAACAAACACATATTAGTAGTGTCCTGAGTCGGGAATGCTAAAAAACAACTCCATTTTGTGATCTGGTGTTTCCCTTGGGAGTTACACCAAAGTTTATCTTAGAAATGGCAGAAAAGCTCAATTCAACCAGAACCTGTTTCCTTTGAACTAAAGCTCAGATTCGAACAACAAACACATATTAGTAGTGTCCTGAGTCAGGAAAGCTAAAAAAACACTCCATTTTGTGATCTGGTGTTTCCCTTGGGAGTTACACCAAAGTATATCTTAGAAATGGCAGAAAAACTCAATTCAACCAGAACCTGTTTCTTTTGAACTAAATCTCAGATTCGAACAACAAACACATATTAGTAGTGTCCTGAGTCGGGAAAGCTAAAAATACACTCCATTTTGTGATCTGGTGTGTCCCTGGGGAGTTACAGCAAAGTGTATCTCAATTTGGCAAAAGAACTCAATTCAACCAGAAAGTGTTTCTTTTGAACCAAAGCTCAGATTCGAACAACAAACACATATTAGTAGTGTCCTGAGTCGGGAATGCTAAAAAACAACTCCATTTTGTGATCTGGTGTTTCCCTTGGGAGTTACACCAAAGTTTATCTTAGAAATGGCAGAAAAGCTCAATTCAACCAGAACCTGTTTCTTTTGAACTAAAGCTCAGATTCGAACAACAAACACATATTAGTAGTGTCCTGAGTCAGGAAAGCTAAAAAAACATTCCATTTGGTGATCTGGTTTTTCCCTGGGGAGTTACAGCAAAGTGTATCTCAAATTGGCAAAAGAACTCAATTCAACCAGAAAGTGTTTCTTTTGAACCAAAGCTCAGATTCGAACAACAAACACATATTACTAGTGTCCTGAGTCGGGAATGCTAAAAATCAACTCCATTTTGTGATCTGGTGTTTACCTTGGGAGTTACACCAAAGTATATCTTAGAAATGGCAGAAAAACTCAATTCAACCAGAACCTGTTTCTTTTGAACTAAAGCTCAGATTCGAACAACAAACACATATTAGTAGTGTCCTGAGTCAGGAAAGCTAAAAAAACACTCCATTTTGTGATCTGGTGTTTCCCTTGGGAGTTACACCAAAGTATATCTTAGAAATGGCAGAAAAACTCAATTCAACCAGAACCTGTTTCTTTTGAACTAAATCTCAGATTCGAACAACAAACACATATTAGTAGTGTCCTGAGTCGGGAAAGCTAAAAATACACTCCATTTTGTGATCTGGTGTGTCCCTGGGGAGTTACAGCAAAATGTATCTCAATTTGGCAAAAGAACTCAATTCAACCAGAAAGTGTTTCTTTTGAACCAAAGCTCAGATTCGAAAAACAAACACATATTAGTAGTGTCCTGAGTCGAGAATGCTAAAAAACAACTCCATTTTGTGATCTGGTGTTTCCCTTGCGAGTAACACCAAAGTATATCTTAGAAATGGCAGAAAAACTCAATTCAACCAGAACCTGTTTCTTTTGAACTAAAGCTCAGATTCGAACAACAAACACATATTAGTAGTGTCCTGAGTCGGGAAAGCTAAAAATACACTCCATTTTGTGATCTGGTGTGTCCCTGGGGAGTTACAGCAAAGTGTATCTCAAATTGGCAAAAGAACTCAATTCAACCAGAAAGTGTTTCTTTTGAACCAAAGCTCAGATTCGAACAACAAACACATATTAGTAGTGTCCTGAGTCGGGAATGCTAAAAAACAACTCCATTTTGTGATCTGGTGTTTCCCTTGGGAGTTACACCAAAGTATATCTTAGAAATGGCAGAAAAACTCAATTCAACCAGAACCTGTTTCTTTTGAACTAAATCTCAGATTTGAACAACAAACACATATTAGTAGTGTCCTGAGTCGGGAAAGCTAAAAATACACTCCATTTTGTGATCTGGTGTGTCCCTGGGGAGTTACAGCAAAGTGTATCTCAATTTGGCAAAAGAACTCAATTCAACCAGAAAGTGTTTCTTTTGAACCAAAGCTCAGATTCGAACAACAAACACATATTAGTAGTGTCCTGAGTCGGGAATGCTAAAAAACAACTCCATTTTGTGATCTGGTGTTTCCCTTGGGAGTTACACCAAAGTATATCTTAGAAATGGCAGAAAAACTCAATTCAACCAGAACCTGTTTCTTTTGAACTAAATCTCAGATTTGAACAACAAACACATATTAGTAGTGTCCTGAGTCGGGAAAGCTAAAAATACACTCCATTTTGTGATCTGGTGTGTCCCTGGGGAGTTACAGCAAAGTGTATCTCAATTTGGCAAAAGAACTCAATTCAACCAGAAAGTGTTTCTTTTGAACCAAAGCTCAGATTCGAACAACAAACACATATTAGTAGTGTCCTGAGTCGGGAATGCTAAAAAACAACTCCATTTTGTGATCTGGTGTTTCCCTTGGGAGTTACACCAAAGTTTATCTTAGAAATGGCAGAAAAGCTCAATTCAACCAGAACCTGTTTCCTTTGAACTAAAGCTCAGATTCGAACAACAAACACATATTAGTAGTGTCCTGAGTCAGGAAAGCTAAAAAAACACTCCATTTTGTGATCTGGTGTTTCCCTTGGGAGTTACACCAAAGTATATCTTAGAAATGGCAGAAAAACTCAATTCAACCAGAACCTGTTTCTTTTGAACTAAATCTCAGATTCGAACAACAAACACATATTAGTAGTGTCCTGAGTCGGGAAAGCTAAAAATACACTCCATTTTGTGATCTGGTGTGTCCCTGGGGAGTTACAGCAAAGTGTATCTCAATTTGGCAAAAGAACTCAATTCAACCAGAAAGTGTTTCTTTTGAACCAAAGCTCAGATTCGAACAACAAACACATATTAGTAGTGTCCTGAGTCGGGAATGCTAAAAAACAACTCCATTTTGTGATCTGGTGTTTCCCTTGGGAGTTACACCAAAGTTTACATTAGAAATGGCAGAAAAGCTCAATTCAACCAGAACCTGTTTCTTTTGAACTAAAGCTCAGATTCGAACAACAAACACATATTAGTAGTGTCCTGAGTCAGGAAAGCTAAAAAAACATTCCATTTGGTGATCTGGTTTTTCCCTGGGGAGTTACAGCAAAGTGTATCTCAAATTGGCAAAAGAACTCAATTCAACCAGAAAGTGTTTCTTTTGAACCAAAGCTCAGATTCGAACAACAAACACATATTAGTAGTGTCCTGAGTCAGGAAAGCTAAAAAAACATTCCATTTGGTGATCTGGTTTTTCCCTGGGGAGTTACAGCAAAGTGTATCTCAAATTGGCAAAAGAACTCAATTCAACCAGAAAGTGTTTCTTTTGAACCAAAGCTCAGATTCGAACAACAAACACATATTAGTAGTGTCCTGAGTCGGGAATGCTAAAAGACAACTCCATTTTGTGATCTGGTGTTTCCCTTGGGAGTTACACCCAAGTATATCTTAGAAATGGCAGAAAAACTCAATTCAACCAGAACCTGTTTCTTTTGAACTAAAGCTCAGATTCGAACAACAAACACATATTAGTAGTGTCCTGAGTCAGGAAAGCTAAAAAAACATTCCATTTGGTGATCTGGTTTTTCCCTGGGGAGTTACAGCAAAGTGTATCTCAAATTGGCAAAAGAACTCAATTCAACCAGAAAGTGTTTCTTTTGAACCAAAGCTCAGATTCGAACAACAAACACATATTAGTAGTGTCCTGAGTCGGGAATGCTAAAAAACAACTCCATTTTGTGATCTGGTGTTTCCCTTGGGAGTTACACCAAAGTATATCTTAGAAATGGCAGAAAAACTCAATTCAACCAGAACCTGTTTCTTTTGAACTAAATCTCAGATTCGAACAACAAACACATATTTGTAGTGTCCTGAGTCGGGAAAGCTAAAAATACACTCCATTTTGTGATCTGGTGTGTCGCTGGGGAGTTACAGCAAAGTGTATCTCAATTTGGCAAAAGAACTCAATTCAACCAGAAAGTGTTTCTTTTGAACGAAAGCTCAGATTCAAACAACAAACACATATTAGTATTGTCCTGATTCGGGAATGCTAAAAAACAACTCCATTTTGTGATCTGGTGTTTCCCTTGGGAGTTACACCAAAGTATATCTTAGAAATGGCAGAAAAACTCAATTCAACCAGAACCTGTTTCTTTTGAACTAAAGCTCAGATTCGAACAACAAACACATATTAGTAGTGTCCTGAGTCGGGAAAGCTAAAAATACACTCCATTTTGTGATCTGGTGTGTCCCTGGGGAGTTACAGCAAAGTGTATCTCAATTTGGCAAAAGAACTCAATTTAACCAGAACCTGTTTCTTTTGAACCAAAGCTCAGATTCGAAGAACAAACACATATTAGTAGTGTCCTGAGTCGGGAATGCTAAAAAACAACTCCATTTTGTGATCTGGTGTTTCCCTTGGGAGGTACACCAAAGTATATCTTAGAAACGGCAGAAAAACTCAATTCAACCAGAAAGTGTTTCTTTTGAACCAAAGCTCAGATTCGAACAACAAACACATATTAGTAGTGTCCTGAGTCGGGAATGCTAAAAAACAACTCCATTTTGTGATCTGGTGTTTCCCTTGGGAGTTACACCAAAGTATATCTTAGAAATGGCAGAAAAACTCAATTCAACCAGAACCTGTTTCTTTTGAACCAAAGCTCAGATTCGAAGAACAAACACATATTAGTAGTGTCCTGAGTCGGGAATGGTAAAAAAAACCTCCATTTTGTGATCTGGTGTTTCACTTGCGAGTTACACCAAAGTATATCTTAGAAATGGCAGAAAAACTCAATTCAACCAGAACCTGTTTCTTTTGAACTAAAGCTCAGATTCGAACAACAAACACATATTAGTAGTGTCCTCAGTCGGGAAAGCTAAAAATACACTCCATTTTGTGATCTGGTGTGTCCCTGGGGAGTTACAGCAAAGTGTATCTCAATTTGGGAAAAGAACTCAATTTAAGTAGAAAGTGTTTCTTTTGAACCAAAGCTCAGATTCGAACAACAAACACATATTAGTAGTGTCCTGAGTCGGGAATGCCAAAAAACAACTCCATTTTGTGATCTGGTGTTTCCCTTGGGAGTTACACGAAAGTACATCTTAGAAATGGCAGAAAAACTCAATTCAACCAGAACCTGTTTCTTTTGAACTAAAGCGCAGATTCGAACAACAAACACATATTAGTAGTGTCATGAGTCGGGAAAGCTAAAAATACACTCCATTTTGTGATCTGGTGTTTCCTTGGGGAGTTACAGCAAAGTGTATCTCAATTTGGCAAAAGAACTCAATTCAACCAGAAAGTGTTTCTTTTGAACCAAAGCTCAGATTCGAACAACAAACACATATTAGTAGTGTCCTGAGTCAGGAATGTTAAAAACTACTCCATTTTGTGATCTGGTGTTTCCCTTGGGAATTACACGAAAGTTTATCTTAGAAATGGCAGAAAAGCTCAATTCAACCAGAACCTGTTTCTTTTGAACTAAAGCTCAGATTCGAACAACAAACACATATTAGTAGTGTCCTGAGTCAGGAAAGCTAAAAAAACACTCCATTTGGTGATCTGGTGTTTCCCTTGGGAATTACACCAAAGTTTATCTTAGAAATGGCAGAAAAGCTCAATTCAACCAGAACCTGTTTCTTTTGAACTAAAGCTCAGATTCGAACAACAAACACATATTAGTAGTGTCCTGAGTCGGGAAAGCTAAAAATACACTCCATTTTGTGACCTGGTGTGTCCCTGGGGAGTTACAGCAAAGTGTATCTGAATTTGGCAAAAGAACTCAATTCAACCAGAACCTGTTTCTTTTGAACCAAAGCTCAGATTCGAACAACAAACACATATTAGTAGTGTCCTGAGTCAGGAATGCTAAAAAACTACTCCATTTTGTGATCTGGTGTTTCCCTTGGGAATTACACCAAAGTTTATCTTAGAAATGGCAGAAAAGCTCAATTCAACCAGAACCTGTTTCTTTTGAACTAAAGCTCAGATTCGAACAACAAACACATATTAGTAGTGTCCTGAGTCAGGAAAGCTAAAAATACACTCCATTTTGTGATCTGGTGTTTCCCTGGGGAGTTACAGCAAAGTGTATCTGAATTTGGCAAAAGAACTCAATTCAACCAGAAAGTGTTTCTTTTGAACCAAAGCTCAGATTCGAACAACAAACACATATTAGTAGTGTCCTGAGTCAGGAATGCTAAAAACTACTCCATTTTGTGATCTGGTGTTTCCCTTGGGAATTACACGAAAGTTTATCTTAGAAATGGCAGAAAAGCTCAATTCAACCAGAACCTGTTTCTTTTGAACTAAAGCTCAGATTCGAACAACAAACACATATTAGTAGTGTCCTGAGTCAGGAAAGCTAAAAAAACACTTCATTTTGTGATCTGGTGTTTCCCTGGGGTGTTACAGCAAAGTGTATCTCAATTTGGCAAAAGAACTCAATTCAACCAGAAAGTGTTTCTTTTGAACCAAAGCTCAGATTCGAACAACAAACACATATTAGTAGTGTCCTGAGTCGGGAATGCTAAAAAACAACTCCATTTTGTGATCTGGTGTTTCCCTTGGGAGTTACACCAAAGTATATCTTAGAAATGGAAGAAAAACTCAATTCAACCAGAACCTGTTTCTTTTGAACCAAAGCTCAGATTCGAAGAACAAACACATATTAGTAGTGTCCTGAGTCGGGAATGCTAAAAAACAACTCCATTTTGTGATCTGGTGTTTCACTTGCGAGTTACACCAAAGTATATCTTAGAAATGGCAGAAAAACTCAATTCAACCAGAACCTGTTTCTTTTGAACCAAAGCTCAGATTCGAACAACAAACACATATTAGTAGTGTCCTGAGTCGGGAAAGCTAAAAATACACTCCATTTTGTGATCTGGTGTGTCCCTGGGGAGTTACAGCAAAGTGTATCTCAATTTGGCAAAAGAACTCAATTTAACCAGAAAGTGTTTCTTTTGAACCAAAGCTCAGATTCGAACAACTCCATTTTGTGATCTGGTGTTTCCCTTGGGAGTTACACCAAAGTACATCTTAGAAATGGCAGTAAAACTCAATTCAACCAGAACCTGTTTCTTTTGAACTAAAGCTCATATTCGAACAACAAACACATATTAGTAGTGTCCTGAGTCGGGAAAGCTAAAAATACACTCCATTTTGTGATCTGGTGTTTCCCTGGGGAGTTACAGCAAAGTGTATCTGAATTTGGCAAAAGAACTCAATTCAACCAGAAAGTGTTTCTTTTGAACCAAAGCTCAGATTCGAACAACAAACACATATTAGTAGTGTCCTGAGTCAGGAATGCTAAAAACTACTCCATTTTGTGATCTGGTGTTTCCCTTGGGAGTTACACCAAAGTTTATCTTAGAAATGGCAGAAAACCTCAATTCAACCAGAACCTGTTTCTTTTGAACTAAAGCTCAGATTCGAACAACAAACACATATTAGTAGTGTCCTGAGTCGGGAAAGCTAAAAATACACTCCATTTTGTGATCTGGTGTTTCCCTGGGGAGTTACAGCAAAGTGTATCTGAATTTGGCAAAAGAACTCAATTCAACCAGAACCTGTTTCTTTTGAACTAAAGCTCAGATTCGAACAACAAACACATATTAGTTGTGTCCTGAGTCGGGAAAGCTAAACATACACTCCATTTTGTGATCTGGTGTTTCCCTGGGGAGTTACAGCAAAGTGTATCTCAATTTGGCAAAAGAACTCAATTCAACCAGAAAGAGTTTCTTTTGAACCAAAGCTCAGATTCGAACAACAAACACATATTAGTAGTGTCCTGAGTCGGGAATGCTAAAAAACAACTCCATTTTGTGATCTGGTGTTTCCCTTGGGAATTACACCAAAGTTTATCTAAGAATAGGGAGAAAAGCTCAATTCAACCAGAACCTGTTTCTTTTGAACTAAAGCTCAGATTCGAACAACAAACACATATTAGTAGTGTCCTGAGTCGGGAAAGCTAAAAATACACTCCATTTGGTGATCTGGTGTTTCCCTGCGGAGTTACAGCAAAGTGTATCTGAATTTGGCAAAAGAACTCAATTCAACCAGAAAGAGTTTCTTTTGAACCAAAGCTCAGATTCGAACAACAAACACATATTAGTTGTGTCCTGAGTCGGGAAAGCTAAACATACACTCCATTTTGTGATCTGGTGTTTCCCTGGGGAGTTACAGCAAAGTGTATCTCAATTTGGCAAAAGAACTCAATTCAACCAGAAAGTGTTTCTTTTGAACCAAACCTCAGATTCGAACAACAAACACATATTAGTAGTGTTCTGAGTCGGGAATGCTAAAAAACTACTCCATTTTGTGATCTGGTGTTTCCCTGGGGAGTTACAGCAAAGTGTATCTCAAATTGGCAAAAGAACTCAATTCAACCAGAATCTTTTGAACCAAAGCTCAGATTCGAACAACAAACACATATTAGTAGTGTCCTGAGTCGGGAATGCTAAAAAACAACTCCATTTTGTGATCTGGTGTTTCCCTTGGGAGTTACACCAAAGTACATCTTAGAAATGGAAGAAAAACTCAATTCAACCAGAACCTCTTTCTTTTGAACTAAAGCTCAGATTCGAACAACAAACACATATTAGTAGTGTCCTGAGTCGGGAAAGCTAAAAATACACTCCATTTTGTGATCTGGTGTTTCCCTTGGGAATTACACCAAAGATTATCTTAGAAATGGCAGAAAAGCTCAATTCAACCAGAACCTGTTTCTTTTGAACTAAAGCTCAGATTCGAACAACAAACATATATTAGTAGTGTCCTGAGTCGGGAAAGCTAAAAATACACTCCATTTTGTGATCTGGTGTTTCCCTGGGGAGTTACAGCAAAGTGTATCTCAATTTGGCAAAAGAACTCAATTCAACCAGAAAGTGTTTCTTTTGAACCAAAGCTCAGATTCGAACAACAAACACATATTAGTAGTGTCCTGAGTCGGGAATGCTAAAAAACTAGTCCATTTTGTCATCTGGTGTTTCCCTGGGGAGTTACACCAAAGTGTATCTCAATTTGGCAAAAGAACTCAATTCAACCAGAACCTGTTTCTTTTGAACCAAAGCTCAGATTCGAACAACAAACACATATTAGTAGTGTCCTGAGTCAGGAAAGCTAAAAAAACACTCCATTTTGTGATCTGGTGATTCCCTGGGGAGTTACAGCAAAGTGTATCTGAATTTGGCAAAAGAACTCAATTCAACCAGCAAGTGCTTCTTTTGAACCAAAGCTCAGATTCGAACAACAAACACATATTAGTAGTGTCCTGAGTCGGGAAAGCTAAAAATACACTCCATTTTGTTGTGTTTCCCTTGGGAATTACACCAAAGTTTATCTTAGAAATGGCAGAAAAGCTCAATCCAACCAGAACCTGTTTCTTTTGAACCAAAGCTCAGATTCAAACAACAAACACATATTAGTAGTGTCCTGAGTCGGGAATGCTAAAAAACCACTCCATTTTGTGATCTGGTGTTTCCCTTGGGAGTTACACCAAAGTTTATCTTAGAAATGGCACAAAAACTCAATTCAACCAGAATCTGTTTCTCTTGAACTAAAGCTCAGATTCGAACAACAAATGCATATTAGTAGTGTCCTGAGTCGGGAAAGCTAAAAAAACACTCCATTTTGTGATCTGGTGATTCCCTGGGGAGTTACAGCAAAGTGTATCTGAATTTGGCAAAAGAACTCAATTCAACCAGAAAGTGTTTCTTTTGAACCAAACCTCAGATTCGAACAACAAACACATATTAGTAGTGTCCTGAGTCGGGAATGCTAAAAAACTACTCCATTTTGTGATCTTGTGTTTCCCTGGGGAGTTACAGCAAAGTGTATCTCAATTTGGCAAAAGAACTCAATTCAACCAGAAAGTGTTTCTTTTGAACCAAAGCTCAGATTCAAACAACAAACACATATTAGTAGTGTCCTGAGTCGGGAATGCTAAAAAACTACTCCATTTTGTGATCTGGTGTTTCCCTGGGGAGTTACAGCAAAGTGTATCTCAAATTGGCAAAAGAACTCAATTCAACCAGAATCTTTTGAACCAAAGCTCAGATTCGAACAACAAACACATATTAGTAGTGTCCTGAGTCGGGAATGCTAAAAAACAACTCCATTTTGTGATCTGGTGTTTCCCTTGGGAGTTACACCAAAGTACATCTTAGAAATGGAAGAAAAACTCAATTCAACCAGAACCTGTTTCTTTTGAACTAAAGCTCAGATTCGAACAACAAACACATATTAGTAGTGTCCTGAGTCGGGAAAGCTAAAAATACACTCCATTTTGTGATCTGGTGTTTCCCTGGGGAGTTACAGCAAAGTGTATCTCAATTTGGCAAAAGAACTCAATTCAACCAGAAAGTGTTTCTTTTGAACCAAACCTCAGATTCGAACAACAAACACATATTAGTAGTGTCCTGAGTCGGGAATGCTAAAAAACTAGTCCATTTTGTCATCTGGTGTTTCCCTGGGGAGTTACACCAAAGTGTATCTCAATTTGGCAAAAGAACTCAATTCAACCAGAACCTGTTTCTTTTGAACCAAAGCTCAGATTCGAACAACAAACACATATTAGTAGTGTCCTGAGTCAGGAAAGCTAAAAAAACACTCCATTTTGTGATCTGGTGATTCCCTGGGGAGTTACAGCAAAGTGTATCTGAATTTGGCAAAAGAACTCAATTCAACCAGCAAGTGCTTCTTTTGAACCAAAGCTCAGATTCGAACAACAAACACATATTAGTAGTGTCCTGAGTCGGGAAAGCTAAAAATACACTCCATTTTGTTATCTCGTGTTTCCCTTGGGAATTACACCAAAGTTTATCTTAGAAATGGCAGAAAAGCTCAATTCAACCAGAACCTGTTTCTTTTGAACTAAAGCTCAGATTCGAACAACAAACACATATTAGTAGTGTCCTGAGTCGGGAATGCTAAAAAACCACTCCATTTTGTGATCTGGTGTTTCCCTTGGGAATTACACCAATGTTTATCTTAGAAATGGCAGAAAAGCTCAATCCAACCAGAACCTGTTTCTTTTGAACCAAAGCTCAGATTCGAAAAACAAACACATATTAGTAGTGTCCTGAGTCGGGAAAGCTAAAAAAACACTCCATTTTGTGATCTGGTGATTCCCTGGGGAGTTACAGCAAAGTGTATCTGAATTTGGCAAAAGAACTCAATTCAACCAGAAAGTGTTTCTTTTGAACCAAACCTCAGATTCGAACAACAAACACATATTAGTAGTGTCCTGAGTCGGGAATGCTAAAAAACTACTCCATTTTGTGATCTGGTGTTTCCCTTGGGAATTACACCAAAGTTTATCTTAGAAATGGCAGAAAAGCTCAATCCAACCAGAACCTATTTCTTTTGAACCAAAGCTCAGATTCAAACAACAAACACATATTAGTAGTGTCCTGAGTCGGGAATGCTAAAAAACCACTCCATTTTGTGATCTGGTGTTTCCCTTGGGAGTTACACCAAAGTTTATCTTAGAAATGGCACAAAAACTCAATTCAACCAGAACCTGTTTCTCTTGAACTAAAGCTCAGATTCGAACAACAAACACATATTAGTAGTGTCCTGAGTCGGGAAAGCTAAAAAAACACTCCATTTTGTGATCTGGTGATTCCCTGGGGAGTTACAGCAAAGTGTATCTGAATTTGGCAAAAGAACTCAATTCAACCAGAAAGTGTTTCTTTTGAACCAAACCTCAGATTCGAACAACAAACACATATTAGTAGTGTCCTGAGTCGGGAATGCTAAAAAACTACTCCATTTTGTGATCTGGTGTTTCCCTGGGGAGTTACAGAAAAGTGTATCTCAAATTGGCAAAAGAACTCAATACAACCAGAATCTTTTGAACCAAAGCTCAGATTCGAACAACAAACACATATTAGTAGTGTCCTGAGTCGGGAATGCTAAAAAACAACTCCATTTTGTGATCTGGTGTTTCCCTTGGGAGTTACACCAAAGTACATCTTAGAAATGGCAGAAAAACTCAATTCAACCAGAACCTGTTTCCTTTGAACTAAAGCTCAGATTCGAACAACAAACACATATTAGTAGTGTCCTGAGTCGGGAAAGCTAAAAATACACTCCATTTTGTGATCTGGTGTTTCCCTTGGGAGTTACAGCAAAGTGTATCTGAATTTGGCAAAAGAACTCAATTCAACCAGAAAGTGTTTCTTTTGAACCAAACCTCAGATTCACCAAAGGAACCTGTTTCTTTTGAACTAAAGCTCAGATTCGAACAACAAACACATATTAGTAGTGTCCTGAGTCGGGAAAGCTAAAAATACACTCCATTTTGTGATCTGGTGTTTCCCTTGGGAATTATACCAAAGATTATCTTAGAAATGGCAGAAAGCTCAATTCAACCAGAACCTGTTTCTTTTGAACTAAAGCTCAGATTCGAACAACAAACACATATTAGTAGTGTCCTGAGTAGGGAAAGCTAAAAATACACTCCATTTTGTGATCTGGTGTTTCCCTGGGGAGTTACAGCAAAGTGTATCTCAATTTGGCAAAAGAACTCAATTCAACCAGAACCTGTTTCTTTTGAACTAAAGCTCAGATTCGAACAACAAACACATATTAGTAGTGTCCTGAGTCAGGAAAGCTAAAAAAAACACTCCATTTTGTGATCTGGTGATTCCCTGGGGACTTACAGCAAAGTGTATCTGAATTTGGCAAAAGAACTCAATTCCACCAGAAAGTGTTTCTTTTGAACCAAAGTTCAGATTCGAACAACAAACACATATTAGTAGTGTCCTGAGTCAGGAAAGCTAAAAAAACACTCCATTTTGTGATCTGGTGATTCCCTGGGGAGTCACAGCAAAGTGTATCTGAATTTGGCAAAAGAACTCAATTCAGCCAGAAAGTGTTTCTTTTGAACCAAACCTCAGATTCGAACAACAAACACATATTAGTAGTGTCCTGAGTCGGGAATGCTAAAAAACTACTCCATTTTGTGATCTGGTGTTTCCCTGGGGAGTTACAGCAAAGTGTATCTCAAATTGGCAAAAGAACTCAATTCAACCAGAATCTTTTGAACCAAAGCTCAGATTCGAACAACAAACACATATTAGTAGTGTCCTGAGTCGGGAATGCTAAAAAACAACTCCATTTTGTGATCTGGTGTTTCCCTTGGGAGTTACACCAAAGTACATCTTAGAAATGGCAGAAAAACTCAATTCAACCAGAACCTGTTTCTTTTGAACTAAAGCTCAGATTCGAACAACAAACACATATTAGTAGTGTCCTGAGTCGGGAAAGCTAAAAAAACACTCCATTTTGTGATCTGGTGATTCCCTGGGGAGTTACAGCAAAGTGTATCTCAATTTGGCAAAAGAACTCAATTCAACCAGAAAGTGTTTCTTTTGAACCAAAGCTCAGATTCGAACAACAAACACATATTAGTAGTGTCCTGAGTCAGGAAAGCTAAAAAAACACTCCATTTTGTGATCTGGTGATTCCCTGGGGAGTCACAGCAAAGTGCATCTGAATTTGGCAAAAGAACTCAATTCAACCAGAAAGTGTTTCTTTTGAACCAAACCTCAGATTCGAACAACAAACACATATTAGTAGTGTCCTGAGTCAGGAAAGCTAAAAAAACACTCCATTTTGTGATCTGGTGATTCCCTGGGGAGTCACAGCAAAGTGTATCTGAATTTGGCAAAAGAACTCAATTCAACCAGAAAGTGTTTCTTTTGAACCAAACCTCAGATTCGAACAGCAAACACATATTAGTAGTGTCCTGAGTCGGGAATGCTAAAAAAACACTCCATTTTGTGATCTGGTGATTCCCTGGGGAGTTACAGCAAAGTGTATCTCAATTTGGCAAAAGAACTCAATTCAACCAGAAAGTGTTTCTTTTGAACCAAAGCTCAGATTCGAACAACAAACACATATTAGTAGTGTCCTGAGTCAGGAAAGCTAAAAAAACACTCCATTTTGTGATCTGGTGATTCCCTGGGGAGTCACAGCAAAGTGTATCTGAATTTGGCAAAAGAACTCAATTCAACCAGAAAGTGTTTCTTTTGAACCAAACCTCAGATTCGAACAACAAACACATATTAGTAGTGTCCTGAGTCGGGAATGCTAAAAAACTACTCCATTTTGTGATCTGGTGTTTCCCTGGGGAGTTACAGCAAAGTGTATCTCAAATTGGCAAAAGAACTCAATTCAACCAGAATCTTTTGAACCAAAGCTCAGATTCGAACAACAAACACATATTAGTAGTGTCCTGAGTCGGGAATGCTAAAAAACAACTCCATTTTGTGATCTGGTGTTTCCCTTGGGAGTTACACCAAAGTACATCTTAGAAATGGCAGAAAAACTCAATTCAACCAGAACCTGTTTCTTTTGAACTAAAGCTCAGATTCGAACAACAAACACATATTAGTAGTGTCCTGGGTCGGGAAAGCTAAAAATACACTCCATTTTGTGATCTGGTGTTTCCCTTGGGAATTACACCAAAGATTATCTTAGAAATGGCAGAAAAGATCAATTCAACCAGAACCTGTTTCTTTTGAACTAAAGCTCAGATTCGAACAACAAACACATATTAGTAGTGTCCTGAGTAGGGAAAGCTAAAAATACACTCCATTTTGTGATCTGGTGTTTCCCTGGGGAGTTCTAGCAAAGTATATCTCAATTTGGCAAAAGAACTCAATTCAACCAGAAAGTGTTTCTTTTGAACCAAAGCTCAGATTCGAACAACAAACACATATTAGTAGTGTCCTGAGTCGGGAATGCTAAAAAACTAGTCCATTTTGTCATCTGGTGTTTCCCTGGGGAGTTACACCAAAGTGTATCTCAATTTGGCAAAATAACTCAATTCAACCAGAACCTGTTTCTTTTGAACTAAAGCTCAGATTCGAACAACAAACACATATTAGTAGTGTCCTGAGTCAGGAAAGCTAAAAAAAACACTCCATTTTGTGATCTGGTGATTCCCTGGGGAGTTACAGCAAAGTGTATCTGAATTTGGCAAAAGAACTCAATTCAACCAGATAGTGCTTCTTTTGAACCAAAGCTCAGATTCGAACAACAAACACATATTAGTAGTGTCCTGAGTCGGGAATGCTAAAAAACAACTCCATTTTGTGATCTGGTGTTTCCCTTGGGAGTTACACCAAAGTATATCTTAGAAATGGCAGAAAAACTCAATTCAACCAGAACCTGTTTCTTTTGAACTAAAGCTCAGATTCGAACAACAAACACATATTAGTAGTGTCCTGAGTCGGGAAAGCTAAAAATACACTCCATTTTGTGATCTGGTGTTTCCCTTGGGAATTACACCAATGTTTATCTTAGAAATGGCAGAAAAGCTCAATCCAACCAGAACCTGTTTCTTTTGAACCAAAGTTCAGATTCGAACAACAAACACATATTAGTAGTGTCCTGAGTCGGGAATGCGAAAAAACCACTCCATTTTGTGATCTGGTGTTTCCCTTGGGAGTTACACCAAAGTATATCTTAGAAATGGCAGAAAAACTCAATTTAACCAGAACCAGTTTCTTTTGAACTAAAGCTCAGATTCGAAAAACAAACACATATTAGTAGTGTCCTGAGTCGGGAAAGCTAAAAAAACACTCCATTTTGTGATCTGGTGATTCCCTGGGGAGTTACAGCAAAGTGTATCTCAATTTGGCAAAAGAACTCAATTCAACCAGAAAGTGTTTCTTTTGAACCAAAGCTCAGATTCGAACAACAAACACATATTAGTAGTGTCCTGAGTCAGGAAAGCTAAAAAAACACTCCATTTTGTGATCTGGTGATTCCCTGGGGAGTCACAGCAAAGTGTATCTGAATTTGGCAAAAGAACTCAATTCAACCAGAAAGTGTTTCTTTTGAACCAAAGCTCAGATTCGAACAACAAACACATATTAGTAGTGTCCTGAGTCGGGAATGCTAAAAAACTACTCCATTTTGTGATCTGGTGTTTCCCTGGGGAGTTACAGCAAAGTGTATCTCAAATTGGCAAAAGAACTCAATTCAACCAGAATCTTTTGAACCAAAGCTCAGATTCGAACAACAAACACATATTAGTAGTGTCCTGAGTCGGGAATGCTAAAAAACAACTCCATTTTGTGATCTGGTGTTTCCCTTGGGAGTTACACCAAAGTACATCTTAGAAATGGCAGAAAAACTCAATTCAACCAGAACCTGTTTCTTTTGAACTAAAGCTCAGATTCGAACAACAAACACATATTAGTAGTGTCCTGAGTCGGGAAAGCTAAAAATACACTCCATTTTGTGATCTGGTGTTTCCCTTGGGAATTACACCAAAGATTATCTTAGAAATGGCAGAAAAGCTCAATTCAACCAGAACCTGTTTCTTTTGAACTAAAGCTCAGATTCGAACAACAAACACATATTAGTAGTGTCCTGAGTAGGGAAAGCTAAAAATACACTCCATTTTGTGATCTGGTGGTTCCCTGGGGAGTTCTAGCAAAGTATATCTCAATTTGGCAAAAGAACTCAATTCAACCAGAAAGTGTTTCTTTTGAACCAAAGCTCAGATTCGAACAACAAACACATATTAGTAGTGTCCTGAGTCGGGAATGCTAAAAAACTAGTCCATTTTGTCATCTGGTGTTTCCCTGGGGAGTTACACCAAAGTGTATCTCAATTTGGCAAAAGAACTCAATTCAACCAGAACCTGTTTCTTTCGAACTAAAGCTCAGATTCGAACAACAAACACATATTAGTAGTGTCCTGAGTCAGGAAAGCTAAAAAAACACTCCATTTTGTGATCTGGTGATTCCCTGGGGAGTTACAGCAAAGTGTATCTGAATTTGGCAAAAGAACTCAATTCAACCAGAAAGTGCTTCTTTTGAACCAAAGCTCAGATTCGAACAACAAACACATATTAGTAGTGTCCTGAGTCGGGAATGCTAAAAAACAACTCCATTTTGTGATCTGGTGTTTCCCTTGGGAGTTACACCAAAGTATATCTTAGAAATGGCAGAAAAACTCAATTCAACCAGAACCTGTTTCTTTTGAACTAAAGCTCAGATTCGAACAACAAACACATATTAGTAGTGTCCTGAGTCGGGAAAGCTAAAAATACACTCCATTTTGTGATCTGGTGTTTCCCTTGGGAATTACACCAATGTTTATCTTAGAAATGGCAGAAAAGCTCAATCCAACCAGAACCTGTTTCTTTTGAACCAAAGTTCAGATTCGAACAACAAACACATATTAGTAGTGTCCTGAGTCGGGAATGCGAAAAAACCACTCCATTTTGTGATCTGGTGTTTCCCTTGGGAGTTACACCAAAGTATATCTTAGAAATGGCAGAAAAACTCAATTTAACCAGAACCAGTTTCTTTTGAACTAAAGCTCAGATTCGAAAAACAAACACATATTAGTAGTGTCCTGAGTCGGGAAAGCTAAAAAAACACTCCATTTTGTGATCTGGTGATTCCCTGGGGAGTTACAGCAAAGTGTATCTGAATTTGGCAAAAGAACTCAATTCAACCAGAAAGTGTTTCTTTTGAACCAAACCTCAGATTCGAACAACAAACACATATTAGTAGTGTCCTGAGTCAGGAAATCTAAAAAAACACTCCATTTTCTGATCTGGTGATTCCCTGGGGAGTTACAGCAAAGTGTATCTGAATTTGGCAAAAGAACTCAATTCAACCAGAAAGTATTTCTTTTGAACCAAAGCTCAGATTCGAACAACAAACACATATTAGTAGTGTCCTGAGTCGGAAATGCTAAAAAACTACTCCATTTTGTGATCTGGTGTTTCCCTGGGGAGTTACAGCAAAGTGTATCTCAAATTGGCAAAAGAACTCAATTCAACCAGAATCTTTTGAACCAAAGCTCAGATTCGAACAACAAACACATATTAGTAGTGTCCTGAGTCAGGAATGCTAAAAAACAACTCCATTTTGTGATCTGGTGTTTCCCTTGGGAGTTACACCAAAGTATATCTTAGAAATGGGAGAAAAACTCAATTCAACCAGAACCTGTTTCTTTTGAACTAAAGCTCAGATTCGAACAACAAACACATATTAGTAGTGTCCTGAGTCGGGAAAGCTAAAAATACACTCCATTTTGTGATCTGGTGTTTCCCTTGGGAATTACACCAAAGTTTATCTTAGAAATGGCAGAAAAGCTCAATTCAACTAGAACCTGTTTCTTTTGAACTAAAGCTCAGATTCGAACAACAAACACATATTAGTAGTGTCCTGAGTCAGGAAAGCTAAAAATACACTCCATTTTGTGATCTGGTGTTTCCCTGGGGAGTTACAGCAAAGTGTATCTCAATTTGGCAAAAGAACTCAATTCAACCAGAATCCTTTGATCCAAAGCTCAGATTCGAACAACAAACACATATTAGTAGTGTCCTGAGTCGGGAATGCTAAAAAACAACTCCATTTTGTGATCTGGTGTTTCCCTGGGGAGTTACAGCAAAGTGTATCTCAAATTGGCAAAAGAACTCAATTCAACCAAAATCTTTTGAACCAAAGCTCAGATTCGAACAACAAACACATATTAGTAGTGTCCTGAGTCGGGAATGCTAAAAATACACTCCATTTTGTGATCTGGTGTTTCCCTGGGGAGTTACAGCAAAGTGTATCTCAATTTGGCAAAATAACTCAATTCAACCAGAAAGTGTTTCTTTTGAACCAAAGCTCAGATTCGAACAACAAACACATATTAGTAGTGTCCTGAGTCGGGAAAGCTAAAAATACACTCCATTTGTTGATCTGACGTTTCCCTGAGGAGTTGCACCAAAGTGTATCTCAGAATTGGCATTAAAACAATTCAATTAGAAAATGTTACTTTTGACCAAGAGATCAGATTCGCACAACAAACATGTATTAGTGGTGTCCTGAGTCGGGAAAGCTAATTAACCAGTCCATTCGGTGATCAGAGCTTTACCTTAGGAGTTAGACCAAAGCGTATCTCAGAATTGGCGAAAGAACTCAATTCAACCAGAAAGTGTTTCTTTTGAACCAAAGCTCAGATTCGAACAACAAACACATATTAGTAGTGTCCTGAGTCGGGAATGCTAAAAAACAACTCCATTTTGTGATCTGGTGTTTCCCTTGGGAGTTACACCAAAGTATATCTTAGAAATGGCAGAAAAACTCAATTCAACCAGAACCTGTTTCTTTTGAACTAAAGCTCAGATTCGAACAACAAACACATATTAGTAGTGTCCTGAGTCAGGAATGCTAAAAAACTACTCCATTTTGTGATCTGGTGTTTCCCTGGGGAGTTACAGCAAAGTGTATCTCAATTTGGCAAAAGAACTCAATTCAACCAGAAAGTGTTTCTTTTGAACCAAAGCTCAGATTCGAACAACAAACACATATTAGTAGTGTCCTGAGTCGGGAATGCTAAAAAACTACTCTATTTTGTGATCTGGTGTTTCCCTGGGGAGTTACAGCAAAGTGTATCTCAATTTGGCAAAAGAACTCAATTCCACCAGAAAGTGTTTCTTTTGAACCAAAGTTCAGATTCGAACAACAAACACATATTAGTAGTGTCCTGAGTCGGGAATGCTAAAAAACTACTCCATTTTGTTATCTGGTGTTTCCCTGGGGAGTTACAGCAAAGTGTATCTCAATTTGGCAAAAGAACTCAATTCCACAAGAAAGTGTTTCTTTTGAACCAAAGTTCAGATTCGAACAACAAACACATATTAGTAGTGTCCTGAGTCGGGAATGCTAAAAAACTACTCCATTTTGTGATCTGGTGTTTCCCTGGGGAGTTACAGCAAAGTGTATCTCAAATTGGCAAAAGAACTCAATTCAACCAAAATCTTTTGAACCAAAGCTCAGATTCGAACAACAAACACATATTAGTAGTGTCCTGAGTCGGGAATGCTAAAAATACACTCCATTTTGTGATCTGATGTTTCCCTGGGGAGTTACAGCAAAGTGTATCTCAATTTGGCAAAATAACTCAATTCAACCAGAAAGTGTTTCTTTTGAACCAAAGCTCAGATTCGAACAACAAACACATATTAGTAGTGTCCTGAGTCGGGAATGCTAAAAAACTACTCCATTTTGTGATCTGGTGTTTCCCTGGGGAGTTACAGCAAAGTGTATCTCAATTTGGCAAAAGAACTCAATTCCACCAGAAAGTGTTTCTTTTGAACCAAAGATCAGATTCGAACAACAAACACATATTAGTAGTGTCCTGAGTTGGGAATGCTAAAAAACTACTCCCTTGTGTGATCTGGTGTTTCCCTTGGGAGTTACGCCAAAGTTTATCTTAGAAATGGCAGAAAAACTCAATTCAACCAGAACCTCTTTCTTTTGAACTAAAGCTCAGATTCGAACAACAAACACATATTAGTAGTGTCATGAGTCGGGAATGCTAAAAATCCACTCCATTTTGTGATCTGGTGTTTCCCTTGGGAGTTACACCAAAATTTATCTTAGAAATGGCAGAAAAACTCAATTCAACCAGAACCTGTTTCTTTTGTACTAAAGCTCAGATTCGAACAACAAACACATATTAGTAGTGTCCTGAGTCGGGAATGCTAAAAATACACTCCATTTTGTGATCTGGTGTTTCCCTGGGGAGTTACAGCAAAGTGTATCTCAATTTGGCAAAATAACTCAATTCAACCAGAAAGTGTTTCTTTTGAACCAAAGCTCAGATTCGAACAACAAACACATATTAGTAGTGTCCTGAGTCGGGAATGCTAAAAAACTACTCCATTTTGTGATCTGGTGTTTCCCTGGGGAGTTACAGCAAAGTGTATCTCAATTTGGCAAAAGAACTCAATTCCACCAGAAAGTGTTTCTTTTGAACCAAAGATCAGATTCGAACAACAAACACATATTAGTAGTGTCCTGAGTTGGGAATGCTAAAAAACTACTCCATTGTGTGATCTGGTGTTTCCCTTGGGAGTTACGCCAAAGTTTATCTTAGAAATGGCAGAAAAACTCAATTCAACCAGAACCTCTTTCTTTTGAACTAAAGCTCAGATTCGAACAACAAACACATATTAGTAGTGTCATGAGTCGGGAATGCTAAAAATCCACTCCATTTTGTGATCTGGTGTTTCCCTTGGGAGTTACACCAAAATTTATCTTAGAAATGGCAGAAAAACTCAATTCAACCAGAACCTGTTTCTTTTGTACTAAAGCTCAGATTCGAACAACAAACACATATTAGTAGTGTCCTGAGTCGGGAATGCTAAAAAACTACTCCATTTTGTGATCTGGTGTTTCCCTGGGGAGTTACAGCAAAGTGTATCTCAATTTGGCAAAAGAACTCAATTCCACCAGAAAGTGTTTCTTTTGAACCAAAGTTCAGATTCGAACAACAAACACATATTAGTAGTGTCCTGAGTCGGGAATGCTAAAAAACTACTCCATTTTGTGATCTGGTGTTTCCCTGGGGAGTTACAGCAAAGTGTATCTCAAATTGGCAAAAGAACTCAATTCAACCAAAATCTTTTGAACCAAAGCTCAGATTCGAACAACAAACACATATTAGTAGTGTCCTGAGTCGGGAATGCTAAAAATACACTCCATTTTGTGATCTGGTGTTTCCCTGGGGAGTTACAGCAAAGTGTATCTCAATTTGGCAAAATAACTCAATTCAACCAGAAAGTGTTTCTTTTGAACCAAAGCTCAGATTCGAACAACAAACACATATTAGTAGTGTCCTGAGTCGGGAATGCTAAAAAACTACTCCATTTTGTGATCTGGTGTTTCCCTGGGGAGTTACAGCAAAGTGTATCTCAATTTGGCAAAAGAACTCAATTCCACCAGAAAGTGTTTCTTTTGAACCAAAGTTCAGATTCGAACAACAAACACATATTAGTAGTGTCCTGAGTCGGGAATGCTAAAAAACTACTCCATTTTGTGATCTGGTGTTTCCCTGGGGAGTTACAGCAAAGTGTATCTCAATTTGGCAAAAGAACTCAATTCCACAAGAAAGTGTTTCTTTTGAACCAAAGTTCAGATTCGAACAACAAACACATATTAGTAGTGTCCTGAGTCGGGAATGCTAAAAAACTACTCCATTTTGTGATCTGGTGTTTCCCTGGGGAGTTACAGCAAAGTGTATCTCAAATTGGCAAAAGAACTCAATTCAACCAAAATCTTTTGAACCAAAGCTCAGATTCGAACAACAAACACATATTAGTAGTGTCCTGAGTCGGGAATGCTAAAAATACACTCCATTTTGTGATCTGGTGTTTCCCTGGGGAGTTACAGCAAAGTGTATCTCAATTTGGCAAAATAACTCAATTCAACCAGAAAGTGTTTCTTTTGAACCAAAGCTCAGATTCGAACAACAAACACATATTAGTAGTGTCCTGAGTCGGGAATGCTAAAAAACTACTCCATTTTGTGATCTGGTGTTTCCCTGGGGAGTTACAGCAAAGTGTATCTCAATTTGGCAAAAGAACTCAATTCCACCAGAAAGTGTTTCTTTTGAACCAAAGATCAGATTCGAACAACAAACACATATTAGTAGTGTCCTGAGTTGGGAATGCTAAAAAACTACTCCATTGTGTGATCTGGTGTTTCCCTTGGGAGTTACGCCAAAGTTTATCTTAGAAATGGCAGAAAAACTCAATTCAACCAGAACCTCTTTCTTTTGAACTAAAGCTCAGATTCGAACAACAAACACATATTAGTAGTGTCATGAGTCGGGAATGCTAAAAATCCACTCCATTTTGTGATCTGGTGTTTCCCTTGGGAGTTACACCAAAATTTATCTTAGAAATGGCAGAAAAACTCAATTCAACCAGAACCTGTTTCTTTTGTACTAAAGCTCAGATTCGAACAACAAACACATATTAGTAGTGTCCTGAGTCGGGAATGCTAAAAAACTACTCCATTTTGTGATCTGGTGTTTCCCTGGGGAGTTACAGCAAAGTGTATCTCAATTTGGCAAAAGAACTCAATTCCACCAGAAAGTGTTTCTTTTGAACCAAAGTTCAGATTCGAACAACAAACACATATTAGTAGTGTCCTGAGTCGGGAATGCTAAAAAACTACTCCATTTTGTGATCTGGTGTTTCCCTGGGGAGTTACAGCAAAGTGTATCTCAATTTGGCAAAAGAACTCAATTCCACAAGAAAGTGTTTCTTTTGAACCAAAGTTCAGATTCGAACAACAAACACATATTAGTAGTGTCCTGAGTCGGGAATGCTAAAAAACTACTCCATTTTGTGATCTGGTGTTTCCCTGGGGAGTTACAGCAAAGTGTATCTCAAATTGGCAAAAGAACTCAATTCAACCAAAATCTTTTGAACCAAAGCTCAGATTCGAACAACAAACACATATTAGTAGTGTCCTGAGTCGGGAATGCTAAAAATACACTCCATTTTGTGATCTGGTGTTTCCCTGGGGAGTTACAGCAAAGTGTATCTCAATTTGGCAAAATAACTCAATTCAACCAGAAAGTGTTTCTTTTGAACCAAAGCTCAGATTCGAACAACAAACACATATTAGTAGTGTCCTGAGTCGGGAATGCTAAAAAACTACTCCATTTTGTGATCTGGTGTTTCCCTGGGGAGTTACAGCAAAGTGTATCTCAATTTGGCAAAAGAACTCAATTCCACCAGAAAGTGTTTCTTTTGAACCAAAGATCAGATTCGAACAACAAACACATATTAGTAGTGTCCTGAGTTGGGAATGCTAAAAAACTACTCCATTGTGTGATCTGGTGTTTCCCTTGGGAGTTACGCCAAAGTTTATCTTAGAAATGGCAGAAAAACTCAATTCAACCAGAACCTCTTTCTTTTGAACTAAAGCTCAAATTCGAACAACAAACACATATTAGTAGTGTCATGAGTCGGGAATGCTAAAAAACAACTCCATTTTGTGATCTGGTGTTTCCCTTGGGAGTTACACCAAAATTTATCTTAGAAATGGCAGAAAAACTCAATTCAACCAGAACCTGTTTCTTTTGTACTAAAGCTCAGATTCGAACAACAAACACATATTAGTAGTGTCCTGAGTCAGGAATGCTAAAAAACTACTCCATTTTGTGATCTGGTGTTTCCCTGGGGAGTTACAGCAAAGTGTATCTCAAATTGGCAAAAGAACTCAATTCAACCAGAAAGTGTTTCTTTTGAACCAAAGCTCAGATTCGAACAACAAACACATATTAGTAGTGTCCTGAGTCGGGAATGCTAAAAAACTACTCCATTTTGTGATCTGGTGTTTCCCTGGGGAGTTACACCAAAGTGTATCTCAAATTGGCAAAAGAACTCAATTCCACCAGAAAGTGTTTCTTTTGAACCAAAGTTCAGATTCGAACAACAAACACATATTAGTAGTGTCATGAGTCGGGAATGCTAAAAAACCACTCCATTTTGTGATCTGGTGTTTCCCTTGGGAGTTACACCAAAATTTATCTTAGAAATGGCAGAAAAACTCAATTCAACCAGAACCTGTTTCTTTTGTACTAAAGCTCAGATTCGAACAACAAACACATATTAGTAGTGTCCTGAGTCAGGAATGCTAAAAAACTACTCCATTTTGTGATCTGGTGTTTCCCTGGGGAGTTACAGCAAAGTGTATCTCAAATTGGCAAAAGAACTCAATTCCACCAGAAAGTGTTTCTTTTTTTTTTTTTTAGCCCTCTGAGCTTTTTATATATATATATTCTATACAATCACATATTCACTGTGCTTAATCAGGGCATATAACATTGAGTATAGAAAATGCCCTCTACAATACAAACCCAGTATACCACCTTGACCCGCCATACACCCTCTTTCAACCCCCTCCAACTTTCATTCTTCCTTCTCACACACCCCTCTACGCCTACTTCCCCTCCCCTTCTTTTAACCTTGACCCTATCACACCCTCTCCATTCCCTCCCTCCCTTCTCCTCCTCCTCTCTCTCACCCTCTCCACCCTCCTTCTTCTTTCACTCGACTCTTTCCTTCGGTATCTATTACCTTCCAGTATATTCGGTTTGTTCTATTTTCGCACTAACATTGAAAAGCCACAGTATACAAATACAATCATGGAATTTAACACATATTGTATTTCCCCCCTCCCCCCTCCCCCTAAATCCCCACCTCCCTTCCCTCCCCCCGACTTCCCAAAGACCATACGTGGTATAACTTTTGAACAATCACAGTCTAAAATATCTCTACATTGAACTCAGCTTCTTACTGTTACCCAAATTTTAAACAATTTAAATTGTTACTGATACTAAGCATAAGCTATCTGGATTTTCTTAGTCCCATATTTACTTTTTATGTAATCAATCCATTTTTTCCAGTCTCGTTTATATCTCTCGTTTGAATGTTCTTTGAGATATGCAGAGATTTTGGCCATTTCGGCTAAGTTCATAACTTTCAAAGTCCATTCTTGAATTGTAGGTAAATCTTTCTTCTTCCAATACTGCGCCACCAAGAGTCTTGCTGCCGTTATTAAATACAGAACCAAATTAGTCTCTGCTGCTGTAAAATCAATACATATACCCAGTAAAAACAACTGGGGGGTACATTTTATCCTTCTTTTAAAGATGTTTTGCAGGATCCACCATATTTTTATCCAAAATGCCTTGACATTACGACATGTCCACCATATATGAAAATATGTAGCATCACAAGAACCACATCTCCAACATTTAGGTTGAACATTTGGATACATAGAGGCAAGCTTTTTAGGATCTAGGTGCCATCTATAAAACATCTTATAAAAATTTTCTCTCAAGTTTTGTGCTTGTGTAAATTTCACATTTCTTACCCAGATTCTTTCCCATGTTTCAAGCATTATTGGTTCCTCGATATTCTGAGCCCATTTTATCATACAATCCTTAATCAGTTCCGTTTCAGAATCCATCTGTACTAATACATTATATATCCTCTTTATATGCATTGAGCTTTGATCTCTTATTTGTTTAAACAAGTTATCCTCAACTTTTACAAAGCCAATTTTTTGATCTATTTTCCACCTAGCCTGTAATTGACCATACTGAAACCACGTTTGAACTACCTTCTCTTCTTTAAGTACCTCTAAAGATTTTAGTTCCATCACCCCTCTTTCTGAGATAAGAAGTTGTCTATAGGTGGTTCTATCGTGTTTTTGTTCTACATTCATATTTTCAATTGCATGTCTAGGAATTGCCCACATGGGCACTTTATCATTTAATTTATGTTGATATTTTTTCCAAACCCTCAATAAAGCATTTCTTAAGATGTGATTTTTAAATTTCTTATCCGTTTTTTTGTTAAATAACAAGTAAGCATGCCAACCATATAACAAGTCATATCCCTCGATATTCAAAATTCTGTCATTAGTTAGATGAATCCAATCACTAATTGCAGATAATGCCACTGCGTCATAGTATAATTTTAAGTTAGGTAATTTCAATCCTCCTCTTTCACGTGCATCTTGCATTATTTTCATCTTTACCCTCGGCTTCTTTCCTGCCCACACAAATTTATTGATACCCTTCTGCCATTCTAAAAGATTCGCATCTCTTTTAAGTATTGGTAACATTTGAAAAAGAAATAAAAATTTTGGTAAAATGTTCATTTTTACTGCCGCTATTCTACCCAGCAAGGACAGATGCAGTTTTTCCCACCTTTTCAACTCCAACTGTGTACTATGCCAAAGTGATTCATAATTATACTTGTATAATTTCCCATTTGAAATTAAAATATTAACTCCAAGATATTTAACTTTTTTAACTACCTCACATCTTAGCATCGCCCCCAGTTCTTCCTTCTGTTTGATAGTCATATTTATAGCTATTATTTTGGTTTTTCCTAGATTTATTTTAAATCCCGAGACTTGACCATATTGATTGATCGTATTCAATAATACCCTACTAGTTTCCTGCGGTTGTTCCAATATTATAACCAGATCATCCGCAAATGCACGGACTCTATATTCTTGCTGTTTAATTTTAATCCCTTTTAGACCGCCTAGGCCCCGTATCTTATTCAACAGTATTTCCAAAGTTATAATAAACAATAATGGGGACAGAGGACAGCCTTGTCTTGTACCTTTTTCAATTTGAAAGGAGTCTGTCAGACTTCCATTGACAATGATCTGGGCTGTTTGCTGCTGATATATTGCATCAATTGACCGTAAAAAGCCATCTCCTATCTGCATTTTTTGCAATGTCTTCAGCAGGAATTGCCAATTAACTCGATCAAAGGCTTTCTCCGCATCCAGAAATATGAATGCGGCCGGAATTTGATTGTTCTTTCCCAGGTATTCTAAAGCGTTGATAATTAATCTAACGTTGTCCTTCATCTGTCTGCCCTGTATAAAACCAGTTTGATCGGTATGTATCAGTTGTTGAATTACCCCCATTAGCCTATTTGCTAATATTTTAGTAAAAATTTTATAATCTACATTGAGTAATGAAATAGGTCTGTAATTTTTTGGTTGGGTAAGGTCTTGGTCTTCTTTGGGTATCAACGATATGAACGCAGTCTTCCACGAAGGAGGCACTTTCCCTCCCGATTGAATTTTATTGAATAGTTCTCTGAGGGGTTCTACCATTTCTAACTGTAGATTTTTATAATAAACAGCTGTTAAACCATCTGTGCCTGGTGCTTTCCCTAACTTTAATTGTTTAATTGCCTGCAAAATTTCCACAGAGGTTATAGGTTGATTCAGCTTATGCCTATGTTCTTCTCTAACTAGGGGGATTTTCTCTTTATCTAGGTATTTGTCTATATCTCCGTCCTTAATTTTATCCCCTTTATACAACTCTGTAAAAAATTCCCGAAATACCTTTTGAATCTCTTCCTGTTGAAACACTTCCTTCCCTCTGTAACACAACTTGGATACATTTCGAGCTTTCCTTTTTTTTCTAATCTGATAAGCCAACCACCTACCGGGTTTATTTGCATTGCAGAAAGTATTATGTTTAGCATATAATAAACTAGTAGCTACCTGGTCAGAGATCAGCATATCAAACTGAGATTTTAATATAGCAATTGTTTCCCTAATCTTTGTATCTCCTGGATTCAATGTTAATTCTAACTCTTTCCCTTTAATTTCCTCTTCCAATTCTTTTCGTTTTTGCCCTTGTTTGTGTCTATGTATTTTGTTTATATTCATTAATACTCCTCTCATATACGCTTTGCTTGCATCCCATACATATTCCAAAGATGTACCCTTGTTCATATTGAGAACAAAATATTCCGATAGCAATTTTTTACAATCATTAACATACTTTTCATATCTAAATAAATTTTCATTCAACCTCCAGGACCTTCTTGCCTGGGCCACCCTTCCCAATTCCATCCATACTGGATTATGGTCTGAAAGAACTCTCGCCATAATCTTTGTCTTCTTCACCCTACAAAGTAAATCATTTGTAATTAGTATAAAATCAATCCTTGAAAGAGATTGATGTCTATTGGAAAAAAAGGTAAAGTCATATTCTTCTGCATGCCTCTCGCGCCAAGCGTCTCGCAATTCAAAATCGTCCAGCATGTCAAAAAAGGGTTTGGGTAACTTAGCTCGAAATTTGGTGTTCGGGCGAGCTGTCTTCTTATCTCTTTTGGTGTCGATCACGCCATTCCAGTCACCCAACAATATACAAGACTCAAAGTCCCACTGTACTAATTTAGCGTGAAGATTTCTATAAAATCCATCTTGTTGTTGATTAGGAGCATAAATTCCCAAAAGTAACGTCTTTTTCCCTTCTAAGATTAAATCTAATGCAATATATCTTCCAAAGGGATCTGCTTCAATTAGCTCAGCTTTAATGTCTTTTCTTAAATATATTACTATGCCATTTTTCTTTTCCATGGCTGAGGTCGCAAAATGTTGGCCCAGTTTGGGGTTAAACAAATATTTTTGATCGGTTGATTTGATATGAGTTTCTTGCAAGCAAATTATGTCATTCTTAAACTGTTTGAGATAATGAAATATTTTCTTTCTTTTCTGTGGAGAGTTCAGTCCGTTAACATTCCATGTCAAAATCTTAGTTGTCATTTTTGGTTGCCTGAAGCTTTTTTAGAGCCTCCCGCAAGGCCTGTCTCACCTTTGGTTTGGCTCCTCCCACAGCTTCTGAGCTTGTTGCAGTAGCTCCTTGATCAATGGCCAACGATTGTTGAGATTGTTGCATAGTAGCTTGTTTATCCGTTTGTCTGGTGGTCTTACGGTTGGATCTTTTTTCCTTGACTCCTTGCCCTTCCGGAAGAGGGAGATGATACATTTTATCTGATGGTTGTGTGGTTTGCTGTTTATCTTGTTCGTCTCGTGGTTTTTCACCATATCCCAAAGGTTCAGGGTATCCCATCTTCAGAATCCTATGATAGAAATCACGAGCTTTCCATACAGAGCTGAGACGATATCTTTGTTTGTCCATTGTAACTGTAATACCGAATGGGGCATCCCATCTGTACTGTATCTGACGCTTTCTGAGCTCTTCCGCCAGAAAAGCATAATCTCTTCTGGCTCTTAGCATCTGAGGTGGTATTTCTTTCAAAACAATCAGGTCCTGTCCACCAATTTGAAGCTTAGTATTGTAAGACTCTTGTAGTATTATATTTCTAGATTCTCTTGTAACAAAGTATATTACCACGTCTCGGGGAAGTTGCCTTTGTTTTGCCGCCCATGAGTTAACACGAAAAATCCTGTCAATCTGCCAATCAAAATTGGATCCCGGTTTTCCCACCAGACGGTCAAAAGCTTCAGAAAACATTTGCTTTAAGTTCTCCTGCTTTTCTTCATGCAGCCCCCTCACTCTTAATGCAAGCTCCATCTGCTTATACTGTATCATAATAATTTGTTTTTCAGCATTGTCAATTTTTTGTTCCACCATTTCAGTTTTGGATATCAGGTTAGTTTTAGCTTCATTGAGAGTTTCTAAATTATCTTCCATTCCAGAAATATATTCTGTTATCACATTTATAATTCCCATCATATTATCATTCATTTTAGTGACCCTGGTATCGAATTTGTCATATAGAACTTCCATCTCACTCCTTATTTCATCTTTGAAATCTTTAATCATTTCTTGATTCTGTTCTCTGAATTCTTTAAACATTTCTAAGTTCTGTTCTCTGGATTCTTTGAACATTTCCAGAAAAAATTCTTTTGTTAGTACATCTCCACTAGGGGGCATAGATGGTGGGGGCTGCAACTTTGTACCAGGTATGGGAGACGTTTTCGGAGGTAATTTGACAGAGGTTGATTTGGATGCCATTATATTTTGGTTTTAATTATTTGTTCTAAATTACTAATCCACTGTGCTATGTGGAGAAAAAGAAATTCCTCCCCCCCCTTTTTTTCCTTCTTTTTTTTTCCAAGGGGTTTTACGGAGGATTTCAAAAGAGAAAGTCCGTTTGGAATGTTTGGAATGTCTCTTTATCAACAACAAAGCGTCTTGAAAACTTTAAGGGAGTAGCTCTAATTGAATTATAAGAAATTATTTCTTTGATTCTGTAGCAGGAAGCCGGAGATAACAAATGCAGAAGCTGTAAACGCCATTTTGAAAACAATTAAACAAAAGAGGTTTTTATAACATTGAAGCTGGTATTTCAGATAGAGAAAAGTTTTAAAGTTCACAAGTTGGTCTTTGCTCGTATTGATTTTTAATAGTCTCTTTTCTAAAGATTGTCCTAAGGGGGAGGGGTCCTGTCTAATGCTGTGAATAACAGCTGCGAAGTTCAGGTCGGAGTTGAATGACTCAGCTTTGGGTTGATCCTCCCCCTCCGTCCACAGCTCACAAAAAAAACAAACTGTGAACTTCAAAGAAGATTCTTACCAGCTGAGATTCCTCACTGCTTTTTTCTTGTCTGAAAAAAGAGTTATCTTCTTGATATTGAGCAGATAACGAACCTGAATTCTGGGGGCAGCTCTGTTAAGCTGCCGACCGGCGACAGGCCACTCCCCGGAAGTGGCCAGAAAGTGTTTCTGTTGAACCAAAGATCACATTCGAACAACAAACACATATTAGTAGTGTCCTGAGTCGGGAATGCTAAAAAAACTACTCCATTTTGTGATCTGGTGTTTCCCTGGGGAGTTACAGCAAAGTGTATCTCAATTTGGCAAAAGAACTCAATTCCACCAGAAAGTGTTTCTTTTGAACCAAAGTTCAGATTCGAACAACAAACACATATTAGTAGTGTCCTGAGTCGGGAATGCTAAAAAACTACTCCATTTTGTGATCTGGTGTTTCCCTGGGGAGTTACAACAAAGTGTATCTCAATTTGGCAAAAGAACTCAATTCCACCAGAAAGTGTTTCTTTTGAACCAAAGTTCAGATTCGAACAACAAACACATATTAGTAGTGTCCTGAATCGGGAATGCTAAAAAACTACTCCATTTTGTAATCTGGTGTTTCCCTGGGGAGTTACAGCAAAGTGTATCTCAATTTGGCAAAAGAACTCAATTCCACCAGAAAGTGTTTCTTTTGAACCAAAGTTCAGATTCGAACAACAAACACATATTAGTAGTGTCCTGAGTCGGGAATGCTAAAAAACTACTCCATTTTGTGATCTGGTGTTTCCCTGGGGAGTTACACCAAAGTGTATCTCAAATTGGCAAAAGAACTCAATTCTACCAGAAAGTGTTTCTTTTGAACCAAAGATCAGATTCGAACAACAACCACATATTAGTAGTGTCCTGAGTTGGGAATGCTAAAAAACTACTCCATTGTGTGATCTGGTGTTTCCCTTGGGAGTTACACCAAAGTTTATCTTAGAAATGGCAGAAAAACTCAATTCAACCAGAACCTCTTTCTTTTGAACTAAAGCTCAGATTCGAACAACAAACACATATTAGTAGTGTCATGAGTCGGGAATGCTAAAAAACCACTCCATTTTGTGATCTGGTGTTTCCCTTGGGAGTTACACCAAAGTTTATCTTAGAAATGGCAGAAAAACTCAATTCAACCAGAACCTGTTTCTTTTGAACTAAAGCTCAGATTCGAACAACAAACACATATTAGTAGTTTCCTGAGTCGGGAAAGCTAAAAATACACTCCATTTTGTGATCTGGTGTTTCCCTGGGGAGTTACAGCAAAGTGTATCTGAATTTGGCAAAAGAACACAATTCAACCAGAAAGTGTTTCTTTTGAACAAAAGATCAGATTCGAACAACAAACACATATTAGTAGTGTCCTGAGTCGGGAATGCTAAAAAAACTACTCCATTTTGTGATGTGGTGTTTCCCTGGGGAGTTACACCAAAGTTTATCTTAGAAATGGCAGAAAAACTCAATTCAACCAGAACCTGTTTCTTTTGAACTAAAGCTCAGATTCGAACAACAAACACATATTAGTAGTGTCCTGAGTCGGGAATGCTAAAAAACTACTCCATTTTGTGATCTGGTGTTTCCCTGGGGAGTTACACCAAAGTGTATCTCAAATTGGCAAAAGAACTCAATTCCACCAGAAAGTGTTTCTGTTGAACCAAAGATCACATTCGAACAACAAACACATATTAGTAGTGTCCTGAGTCGGGAATGCTAAAAAACTACTCCATTTTGTGATCTTGTGTTTCCCTGGGGAGTTACAGCAAAGTGTATCTCAATTTGGCAAAAGAACTCAATTCAACCAGAAAGTGTTTCATTTGAACCAAAGCTCAGATTCGAACAACAAACACATATTAGTAGTGTCCTGAGTCGGGAATGCTAAAAAACTACTCCATTTTGTCATCTGGTGTTTCCCTTGGGAGTTACACCAAAGTCTATCTCAATTTGGCAAAAGAACTCAATTCAACCAGAAAGTGTTTCTTTTGAACCAAAGCTCAGATTCGAACAACAAACACATATTAGTAGTGTCCTGAGTCGGGAATGCTAAAAAACTACTCCATTTTGTCATCTGGTGTTTCCCTGGGGAGTTACACCAAAGTGTATCTCAAATTGGCAAAAGAACTCAATTCCACCAGAAAGTGTTTCTGTTGAACCAAAGATCACATTCGAACAACAAACACATATTAGTAGTGTCCTGAGTCGGGAATGCCTGGGGAGTTACAGCAAAGTGTATCTCAATTTGGCAAAAGAACTCAATTCAACCAGAAAGCGTTACTTTTGAACCAAAGCTGAGATTTGAACAACAAACACCTATTAGAGGTGTCCTGAGTCGGGAAAGCTAAAAAACCAGTCCATTTGGTGATCAGAGCTTTTTCTGAGGATTTACACCAAAGTGTATCTCAGAATTGGCAGAATAAGTCAATTCAACCAGAGAGTGTTACTTTTTGACCAAGAGATCAGATTAGAACAACAAACATGTATTAGTGGTGTCCTGATTCGAGAAAGCTAAAAAACCACTCAATTCGGTGATCAGAGCTTTCCCTGAGGAGTTACACCCAAGCGTATCTCAGAATTGGCGAAAGAACTCAATTCCACTAGAAAACGTTACTTTTGACGCAGAGTTCAGAGTCGAACAACAAACACCTATTAGGAGTGTCCTGAGTCGGAAAGTTAAAAAACCACTCCATTTGTTGATCTGAGGTTTCCCTGAGGAGTTGCACCAAAGTGTATCTCAGAATTGGCATTAAAACTCAATTCAATTAGAAAATGTTACTTTTGACCCAGAGATCAATTTCGAACAACAAACACATATTAGTGGTGACCTGAGTCGGGAAAGCTAAAAAATCACTCAATTGGTGATTAGAGGTTTCCCTGAGGAGTTACACCAAAGTGTATCTCAGAAGTGGCAGAAAAACTCAATTCTACTAGAAATCGTTACTTTTGACCCATAGATCAATTTCGAACAACAAAAACATATTAGTGGTGTCCTGAGTCGTGAAAGCTAATAAACCAGTCCATTCGGTGATCACATCTTTTTCTGAGGAGTCACGCCAAAGTGTATCTCAGAATTGGCAGAATAACTCAATTCAACCAGAGAGTGTTACTTTTGAACCAAAGTTCAGATTCGAACAAAAAACATCTCCTTGGGGTATCCTGAGTCGGAAAAGCTAAAAAATCACTCAATTGGTGATTAGAGGTTTCCCTGAGGAGTTACACCAAAGTTTATCTCAGAATTGGCAGAAAAATTCAATTCTACAAGAAATCGTTACTTTTGACCCATAGATCAATTTCGAACAACAAAAACATATTAGTGGTGTCCTGAGTCGGGAAAGCTAATTAACCAGTCCATTCAGTGATCAGAGCTTTTTCTGAGGAGTTACACCAAAGTGTATCTCAGAATTGGCAGAATAACTCAATTCAACCAGAGAGTGTTACTTTTGAACCAAAGCTCAGAGTCGAACAACAAACACCTATTAGGAGTGTCCTGAGTCGGAAAGCTAAAAAACCACTCCATTTGTTGATCTGACGTTTCCCTGAGGAGTTGCACCAAAGTGTATCTCAGAATTGGCATTAAAACTCAATTCAATTAGAAAACGTTACTTTTGACCAAGAGATCAGATTCGCACAACAAACATGTATTAGCTGTGTCCTGAGTCGGGAAAGGTAAAAAACCACTAATTTCGGTGATCAGAGCTTTACCTTAGGAGTTAGACCAAAGCGCATCTCAGAATTGGCGAAAGAACTCAATTCAACTAGAAAGCGTTACTTTTGACCAAGAGATCAGATTCGAACAACAAACATGTATTAGTGGTGTCCTGATTCGAGAAAGCTAAAAAACCACTCAATTCGGTGATCAGAGCTTTCCCTGAGGAGTTACACCCAAGCGTATCTCAGAATTTGCGAAAGAACTCAATTCCACTAGAAAACATTACTTTTGACGCAGAGTTCAGAGTCGAACAACAAACACCTATTAGGAGTGTCCTGAGTCGGAAAGTTAAAAAACCACTCCATTTGTTGATCTGAGGTTTCCCTGAGGAGTTGCACCAAAGTGTATCTCAGAATTGGCATTAAAACTCAATTCAATTAGAATTGACCCAGAGATCAATTTCGAACAATAAACACATATTAGTGGTGACCTGAGTCGGGAAAGCTAAAAAATCACTCAATTGGTGATTAGAGGTTTCCCTGAGGAGTTACACCAAAGTGTATCTCAGAAGTGGCAGAAAAACTCAATTCTTCTAAAAATCGTTACTTTTGACTCATAGATCAATTTCGAATAACAAAAACATATTAGTGGTGTCCTGAGTCGGGAAAGCTAATTAACCAGTCCATTCGGTGATCAGAGCTTTTTCTGAGGAGTTACACCAAAGTGTATCTCAGAATTGGCAGAATAACTCAATTCAACCAGAGAGTGTTACTTTTGAACCAAAGCTCAGAGTTGAACAACAAACACCTATTAGGAGTGTCCTGAGTCAGAAAGCTAAAAAACCACTCCATTTGTTGATCTGACGTTTACCTGAGTAGTTGCACCAAAATGTATGTCAGAATTGGCATTAAAACTCAATTCAATTAGAAAATGTTACTTTTGACCAAGAGATCAGATTCGCACAACAAACATGTATTAGCGGTATCCTGAGTCGGGAAAGCTAAAAAGCCACTCAATTCGGTGATCAGAGCTTTACCTTAGGAGTTAGACCAAAGCGTATCTCAGAATTGGCGAAAGAACTCAATTCAACCAGAGAGTGTTACTTTTGACCAAAAGATCAGATTCGAACAACAAACACGTATTAGTGGTGTCCTGAATCGAGAAAGCTAAAAAACCACTCCATTTGTTGACCTGAGGTTTCCCTGAGGAGTTACATCAAAGTGTATCTCAGAATTGGCAGAATAAATCAATTCAACCAGAGAGTGTTACTTTTGAACCAAAGCTCAGATTCGAACAACAAACACCTATTAGGGGTGTCCTGATTCGGGAAAGCTAAAAAAACCACTCCATTTGGTGATCTGAGGTTTCCCTGAGGAGTTACAGCAAAGTGTATCTCAGAATTGGCATTAAAACTCAATTCAATTAGAAACCGTTACTTTTGACCAAGAGATCAGATTCGCACAACAAACATGTATTAGCGGTGTCCTCAGTCGGGAAAGATAAAAAACCACTAATTTCGGTGATCAGAGCTTTACCTTAGGAGTTAGACCAAAGCGTATCTCAGAACCGGCAGAATAACTCAATTCAACCAGAGAGTGTTACTTTTGAACCAAAGCTCAGATTCGAAGAAGAAACACCCAGTAGGGGTGCCCTGATTCGGGAAAGCTAAAAAACCACTCCATTTGGTGATCTCTGGTTTCTCTGAGGAGTTACAGTAAAGTGTATCTCAGTATTGGCAGAATAACTCATTTCCACTAGAAAACGTTACTTTTGACGCAGAGCTTGGGTTCGAACAACAAACACCTATTAGGAGTGTCCTGAGTCGGAAAGCTAAAAAACCACTCCATTTGTTGATCTGACGTTTCCCTGAGGAGTTGCACCAAAGCGTATCTCAGAATTGGCATTAAAACTCAATTCAATTAGAAAATGTTACTTTTGACCAAGAGATCAGATTCGCACAACAAACACGTATTAGCGGTGTCCTGAGTCGGGAACGCTAAAAAATCACTAACATTTGGTGATTAGAGGTTTCCCTGAGGAGTTACACCAAAGTGTATCTCAGAATTGGCAGAATAACTCAATTCAACCAGAGAGTGTTACTTTTGAACCAAAGCTCAGATTCGAACAACGAACACCTATTAGGAGTGTCCTGAGTCGGAAAGTTAAAAAAACCACTCCATTTGTTGATCTCTGGTTTCCCTGAGGAGTTACAATAAAGTGTATCTCAGTATTGGCAGAATAACTCATTTCCACTAGAAAACGTTACTTTTGACGCAGAGCTCGGGTTCGAACAACAAACACCTATTAGGGGTGTCCTGAGTCGGAAAGCTAAATAACCACTCCATTTGTTGATCTGAGCTTTCCCTGAGGAGTTACACCGAAGTGTATCTCAGAATTGGCAGAATAACTCAATTCAACCAGAGAGTGTTACTTTTGACCAAGAGATCAGATTCGAACAACAAACACGTATTAGTGGTGTCCTGAGTCGGGAAAGCTAATTAACCAGTCCATTCGGTGATCAGAGCTTTTTCTGAGGAGTTACACCAAAGTGTATCTCAGAATTGGTAGAATAACTCAATTCAACCAGAGAGTGTTACTTTTGAACCAAAGCTCAGAGTCGAAACAACAAACACCTATTAGGAGTGTCCTGAGTCGGAAAGCTAAAAAACCACTCCATTTGTTGATCTGACGTTTCCCTGAGGAGTTGCACCAAAGCGTATCTCAGAATTGGCATTAAAACTCAATTCAATTAGAAAATGTTACTTTTGACCAAGAGATTAGATTCGCACAACAAACACGTATTAGCGGTGTCCTGAGTCGGGAACGCTAAAAAATCACTAACAATTGGTGATTAGAGGTTTCCCTGAGGAGTTACACCAAAGTGTATCTCAGAATTGGCAGAATAACTCAATTCAACCAGAAAGCATTACTTTTGAACCAAAGCTGAGATTCGAACAACAAACACCTATTAGAGGTGTCCTGAGTCGGGAAAGCTAAAAAATCACTAACATTTGGTGATCTGAGGTTTCCCTGAGGAGTTACAGCAAAGTGTATCTCAGAATTGGCATTAAAACTCAATTCAATTAGAAACCGTTACTTTTGACCAAGAGATCAGATTCGCACAACAAACATGTATTAGCGGTGTCCTGATTCGGGAAAGCTAAAAAACCACTAATTTCGATGATCAGAGCTTTACCTTAGGAGTTAGACCAAAGCGCATCTCAGAATTGGCGAAATAACTCATTTCAACTAGAAAATGTTACTTTTGATGCAGAGTTCAGGGTTGAACAACAAACACCTATTAGGAGTGTCCTGAGTCGGAAAGTTAATAAACCACTCCATTTGTTGATCTGTGGTTTCCCTGAGGAGTTACACCAAAGTGAATCTCAGAACTGGAAAAATAACTCAATTCAACTAGAAATCGTTACTTTTGACCCAGAGATCAATTTCAAAGAACAAACACATATTAGTGGTGACCTGAATCGGGAAAGCTAAAAAATCACTCAATTGGTGATTAGAGGTTTCCCTGAGGAGTTAGACCAAAGTGTATCTCAGAAGTGGGAGAAAAACTCAATTCTACTAGAAATCGTTACTTTTGACCCAGAGATCAATTTCGACCAACAAACACGTATTAGAGGTGTTCTGAGTCGGGAACGCTAATTAACCAGTCCATTCGGTGATGAGAGCTTTTTCTGAGGAGATACACCAAAGTGTATCTCAGAATTGGCAGAATAACTCAATTCAACCAGAGAGTGTTACTTTTTAACCAAAGCTGAGATTCGAACAACAAACACCTATTAGGAGTGTCCCGAGTCGGAAAGCTAAAAAACCACTCCATTTGTTGATCTGACGTTTCCCTGAGGAGTTGCACCAAAGTGTATCTCAGAATTGGCATTAAAACTCAATTAAATTAGAAAACGTTACTTTTGACCAAGAGATCAGATTCGCACAACAAACATGTATTAGCGGTGTCCTGAGTCGGGAAAGCTAAAAAACCACTAATTTCGATGATCAGAGCTTTACCTTAGGAGTTAGATCAAAGCGCATCTCAGAATTGGCGAAAGAACTCAATTCCACTAGAAAACGTTACTTTTGACGCAGAGTTCAGAGTCGAACAACAAACACCTATTAGGAGTGTCCTGAGTCGGAAAGTTAAAAAAACCACTCCATTTGTTGATCTCTGGTTTCCCTGAGGAGTTACAATAAAGTGTATCTCAGTATTGGCAGAATAACTCATTTCCACTAGAAAACGTTACTTTTGACGCAGAGCTCGGGTTCGAACAACAAACACCTATTAGGGGGTGTCCTGAGTCGGAAAGCTAAAAAACCACTCCATTTGTTGATCTGAGCTTTCCCTGAGGAGTTACACCGAAGTGTATCTCAGAATTGGCAGAATAACTTAATTCAACCAGAGAGTGTTACTTTTGACCAAGAGATCAGATTCGAACAACAAACACGTATTAGTGGTGTCCTGAGTCGGGAAAGCTAATTAACCAGTCCATTCGGTGATCAGAGCTTTTTCTGAGGAGTTACACCAAAGTGTATCTCAGAATTGGTAGAATAACTCAATTCAACCAGAGAGTGTTACTTTTGAACCAAAGCTCAGAGTCGAAACAACAAACACCTATTAGGAGTGTCCTGAGTCGGAAAGCTAAAAAACCACTCCATTTGTTGATCTGACGTTTCCCTGAAAAGTTGCACCAAAGCGTATCTCAGAATTGGCATTAAAACTCAATTCAATTAGAAAATGTTACTTTTGACCAAGAGATTAGATTCGCACAACAAACACGTATTAGCGGTGTCCTGAGTCGGGAAAGCTAAAAAATCACTAACATTTGGTGATCAGAGGTTTCCCTGAGGAGTTACACCAAAGTGTATATCAGAATTGGCAGAATAACTCAATTCAACCAGATAGTGTTACTTTTGAACCAAAGCTCAGATTCGAACAACGAACACCTATTAGGCATGTCCTGATTCGGGAATGCTAAAAAAACCACTCCATTTGGTGATCTGAGCTTTCACTGAGGAGTTAGACCAAAGCTTATCTCAGAATTGGCAGAATAAGTCAATTCAACCAGAGAGTGTTACTTTTGACCAAGAGATCAGATTCGAACAACAAACATGTATTAGTGGTGTCCTGATTCGAGAAAGCTAAAAAACCACTCAATTCGGTGATCAGAGCTTTCCCTGAGGAGTTACACCCAAGCGTATCTCAGAATTGGCGAAAGAACTCAATTCCACTAGAAAACGTTACTTTTGACGCAGAGTTCAGAGTCGAACAACAAACACCTATTAGGAGTGTCATGATTCGAGAAAGCTAAAAAACCACTCAATTCGTTGATCAGAGCTTTCCCTGAGGAGTTGCACCAAAGTGTATCTCAGAAGTGGCAGAAAAACTCAATTCTACTAGAAATCGTGACTTTTGACCCATAGATCAATTTCGAACAACAAAAACATATTAGTGGTGTTCTGAGTCGGGAAAGCTATTTAACCAGTCCATTCGGTGATCAGAGCTTTTTCTGAGGAGTAATACACCAAAGTGTATCTCAGAATTGGCAGAATAACTCAATTTAACCAGAGAGTGTTACTTTTGAACCAAAGCTCAGAGTCGAACAACAAACACCTATTAGGAGTGTCCTGAGTCGGAAAGCTAAAAAACCACTCCATTTGTTGATCTGACGTTTCCCTGAGGAGTTGCACCAAAGTGTATCTCAGAATTGGCATTAAAACTCAATTCAATTAGAAAAAGTTACTTTTGACCAAGAGATCAGATTCACACAACAAACATGTATTAGCGGTGTCCTGAGTCGGGAAAGCTAAAAAGCCACTCAATTCGGTGATCAGAGCTTTACCTTAGGAGTTAGACCAAAGCGTATCTCAGAATTGGCGAAAGAACTCAATTCAACCAGAAAGCGTTACTTTTGAACCAAAGCTCAGATTCGAACAACAAACACCTATTATGGGTGTCCTGAGTCGGAAAGCTAAAAAACCACTCCCTTTGTTGATCTGAGCTTTCCCTGAGGAGTTACACCGAAGTTTATCTCAGAATTGGCAGAATAACTCAATTCAACCAGAGAGTGTTACTTTTGACCAAGAGATCAGATTCGAACAACAAACACGTATTAGTGGTGTCCTCAATCGAGAAAGCTAAAAAACCACTCAATTCGGTGATCAGAGCTTTCCCTGAGGAGTTAGACCAAAGCGTATCTCAGAACTGGCAGAATAACTGAATTCAACTAGAAATCGTTACTTTTGACCCAGAGAACAATTTCGAACAACAAACACATATTAGTGGTGACCTGAGTCGGGAAAGCTAAAAAATCACTCAATTGGTGATTAGAGGTTTCCCTGAGGAGTTACACCAAAGTTTATCTCAGAATTGGCAGAAAAATTCAATTCTACTAGAAATCGTTACTTTTGACCCATAGATCAATTTCGAACAACAAAAACATATTAGTGGTGTCCTGAGTCGGGAAAGCTAATTAACCAGTCCATTCGGTGATCAGAGGTTTCCCTGAGAAGTTACACCAAAGTGTATCTCAGTATTAGCATTAAAACTCAATTCAATTAGAAAATGTTACTTTTGACCAAGAGATCAGATTCGCACAACTAACATGTATTAGCGGTGTCCTGAGTCGGTAAAACTAAAAATCCACTCAATTCGGTGTTCAGAGCTTTACCTTAGGAGTTAGACCAAAGCGGATCTCAGAATTGGCGAAAGAACTCAATTCAACCAGAAAGCGTTACTTTTGAACCAAAGTTCAGATTCGAACAAAAAACACCCAGTAGGGGTGCCCTGATTCGGGAAAGCTAAAAAACCACTCCATTTTGTGATCTCTGGTTTCCCTGAGAAGTAACAATAAAGTGTATCTCAGTATTGGCAGAATAACTCAATTCCACCAAAAAACGGTACTTTTGACCCAGAGATCAATTTTGAACTATAAACACGTATTAGAGGTGTCTTGAGTCGGGAAAGCTAAAAAACCAGTCCATTTGGTGATATGAGGTTTCCCTGAGGAGTTACACCAAAGCGTATCTCAGAATTGGTGAAAGAACTCAATTCCACTAGAAAATGTTACTTTTGACGCAGAGTTCAGAGTCGAACAACAAACACCTATTAGGAGTGTCCTGAGTCGGAAAGTTAAAAAACCACTCTATTTGTTGATCTGAGGTTTCCCTGAGGAGTTACACCAAAGTGTATCTCAGAATTGGCAGAATAACTCAATTTAACTAGAAAACGTTACTTTTGACCCAGAGATCAATTTCGAACAACAAACACATATTAGTGGTGTCCTGAGTCAGGAAAGCTAAAAAACCAGTCCATTCGGTGATCAGAGCTTTCCCTGAAGAGTAACAATAAAGTGTATCTCAGTATTGGCAGAATAACTCAATTCCACTAGAAATCGTTACTTTTGAACCAAAGCTCAGATTCGAACAACAAACACCTATTAGGGGTGTCCCAAGTCGGGAAAGCTAAAAAACCACTCCATTCTGTGATCAGAGCTTTCCCTGAGGAGTTAGACCAAAGCGTAACACTTTCTGGTTGAATTGAGTTCTTTCCCCGATTCTGAGATACGTATTGGTATCACGAAGTAGAGTGCTTTTTTAGCACTCAGATCACCAAATGGAGTCATTTTTTTAGCTTTCCCGACTCAGGACACCCCTAAAAGGTGTTTTTTGTTTGAATCTGAGCTTTGGTTCAAAAGTAACGCTTTCTGGTTATATTGAGTTCCTTCGCCAATTCTGAGATACGCTTTGGTCTAACTCCTCAGGGAAAGCTCTGATCAACGAATTGATTGGATCTTTAGCTTTCCCGACTCAGGACACCACTTTACTTTTTTGTTGTTCGAATCTGATCTCTTGGTCAAAAGTAATATTTTCTAGTTGAATTGAGTTTTAATTCCAATTTTGAGATACACTTTGGTGCAACTCCTCAGGGAAACCTCAGATCAACAAATGGAGTGGTTTTTTAGCTTTCCGACTCAGGACTCTCCTAATAGGTGTTTGTTGTTCGACTCTGAGCTCTGCGTCAAAAGTAACATTTTCTAGTGGAATTGATTTATTCTGCCAAGTCTGAGATACACTTTCCCCTCAGGGAAACTTCAGATCACCAAATGGACTGGATTTTTAGCTTTCCCAACTCAGGACACCTCTAGTAGGTGTTTGTTGTTCGAATCTGAGAATCTGTTGTTCAAAAGTAACACTTTCTGGTTGAATTGAGTTCTTTCGCCAATTCTGAGATACGCTTTAGTCTAACTCCTCAGGGAAAGCTCTGATCACCGAATGGAGTGGTTTTTTAGCTTTCCCGACTCAGGATACCACTAATATGTGTTTGTTGTTTGAATCTGAGCTCTGGGTCAAAAGTAACATTTTCTAGTGGAATTGAGTTATTCTGCCAATTCTGAGATACAATTAATCTTCCTTGCAGCACAGGACTAGCAGAATTTTTTTAAAAAAACCAACAGCTGGTCCTAAAGAGCATTAAGTTATGTTTATAGGGAGCTTTTGAAAAACCTGAGAAATGCTATGGCAAAAACTAGTCAGTCCTTACATGGGCTGATCCCTCAATAGAAGTCAGATATCTGGATTCCCTTACAGCCAACCTACGTCTAAGCCACCATGAAAGAGTTCCCAGAGGCTGGAAGGGAAAGGTGTTCCTCCAGCAGCCTAACATGGCCCTTGAGGGATGCGCAGATATCACTGTTTTCAATGTGGAACAGTTAATGATGACTTTAACCTTCTTAGATTGTAGGCTAGAGATGAATGCAATGTGATGAGAACATGGCAACAAAAACCTATTACCTGGATATATTTGTGCTGTGGGTTGAAACATGTATTGGTGAGATAGAGATTTATCTTTTTAGGTTCTCTCTCTTCTACTTTCATCCAGTTTTTTCAGCTACTTGATTCACTGAGCTGACACATAAGACTGAAAAAAAAGATGTAGAATCCAGGGATGCTAAATAAAGCTTCCCCAAAGGGGGGGAAATAGGACACTAATATTAATACTAGAACACTTGAACCTCACATAATGTTCACTTGAGCCAGTGCCCACTAATTTATTTTTACTTCTGAGAACCAAAGCAGCATAAAAGCATTTGATTTAAGTTGATTTAATTTAAAAATAACAAAGAATTGGCTTTTCCTGCTGCACTATTCCTTTCCTTTCTTGCTCCAATGACTTCCTTCCTTTGCCCTCTCCTCTTACTTTCCTGCTCTTTCGCTCTGGATGTACATAAGAAAGCATTGAATGGTTTGCTAAATTGGTGAACTCAAATGAGCAGGCTGTTAATTAACTAACCAACCTGTTTTTTTTTATTTTAAAGGTGAATATGGGGGAGAAAGTCATTTGAGTTACAAAGAGAAATTATTACATTTTAAAATAATTCAGAGAGTAAACTAATTGATGTTTAAAAGGGACCCTTTCCCCAATCCAAGTTAAAAGGAGGGAGGTGAAAATCAACATTTTCTGATTGCTTATTAGTTAAATTGGCAGAATGGTAGTCTAAATGCGTAGCAAGCATGGGATGACTTTCGCATGTGTTTGTATATAAGCTGTATGTTAGCAGTATTTAACTGCAAATTAATTGTGCATTAAATTAATTGTGTATATGTTAGCTGCTTTCAGTTAATTTAATTCTTGACTTCACTACATTTTGAATTGCTCTTGCTCATTTTGGGAGAACAGAATCTGGAATGATATTAAAAAAAAATACTTACAGCCTATTTGACCTAAAGCTATTCATAACCCAGTTATAAGAGAATATATAGAACATGGTCTGTTGCTTAGGGCTGAGATCTTTACTTAGTCAAAGGATGTATTAGATAACATCATGCTATGTATATTGTCCAATATTTATCTGATGTTAAAATAGTGTTGAAAATTGTATATATATTTAGTGGGGAAATGCAATGTGGTAAAGGAAGACTGTATCCTATAAATAATTCTTTAGAATCAATTCTGGAGATTTAAATCATGAAATCAGGAAGAAAGCCAGCTATTAAGAAAACAGAAAACAGAATAACAACAAAATATTGTCCTCAGGAATGTATGGTGAACATTTCATGATTTCTCCAATGACCCTACAAACATAAAGCAAGTAGATTACAGGTAAAAGTGTTTGGCAACTGGTTAAATGTGGGGTGATATCCAGTGAATGGAGGTACTTGGGTGTTTATGTATATATATGTTTATTTCCAAGTCAGTATGTAAACATAAACTAATGAGCTGACATCCATTGAAGGAAGTGAGTTTGAAACTATAACATAATTGTAGCAATCTGATCAAAGACTTGAAGGAAATGGATTCTTCTAAGGCTCAAGAGGAAGGCATATACTTCAATCCCATCTAGCTTGTATACATGTAATTCCCCACAGCTGGCTTCCGTATGAATCTCAGGGTCTTAATGAACTCAGTCTGGTCTCTTGAAAATGTCTCCCCCAGCAAATCTAACAGAAGCTAGAGGGATTCACAGCCCCAAACACTTCGTCAACAATCAAGTTTCTTGTGCAACAGCTCCTCCCTTCCCACATGCTTTCCACACTTTTTGTGCCATGACTGAAAAATGTTATTTTAAATCACCTCCTGTCTAAGAGTCAATAGTATGTCACTGGACATGTTAAACAAGGTTTGAGGGAAGCAATGTGTTGAAATATCTGCTTAGTTGATGTATACTTAGGGTGACCAGATGTACCGATTTCAGCGTGACAAGCACGCTTTATAACAATTTTTCCCGTGTCCCTCCGCCTTTTAAAAAAGTCCCGATTTTCTGGCTTCATGTTGAAAGCCCAGTGGATTTGCTTAAGAAATCCTAACCGGGGCAAGACAAAAGACACCCTGTCTAATCCCTCTCTCTCTCTGTCTCAGTACTTTCATTGAAGATATTAAAACGTTAAAGCAACAAAACGGATCCCCACCGCGCCGCGTTGCGTTTACCTCATTTTATAAGAAAAAAATGATCTAGTACCATAGAGCTGCAGGAAATGGCTAGAGAGGTCACCAGTGTTACTTCCTGGATTTTCCGGAGGGGAGGGGCACGGAAGTTGGAGGACTGCTCCAAAATGGTGGGAAAGTTTCAATTTGCTAAGTTCTTTGTATTAACATCTATATCATTTTGAATTGACTTGGAGTTTCTGCCTGCTGCTAAGTGTGCTGGGTTTTTTTCTTTTATTTTTTTAATGCTTTTAAAATAATGTAGGTTTTTAAAAATGTGCAGCTGCTGTTTTTTTATTCAAAACAATATGTGTAACACTCTGATGTGCCATGTAAAAATCATTAAAAAAAAACCTGAAGGAACAAAAGTTTTTTTTTTAGGGTATTTTCCTGATCAAAACTATAATTGTTTCTGCATGACACCCTTAATCACAAATAGCCAACTACACTTCATTCTAAATAGTTTTATTTCCTTTATTGTATGTGATTACTCAAGTCCAAAAACTGAGTTAATTGGATAAACTCAGCTCCACAATTTACTAAATATACAGTTACAGGAATTTCATGTATAGTATGCTGTCTCTTAGGGTTTATTGAACATAGGAGAATAATATGAGAGGGATTTGATGTAAAATACGCTCTTTTAATAAATTCAAAATCAACCCAGCAGACAAGACATGGGAGTGAACATAATACACACTTTAACATTTTTTTTCCTTTTAGCCATCAAATACTGCAGCAAGTGTGTCAGTAATAATAGCAAGACAGGCATAGGATTTTCCAGCCAGGTTAATTTTTACTTTTTTATGGTTTTGATGTTGTATTTTATTTTATCTGTATTATTTTTTTTTCATTTTATTAAGCATTTATAGGCCGCCCTTTTCCCTGAGGGGACTCAGGGCGGCTTACAATAATAGGGGGGGGGGGGAGTGCAGGACAAAACACAAAAAGAAAATGTGAATAAAAATAATTAGCAGTAAAAACCCAACATTCATTCAGCATTCGGGAGGGGCGAGAGTAAAGTCTTATCCCCAGGCCTGATGGGATAGCCAGATCTTGAGGGCTGTGCGGAAGGCCTGGACGGTGGTGAGGGTGTGGATCTCCACGGGGAGATTGTTCCATAGCGTCGGAGCTGCAACTGAGAAGGCTCTCCTCTGCGTAGTCGCCAGTCGGCACTGACTGGCGGATGGAATTCGGAGGAGGCCTACTCTATGCGATCTGATGGGACGGAGGGAGGTAATCGGCAGAAGGCGGTCTCTCAAATAGCCAGATCCACTACCATGGAGCGCTTTATGAATGGTAAGTAGGACCTTGAAGTGCACCCGGAGACCAACAGGTTGCCAACGCAGCTCACGGAGGATCGGTGTTATGTGGGCGAACCGTGGTGCGCCCACAATCACTCGCGCGGCTGCATTTTGGACTAGCTGAAGTCGCCGGATGCTCTTCAAGGGCAGCCCCATGTAGAGCACATTGCAGTATTCCAGCCTAGAGATCACAAGGGCTCGAGTGACTGTTGTGAGGACCTCCCGGTTCAGGTAGGGCCGCAACTGGCGCACCAGGCGAACCTAGGCAAATGCCCCCCTGGTCACAGCTGATAAATGATGGTCGAAACCACTGTTCCCTCTAAGGTGCGCGGCCGCGCGGCCGCGCACATGGCAAGAAACCCCCGCGCAGAGGTTTCTAACTCCCGCGCAGAGGTTTCTTTCAAAGCAAACGTGGGGAAGTCCTTTGCAGGCAGCTAGAACTGGCTGCCTGCAAAGGACCTCCCCAAACTTGTTTCAGCGCCAGCTCTCAGCCTGGCGGCAGCGTCACACAGACTGTGGAAGGAGGGGGAGGAGGAGGGAACCAAAGAGAGCTTTTACCGAGTCTGCGCCCCACAGCCAGGACCGTCCTGGCGCCTCCAGCCGCGTTTCTTCCCCGCAAAGCCCTTCGGGCAACCCGAGAGTTCCGCTTGACGCCAGAAGGGCTTTGCAGGAAGAAACGCGGCGTTTCTTCCTGCAAAGCCCTTCTGGCGCCAAAAGGAACTCTCGGGTTGCCCGAAGGGCTTTGCGGGGAAGAAACGCGGCTGGAGGCACCAGGACGGTCCTGGCTGTGGGGCGCAGACTCGGTAAAAGCCTCTCTTTGGTTCCCTCCTCCTCCTCCTCCTCCTCCTCCTCCTCCTCCTCCTCCTCCTCCTCCTCCTCCTCCTCCTCCTTCTTTCTGGAGCCCCTTCCTCAAAGATTTGGTACCAAAGCAATGGCGGTGAGGAAGTTGTGTCTTTTGGATTTTGCACTGTTGTCTTTTCAATGGTTCTCAGACTGGTTGAACCTTTAGCAGCTGGGGTGATATTCTTTACTGTTAAGGTTACAATTGGATGTGTTGGACAAATCTTAAAAGATGAAACTTTTATTAAAACGTTTGACTTAACTAAAAACGTCTTCCTTTTTCTTCTTCTTAAATATGATTTATTTATTTATTTTTACTTCAGAAGTTTGATGACCGTTGTACAAACTAATCCAACCTAAATGTAGAGGAGGAGAAGAAGGGGGGGGATTTAAAAAGAGCAGAGGAAAAAGAAAAGAAAGCATGAAGAAAACATAAAGAAAGGGATGGGAGGGAGGGAAGGAAGGAAGGCACTTTATGTTGAAACAGAAAATATTATATAAGGAAGAAAATGGAAATAACTAAGGAAGGAAGGAAGGAAGGAATTGCACTTAATATTGAAGGAAAAGAGAATGAAGGAAAAAGTATTGGAAGGATTGAAAGAAGGAAGGAGGAACAAAGAATTACACTTAATATTGAAATGGAAAAGAAAATATAATGAATGAAAGAAGAAGTATAGGAAGGGAAGGAAGGAAGAAAGAAAGAAACAAAGACTGTTGAAACAGAAAAGATAATATAAGGAAGAAAATGGAAAGACGTATAGGAAGGAAGGAAGGAAAAAAGGAAGACAATGTTGAAATGGAAAAGAATATAAGGAAGAAAATGGAAAAAAGTATAGGAAGAAAGGAAGAAATGTACTTAATATTGAAACAGACAAGGGAATGAAGGAAAAAATATTGGAAGGATTGAAAGAAGGAAGAAAGAATGGAAGGAACAAAGACAATGTTGAAATGGAAAAGAATATAAGGGAAAAAATGGAAAAATGTTAGGAAGGAAGAATTACACTTAATATTGAAACAATTGAATATAATGAAGGAAAAGGAAACAGGAATAAGGGAGGGCTGAAGAATTCTGGGAACTGAAGTCCACCCCTCGTAAAGTGACCAAGGCTGGGAAAAGAATCCGCACTAGGGACAATGCAAGCTATGCTTCACCCCGTCAGTCCATCTTAGCGTGCAAGAAAGACATCAGACAACGCCATAGTTGCTATGGTAGCATTTGGCTATGCGCAGCGATGCTCTCCTGGTCTTTATGGGTGGGAGGGGGGCAGTTGAGCTATGATGCTAATCCCCTCGTGGGAACACAGAGGGTGGGAGAAGAGAACCAAAGAACTTCAAACTCCAAGGTTCTGGAGTGGAGAATAAGGGGATCAACTTTGTCTAAATGATATTGACATATAAAGAACGGTTGTAGGAACTGGGTATGTCCAGTTTGATGAAAAGAAGGACTAGGGGAGACATGATAGCAGTCTTCCAATATCTCAGGGCCCAGGGTTGCTCCAAAGAAGAGGGAGTCAAACTATTCTCCAAGGCACCTGAAGGCTGGACAAGAAGCAATGGATGGAAACTAATCAAGGAGAGAAGCAACCTAGAACTAAGGATAAATTTCCTGACAGTGAGAACAATTAACCAATGGACCAACTTGCCTCCAGAAGTTGGGAATGCCCCAACACTGGAAGTCTTTAAGAAGATGTGGGATAGCCATTTGTCTTAAGTGGTGTAGGGTTTCCTGCCTAAGCAGGGAGTTGGACTAGAAGACCTCCAAGGTCCCTTCCAATTCTATTTCTATTGTATTCTCTATATTCTATTCTTTCTCTGTTCTATTCTAATCTCTTCTGAACTAAATGTTTATCTAGAACTCAAATAAATAGCTGCTTTTTGGTTTTATTTTTTTTAATATTTATCAGTCTCTCTTTTATTCCATACTTCTGGTTGAAAGACTATTCTATGTCATGCTAAACAAATGCATATTCTAGTGGCGGCGGGAGCTCGTTGGCATCTTCAGCAGCAGCCCTGCCTCCTGTGAAAAAACCGAAGATGGAGCAGATCCACGCAGATGACGTTGCTGCAACATGACTGGAGGAGGAATTCTGGGAGTTGAAGTCCACAAGGCTTAAAGCTGTCAGGTTTGAAGACCCCTGGGGTTTTTTTCCTAAAGGGTTAGGGGTGCGAGGGTCTTGTAACTTGACAGCTTTAAGACTTGCACGCTTCAATGCCAGAGTTTCTGAGCCAACATTTTGGTTGCTAAGCAGGACCGTTGTTAAGTGATACTGATATTATATAACACTTTTAATTAAGCGGGTACCTTGAATAAACATAACTTTGAGTTTCAAATAATACTGATTTCGTTGTTGTCTTAGGTGACATCTGTGAAAAAAATTCAGGTGCTCAGGCATGAAAATGTGCCGCTCAAACACTATACTTTTCCGCTCACACTGAAAAAAAATTAGAGGGAACATTGGTCGAAACTCAGCTGTGGGTCCAGGAGGACTCCCAAGTTGCGGACCCTGTCTGAAGGGTATAAATTTTGACCCCCCAGCCTGAGTGATGGAACGTCGGCCAAATTGTTGGGAGGAAAACACAACAGCCACTCGGTCTTGTCCGGGTTGAGTACCAGTTTGTTAGCTCGCATCCAGTCTTTAACAGCCTCAAGACCTCGGTTCATCACGTCCACCGCTTCATTGAGTTGGCACGGGGCGGACAGATACAACTGTGTATCGTCCGCGTATTGATGGTATTTTATCCCGTGCCTCCGAATGATCTCGCCCAGCGGTTTCATGTATATGTTAAACAGCAGGGGGGATAAGACCGAACCCTGCGGCACCCCATAAGTTAGGGGCCTCGGGGACGATCTCTGCCCCCCCCACCGACACTGACTGCAACCTGTCCGAGAGGTAGGAGGAGAACCACTGCAGAACAGTGCCGCCCACCCCCACCTCCCGCAGTCGTCGCAGAAGGATACCATGGTCGATGGTATCGAAAGCCGCTAAGAGGTCAAGGAGAACCAGGATGGACGCGTGGCCTCCATCTCTGTCTCTCCAGAGATCATCGGTCAATGCGACCAAAGCGGTTTCTGTGCTGTAACCGGGCCTGAAGCCTGACTGGAAGGGGTCAAGATAGTTAGCTTCCTCCAAGGTACGCTGAAGCTGGAAGGCCACCACCTTCTCAACAACCTTCCCCACGAAGGGGAGGTTGGAGACTGGACGGTAGTTATTAAGAATGGCTGGATCCAAGGACGGTTTCTTCAGGAGGGGTCTCACCACCGCCGTCTTGAGTGCGGTGGGGAAGTACCCCTCCTGAAGAGAGGCGGTAACAACCGCCTGGATTCAGCCTCGTGTCACCTCACTGCTGTTGGTAACCAGCCAGGAGGGACAGAAACTTATGAAGGCTGTGCAACATTTTGAGGTGATATAGAGTATGTAAAGGCATGAGCAGTCGTTCGCTGGTCTTGGAGGGACTCAGCGAAGAACAGAGGTGCTTCTCTGCAGGCGGGGGGAAGTGCGATCTCCTCGGCAAGACAGAGGCTCAGCACTGATCCCAGACTTCTGGAGAGGGACGCGTGAGCTGTCCCAGCCATGATACAGCACTTTTGTCTGGCGTAGGATTTTCGGAGTGAATCTAGATGCCCTAAATTTTTTTGAAGAGTAAGTTGGATTTACTACTTGGTTACTGCATCTCTGGCAATCTTTCCCCCCCTCTTTGATGGGACTTTTAGCGGCAATTAAGACAAACAGGAGCAAATGAACTAACAATTGAAGACGGATTTACATCATAAAGAGTCGTTGAAGGCGGCCTAGGTTGGTGGAAACAGAGAAGAGGGAAGTTTTTTACCCAGAGGCATAGCTGATAGTAATCAGCGGACTTGCTCTGTCTGCTACCAAGACTTTTGGAAAACTTTTGTGCTGAGGCTCCACTTGAGACAGTCAATATTATATCCACCGTGCGCATTGTTTTCTCTTTTCTCCTTTTGGAGCTGGCGTTGGACACTTGAAAGGGGAACACTTCGAGCTGAACCTTTCTTCTTTTTTATTCTCTTCTCTTTGAGGTTTTTTTTTGTGTTGATGTATTTGCCCCCCCTTCTTTCCTTGCTTCCTGATATGAGCCCCCTCCTGTACCTTTTTTAGACCTCTCTATGGGACTATATTTATATATATTTTTCCGTATAGATAGCAGCAAAGTAAGTTGGAACATTGCTTAAACTGGTAGCAGATAGCTTATGAAGCAGTGGGATATTCTTAACTTAATTGATATGAGCTGGGCAAAGGGGGGAAAAAAACCTTGGCATTACCTACTCAGCCGTCCCCATCTACAACTCCTCCAACAACACACAGAACTTTAGACAATATGGCTGGGGTAGAGAAGGCACCCACATTGCAAAATATACAGACAACTTTGCTATCGATACAAAATAATATTGCTAGGAATCAAGAGATCACCGAAAAATCCCTGGCCGACATCAAAAATGAAATGGGAGACATGAGGGGTGAACTGAAACAGCTGAATTTACAGCAAAAGGAGATTTGGGCAAAAATGGAGAAACAGGAGGGTCAAATTCAAGAGTTAGGAGTAAAAATGAAGGAAAGTGAAGAGAATATGGTGAGGTGGGAGATGAGGCAGCTACATATTAATAGAAGGTTGGAAGATGAGATTGCTATGTTGGAATTAGAAAAGTCAGCCTTCTTTCTCAGATTTCAAAATATTCCAGAGGAAAGAAGGGAGAAACTGAAGGAAATTATGGTGGAGATGATAGCAGGGATCGCCCAGAAAGATAAATTGTTGATACAGAGTGACATCGATGACGTATATAGAGTCTATACTTCTTATACTAGGAGACAGAAACTGCCACGTGAAGTGCACGTGAGGTTTACCAAGCGATCCCTGAGGGAAGAAATTTACCAGAAGGCACGTGACCAGAATACCATGTATGCGGGGGAAATGGTCATAGTACTAAAACAGATACCAAGAAGAGTGAGGGAAAGGAGGCAGAAATATCAGGACCTAACAACACAATTGAGGAAACTTCAGGTGATGTTTAGGTGGCTTTTCCCAGAAGGGTTATCTTTTCTCTGGCAAGGCCAGAGGTTTCGGATTGAATCATTGCAAGATGCACAAGACTTTATGGAAAGCCAGTTGAAGAAGGGAACTCAGAATAACGAGGGAGAATTGGACAATAAGAGCCAGGGAGAGGAGCGAAAGAATAGTGTCCCGGGAGATGAGAAAGGGGGAAATGAGAAACAAAGCAGAGATGAGAGACCGCAAACGAGGCAAACAACAAAAGCTAAAGCCTTAAACAAATAAACATGGCGGATGAACTCCGCTTAATTTCCTTAAATATAAATGGGTTGAATTCACTAAGAAAGAGAAATAAAATACTGAATGCTCTATGGAAAAAGAATTGTGATTTGACATGCTTGCAAGAAGTACATATAGCGAACCACCAGCAAAATGTGTTGTATTACCCCCGGCTGGGTATAATGTATACAAGTTTAGCAGATGAAAAGAAAAGGGGCATTGTGTTGTATGTTAAAGACCATATCGATTCTAAATTGGTGTATACGGATGGGGAGGGTAGAATCTTAATGGTCGAATTGAAATTTGGTCGATATAAAATCTTGCTGGTGGCCATATACGCACCGAATGACAGCCAAAGTACTTTCTTTAGAAGGTTGCATTTAAAAATTGCAGAGTTAGGCTATGATCATATATGTGTGGTGGGTGATTATAACGCGGTGGCAGATAGGACAATGGATTACAACCCAGGAAACATCCAAAAGGGGGGGAAATTAAGAGAAAGGAGGAGAGTTCTCCCCAAAACCTTTGAAGACATGAGGGAGGAATATGAATTAAAGGATGTATGGCGTGAACTCCACCCACAGAAACAACAATTTACTTTCTTTTCACATAGACACCAATCCTGTTCTAGGATCGACATGGCCTGGTTGACACCAGAAATTGGGGACTTGATTAAGGAAGCAGCAATTGAGGTTAATACCTGGGCCGATCACAATCCACTCTTATTGGTGTGGAAAGGAGTAAGGCAGGGGAGGAAGAGAAGGTGGATGATGAATACAGAGATAGTGAAAGAACAAGAATTTCAGCAAATGTTTAAAAGGGAAATGAGGTTTTTTTTTTTGAAGAAAATAGGAAAGGAGTAACCCCACAAATACTTTGGGATACGGCCAAGGCTTATATGAGAGGCCTAGCTATTAAACATATAATAGGTACACACAGGAAAAAATTAGAAGAGAGGGCAAAATGGGTAACTAAACTGGAGGTGGTAGAAAAAGCCTTGCAACAGAACCCACTAGATGATAGGAAAAAAGAAGAAATGGCTAGAATTAAGCACGGGATCTCTCTTTTAGACCAGGAGGATGTCGCTCGAAAACTTAGGGGGATTAAGCAAAACTTTTTTGAGCATGCTAACAAACCGGGTCGTTGGCTCTCTTATAGACTTCGAAAAGAAAGAGAGAGCAGACGTATAGCTCAACTGCAGAATAGTAAAGGGGAATTAGTAGAAACCAAGGGGGAGAAACAGGAAATTATCCAAAGTTTTTTTCAGCAACTATATAGTAGGGAAGAAGTTTCTGAGGACCAAATTAAGGAATTTTTAGACAATGCAAATCTACCCAAGATCTCAAATGAAGCAAAAGGGATACTGAACCAAAAGATAACAATAGATGAATTAGAAAAGGCAGTCAAAAAAAAATGGAAAACAACAAAACTCCTGGCATGGATGGTTTGCCAGTTGAAATCTATAAATCTTTTTTGGAAATTTTAGGACAAGAGATGATAGTAATATTTAATGCTGTCTTGACGGATTCTATCACACTGAAATCATGGGCCGAGGCTTATATAACACTTTTGCCTAAAGCTGGAGCTGACTGCACCCAAATTAAAAACTATAGGCTCATTTCACTTTTGAATGTGGATTATAAAATCTTTGCAGCTATATTGGCAGATAGACTTAAATTTTTCCTTAACAAATTTATACACCCTGATCAGAACGGCTTCCTGCCGTCAAGGCATTTGAAAGATAATGTTAGAATTATTTTGGATGCCTTAGAATATTATGAAGCTCGGCCGGATAAACAAGTGGCCTTTATGTTTCTCGACGAACAAAAGGCTTTTGATCGGATAAATTGGAACTTTATGTTGTCACAATTAGAAAATATGAAGTTTGGAGAAAGCTTCTTAAATGCAATTCGGGCAATTTATGTACGACAAACCGCGACAATATTGGTAAACGGAGAAGAGGCGGGTGATATTGAGATTGGTAAAGGCACAAGACAAGGATGCCCGTTATCCCCCCTACTGTTCATCCTCACATTAGAACCCCTTCTTAGAATAGTGAGAAGTGACACACAAATTAAAGGGTTACGAGCTAAAGCTCAGGAATTTACGGTCCAGGCTTTCGCCGATGACCTTGTTTTTATCCTGGAGGATCCTATGGCTTCTGGGATACAACTTTTACGTAAAATAGAGGAGTACGGTAGGATAGCGGGGCTACGTATAAACAAAGAGAAGACAAAACTGTTAATTAAGAATATGACTCTGAACTAGAAAAGGGAAGTACAAAGCCTGTTAGGGATCAACATGGCCCACAAAGTACAATATTTGGGAATTGGTTGGCACCATAAGAGGCCTTAACGCATCCGAATGTATTTAATTGGACAAGAAACATAACATATAAAGACATCATGACAGAAGATGGCAACATGAAAACAAAGATGGAATTAGAGCAACAGGGCAGGAATTTGGAATGGTGGGAATATTTACAGGTTAGAAACAGGTTTAAAAGTGATAAGGCACGTTTTGGGATCTACCCAAACCCTCAGGGGCTAGATAAGATCCTGTTTGGTGGAGACAAGAAAATGTTATCGAAGATTTACCAATTTTTGACCTGCCAAGATGAAGAGATGGACAAAAGCCTTCTAATAGCATGGGAGAGAAACCTTGGCTATGAAATTGAAATGGGCAAATGGTGGGATCTATGGAGTAAGACCATTAAACTTACAACATCTACAGCATTCAAAGAAAACATATACAAGATGGTTTATAGGTGGCACTTCCCCCCAACGAGGTTAGCCAAGATGTTCCCTGGGTTATCTCCATTGTGTTGGAAATGTGGAAGAAAGGATGGCACATTCTACCATATTTGGTGGTCCTGTACTGAGGCCACGAAATATTGGAAAAGGATTAAAAAATGGTTAAAAGAGGTTACCGGGGCAAACATGGAATGGAGACCCGAGAACCTTCTACTAAGCATTAAACCAGAAAACATAAGCAGTTCAATATGGCATTTGAGCCTACATATAATTGTGGCCGCAAGAATAACTTATGCACAATTTTGGAAATCCACTACTATACCGTCGGAAGATGCTATAATTAAAAAGATCTATGAATGTGCAGAAATGGACAGAATGACGGGTTGGCTGAGGGACAAAGGAGAAACGGAACATTATCTTAGCTGGAACCTATGGTATATGTGGGCGACAAGGAGAACAGCAGGGACTTAAAATGGGGAAAGTTAACATGGGTATTGTAATAGATCCCTGAACTTTGCAATGAGAAGATGTGGCTTAGAGACCTAACAATGAGGAAGGAAAGAAAAAGTTGGGCTGTGAATGACTGTCACCACGGGGGGGGGGGGGAGGGGAGGGGGGTTTGTATGTTTAAAACGGTATTTGTATCTGTATGTTTTACGCTTAAAAAAAATGTATAACTAATGAATGCCGATACAAAAGGCTGTATATTTACTTTATATTGTTATGTATGATTTGTCTTTCTTATGTTGTTGTATTTTTCTTTCTGTTTTTTAAAGGTAATAATGTTTAATAAAAATTATATTTTTTTAAAAAAAGAGAGAGAGAGTATGTAAAGGCATGAATACAGTAGAACCTCTGGTCACAACCATAATTCGTTCCATAACTTTGGTCGCAAACTGATTTGGTCATGAATCAAACCTAATTTTGGAAATGTGGTGCTTACAAAAAAATGGTGCAGAAGGGGAAATCAGCAGCGGGGAGAATGTGAATATTTTGGTCAGAAGCGTTCGTGACCAGAGGTTCTACTGTATAACATCTTCACTTAAGACTTAAGATACACTTAAGATATAACATCTTCACTTAAGATTCACTTAAGAACTGTGGCAAGAAAGGTGGTATAGTGACCAAAGTTACAATGGCATTGAAAAAAGTGACTGATGACCATTTTTCACACAGTGACCATTTTCACACTTAGCGACCATTGCAGCATCCTCATGGTCACGTGATCAAAATTTGGATGTTTGGCAACAGTTTATATTTGTAAATTGTAGTTATGTTGAAATAAAAAAAAACATTACAATACTATTTTTGCGTTGTATGAAAATTTTTCTTGCTCCGTATAAAATTTTTAATCAAGCCCCCCCCCCCCCCCGGTCAAAGGTGTCCCTCTTTACCAATCTGAAAATCTGGTCACCTTATTATACTCAAGGGGTGACCTTGAGGCACTCATATTCTCACCATTTAATGGAGAACCATCTCTGCAGCACAAAATCATAGGGAAGATAACACTGAGAATAGGCAACAATTTGCCCTTATTAAATTAATAATAACAAATATTATAATCACCCAAATTTCTCATTTTGCATATTTGTATATGTGGTCTTTTTTCTCTCTCTGCCTATCTTCCATATCATACCATCTCTCCTTCCCCCCCTCATTTGCCATTGGGGGTTAGAGTCAAAATTGGGTAATTTCTCTCAGGAATTCATAATGATATCAAAGCAAATTTAATAATATTTATGCAATGTATATGGAAGAGAAGAGTTTCTATTCTGTTACTTCTATCTTTACTTCACCTATTATTTTTATTCCACTGGTCCACATGGACCTCAGTTTTTTACATTTTATTTGCCTTTCATTTCACTGAAATGTTAAAGGCCTTAAATATCAGCTTAAATATCAGTATTTAAAGGTCTCAACATGGCAAAGACAATTTCACCCAATGTTATTCATAGGCAACTTCAATTTCCTTCAAAGCCTACCTGCCATATGAACCATTTTGCAGCTCTGACAGCACTCCAGAATGTATAAAACCTAAATATCAGTCATATTTTGAAAGATATGAAAAGTTTGAAGGATGAAGTGAATGATTTAAACTTTGAAGAAAGTTAAGCCATTCATTTCATCCCTTGAATCTTCTCAATCTTACTAGCCCCCAAAACAAGCCAAAAATATGTCTTTATCCAATGCAGTGATCACATCAAGAGCTGTGGTGGTGCACTACTGCAAGCTTTTTTTTACAGAGTTGGAGGGGACCTTAGAGGTCTTCTAGTCCAACCCCTTCTTAGACAGGAAACCCTACACCACTTCAGACAAATGGTTATCTAATCGCTTCTTAAAAACTTCCAGTGTTGGAGAATTCACAACTTCTGTTCCACTGATTAATTGTTCTAACTGTCAGGAAATTTCTCCTTAGTTTTAAGTTGCTTCTCTCCTTGATTAGTTTCCATCCACTTACCCTCAGGTGCTTTGGAGAATAGCTTAGCTATTAGCCACACCCCTACATACAGTCTTTGAAGGCCAAAGAAATCTCACTACCATTCATCCTCAGAATATTGTATGTTTCCATCAGTCATATGGAAATTAAACTACTTATTTCTCAAACCAAAGACTATTTCCAAATGACCAAACACACCCCAAAGCATAGGTTTTCACCAAGAAATAAAGCTGTTGTAATAAACTGCACAAGTTCATAATTTGACTTAAAACTAACATATGGAAGTTTGAGAATCCATTAAATGAGCTGCTGGATGGCTTATCTTAGAATTGACAGTGAATAAGCAATTAGGCCCTTCATTCTAATATGGATGAAACTCTGGGACTCTAGGCTGTCAGTCTCTCATCAGTGGCTGGGCTGTGGCTGAATGACAGTAGCTCAGAGGCCACCGTTACCTCCTTCATTATTCCTCCTCACAGCATATCTGCAGATTATTCTGTCATTCATCTTTCCAGTCTGCTGGTCTCCCTCTCCACCTTCCCAAAGTTCTAGTGCACTTCTTCAGGGACAGTATTCCTCTATAGAGGTTGAAAAAAATTTAATAAAGGCTTTACCAGGTTACATTTAAAATGCCTGTAATCCAGCATCCTGCTTCGTGTGGTGACCAATTTGGTGATAAGCAGAATAGAAACAGGCTAACGTTAATTATTGCAGTCATATGCACCATCATAATAATATTGAAAGGAGCATTGAGAGACCCCACATGGAATCCACATTGTGTAAATCAATTTTATGAGTCTTAAATAATATGTGTGTTCGAAAAAATGCTAGTATCAAACCCGAAAGCAAGAATGACACATGGTGATTCTTCCAAGCTGAGATTTTTATATTTTCACATCTGTAGATAAACCTTGCCAGACTGAGCACTCTATTATCTGTTTCTATGTGGTGGCTCAGTGGCTAAGATGCTGAGCTTGTCGATCAGAAAGGTCGACAGTTTGGCAGTTTGAATCCCTAGCATCACGTAACAGAGTGAGCTCCCATTACTTTTCCCAGCTTCTGCCAACCTAGCAGTTGAAAAGCACTTAAAAATACAAGTAGAAAAATAACAACCACTTTTGGTGGGAAGGTAACAGCATTCCGTGTGCCTTAGTCATGCTGGTCACATGACCACAGAGATGCCTTCAGACAGCACTGGTTCTTCAGCTTTGAAACGGAGATGAACACCCACCCCCCAGAGTTGGAAATGATTAGCACTCATGTGCGAGGGGAACCTTTACCTTTACAATATACTCTGTGAACTATTAGGGAGGGGCTGCCTTCACCCTATTTCACTCACACATACTATCTGGACCGAGTTGTCTCCTATACCTCTGGAATACCAAAAAGTGTTTTTTTTTTCAAAAGGCAACTGGACTTCCTTTGTTTTTTTCCTTGAAGGCATTTCGCTTCTCATCCAAGAAGTTTCTTTAGTTAGGACTGAATGGTGCAGAAAGGAAGGATTTATATTCTTTATTCCTTCCAGTCATTTGGTCATTAGCACTCTTTTTGAGAGCCATTGAGGTCACTTGGAGGTTTATCTGTGCCCTCAGGTCACCTGAATTGTGCAAATGGGTGTGGAATCTTCTTGGAACTGCTGAAAGGACTGTGTTGTAAATGGGAGATAGGTGGTGTCGTATCCCTCCCCCTCTGTTGAGAGAGGGCTGTTCAATCTTAATGTGGATGGTTTCTTTCACCCCTATTTCAGTGGTGGGTTCCTACCAGTTCGGACTGGTTTGGCCAAGTCGGTAGTGGTATGGCGGCCTAGGTCGCTGGAACCAGGCCTATCATGCCCCCAAACCAGTTCCCCGGTCTCTTCTCCCATCGCCGTCATGTTTCTGCGCATGCGCAGAACAGTTTTCAGTCAACTGCACATGTGCAGCAACCCGCGGCGGGCACGTGAGTGAGCGAATCAAGCAGCGCTCACACAAAATGCCCTCTCAGTGAACCAGTAGTAAACCGGTTAGCTGATGTTTATCTGCTAAGCATTTAAGTAAGTTTACTAAACAGGAGACAAATATTAGAAAACTAGAAAGATAAACTAGTACACCAATGAAGTGTTTGTCTGCATGCTGTTCCAGGCTGTTTCTTAAGCCAACTTCAGAAATTGCAGTCGTGGTTGACAATGGAGCTGGGTTGGTTCTCTATTGCAAGTTCTAACTGGTTATTCTCATGTTTCTGCTCTTCCCATCCACACAGGGAAAGTCGGCCTTGCTGGTTTGTTCTTTTGTGGACCTGTCTACCAGTGCCTGCCTTTAGGCATTTCTTCGTCTTTGTCATCTCCATGCCTTTATTTTTCTTTCCCAGATGTTTGCACACATGGATACCCCCTCCTTCTTCTCTTCTTGGACACTAATGCAGACCATTCCTCCCTCCCTCTCTCTCTCTGTCTCTGTCTCTGTCTCTCTCTCTCTCTCTCTCTCTCACACACACACACACACACTGACACATCCATGGTGCTGTTGTAGGTTCACTACTACAGTAATAAAAACAATAGGGAACAAGTTGGTCTTTCCTCCCTTTACAGTCCATATAAATTTTATAGCAAAGAAGAACTGAAAAGCATAAGTAGAAACAGATAGCAGCATTCCTACATTTCAAATTAAATATTTAAAAAATGAGAGAGGGAAGTTTTGTAGTACTAGGAATATGGGATAAGAAACTAGGAGAAACATGTTTCATGCTGCCTGGACAGAAAGGATGCTCACAGGAAAGTGTAAGAGCTTCATGGAGCCCAGGTTCCCTAATGTGGAGAAAACTTTATTCATATAATGGGTCATTATTTTTAAAAAACAGTGGGTGTCAACCAGTAGAGAATATAACCTCCCAGACACCCAATAACAATATAGTTGTATAGGACAGCAATCAACTGTTGCTGGGCCGTATTATTAGATACTGCAGGCAATCTGAGCCAGGGCTGCTACTGGAACAGAACAAAATACTGGTGACTATCTGCTCAGAGGGGTTTAAGACAGTTTGGGCCAGGAAAGAATAAGTTTGAATGGAAACTGGAGAAGAATGGAAGGGTTGCATTTCATCAGAAAAGGTTGATTGTCCCACTCTTGCCAAGCAGAAAGTGGAGATTTACCCTTAGAAAAATATGACCATTCTTCTTTCCACTGTATTGAGGATGGACGGTATCACATAGAGAGGATTTGTTATCATAAAAGCAGCCACTGTTAATTTCCATTATCTTTTGTAAGTTTTTAAACTATTGTTATACAATTGCAAAGAGTGTTGTTATCTACAAAAAAGCCATCCTCCAAACAAAAACAAAATGCATGAAATATTGAATTCTTTTTATATTAAACCATATCTTGTGAACCAATATTTGCATTTGAAGCACCACATCTCCAACTATTAGACGAACCTATCCGTTTCTTCTTAAAAATTGGGCATGAATGTCTAGACTCTACAGTATTTTTGTTGAATTAACCATTAGTTTAAATCTTTTCAAATAAGATGAACAGGTGCTGAGATGTTATTGCATTGATATATGTGTACCGAGCACTGCAATTTCTTGTTCTGTTCATCTCTATATTCTAGAGCATCTCATTTCATATAGTCTAACAACATGTACCTTGTTATTATAGGCTTCTGATTTTGCAAACAATGTGCTAAATCATCTAGTGGAGAGGGATTTAATGCATGTAAAGATGCCAGCCTGTATCTAAATATCAAAAAAGTATTTTAACTGAATATATTGCTACTTGTACCTTTTTGCAAACAAAAGGAAGGAATTTTGTAGCTTCAGAAAGGGGAGATAGCTGTTGCTATGTATAATGTTCTGCTTCATTATCAACAGATCTAGACATCAGTCGGTCTGTTGCAAAATCATCCCACATCACAAAAAGCTGCTGCTGCTGGAACCTTGATGAATGGATGGTCTACAAAATTTATACTCTAACAGACATAGCAACGTCTCCTATGAGAGGGTCAATAAATGGTGTTCAAGCAGTAAGGCTATCAGTATGCTTGACTCCATGACACAGCAGTGAACAAGAGGGACCTGCTTAAATAAGTTCAACACTGACATTAGTAGATATAGTTCATACCTTTTTTTAAGGAAAATTATCAGTACTTTTGATCAGTGATGTCATCAAAGTAAACAAACCCACGTGCTGATTACGTCACCAGATCATGCCCCTAAGTGGAAGTGACGTGCACAGCCCCCACCCTCCGGATGTGCATAGCCCTCCTCCTCGGCTGGGATGTGCATAATTGACCCCACGTGGTGCAGGTTTCACAAGATCATAACCCTAGCTGGATATGTTGTAATGGCCTAACCCCATCATGATGAGTAGCCCTAACAGATAAGCTGTTGTGCAATATCCCAGCCCTACTTTTTTTCAGATAAGATGTGTTGAAACTTAGCCCATCAAGAAAGATGCCAAGACTCTGTGTACATGATTAGTTTAATTCTAGGTTAATTCTATGGACATTCAAGGGTGGTGGGAGGGGGGGTTGTGAAATAAAAAATGTTTTTTATTTGTAATCAATCTCCTAAGGGCTGCATTTAAACCCACTTTTTTCCCTAGAAGGTATTTATTTCTAGGCAATGTTGGTTTTAATTTTTGTTGAGACATGTGGTCTGCATTTAACCATTTTTTCTCTAAAAGGTATTTATTTCTAGGTAGATTGAAGCCCACCAACAGGAAAAGACAAGGAATATTAACAGGAATTAAAATGTTCATAATAGGCAACCCTGCCAGGTTGCATGCAGTTGATAAGCCTGTTCATGCATGCCTGGGATATGGCCGGACATGCCTTACTCACCCACCCACTCCACTCTTCTGTGATTCTGGGCATGCGCAAGAGACATGTGTGGGCCTTGCCCGGACTTGCCATACCTGCCCCTCCCCCCCCTCCCCTGTGATTCTGGCCATGCGCAAGGCACACTTGTCATTACAAGAGCTGGTTAGTTTGCCTTAATTTCAGCAGTGTCTTGAAGGTGGCAACCTCTGATTCCAAATATGTTTTTAAAACAACAGCAAAAGTCAGCATCAAATGCTCTGACACAAGACCCCTGCCACCAGAATGCAACAAACCCTGTATGGCAACCTCAGAAGGGAATTTGTTTGATATAAATTTGACCCCCAAACCTCCCAAGCATGGGCGTAGAATAAGAAAAAGACCTGGCTTCATTGAAGAGAATGAACATATAAAGCCTTGTTATTGCAGATTCTGCAAAATATCAAATGGTAAGTCAATATAAAAATTAAGAAAACAGTATTTTGATTAGTTGAAACTCCCCAATCTAATTCTACCTTATTTCCTGTTTTAGAAACGGTGGAGCTTCAAAATGTCAGCATGCTGCAAGTTCTGAAAGCATGTGTTATTAAAATAATACATCATTGTTTAATGGGATGTTTAAAATCAGAAGATAATGTGGATGGAAACAGTGAAACAGAAGTTATTAACAGCTTATGTATTTGGCTTTCTATGCCGCATGTTCTCTGCATCATCATCAGTATTACTGACAAAGTGAATAAATTATATTTCACCCGGGATACATTTGACGATCTCAAGACATTCATGCAGTGTATCGAGAAGAGTCATAAACCGCTATCATTAATGTCAAAGATTGAAGCTGAATTGCCATTGGCTCTGAAGAGGATCATATGCCAGAATGTAACAGAAATTAATTACAAGAAACTGTTAAAGCTATGAAATTTATAATAAAATGTGCTTTACAAAACATATGAAAGATGTATTATGTTTTTTTTCTTTTGCTGACCCTTCTGTTTAAACTTGTCAGATGTTAAACACAGAGATACAATTTAATTAAAGCTCATGTGATATTATTCATTCGGGAATTCCTATGCTGGTTGGGGGGCTTGGTCAGTGTTTGCAAAAGGTGTGAAGAACTCATCAACTCTGATGCGATTAATTTGCTACATTAGCTTCTATTCAAATGCATCTTCCGGGTAGGCAGGGTGGACAGTTTTTGCAAAAGATGTGAAGAACTCCCCTTTTCTGATGTGATTAATTTGTGACGTCACTAGGGTGTATAAAAGTAGGAGACGATACTTGTCTAGTCATGTTTACTGGTTTCTGGCATAATCATACCTCTGGAGCAATTTGAACTGCTAAGAAGACCCCTATTCAGAATGGAATCTACTATTGTAAGTAATTTTATGCCTAATTTTGAAACACTTAGATGCAAAATAGTTTTTATAGAGTTCTTGTCTGCCTGCTTGCTTATTTGTTTGATTGAATTTTTCCCCCCACAAGTATGAATTGACAGACTCAGAATGTTTGATGGGTGCTACAATTGAAAGTAGATTTATGGCTAATTTGTTCTGAAGCACTGACCCCTTGTTAGATGTAAAAAGTGTTTATAACATTCTTGCTTTCTTGCTTGTTTGTTTGACTGTTTGTTTGGTTGGTTTTTTCACTAGAATGAATTGACAGACTCAGAATGTTTGTGGGCATATGAAGGTATTTATCTTTCATACTTTCATATATTTATATTTATATTTACTTATAAACATTCTGCAACAATTATGACTATTGGGGGGGTTCTTTTCCTCCAGAATGGGTGGACGATCAGGCATTCGTGGAACTCACTATTCCTGCAGAACCCCAGGGATCCCAGCACAACCCCTCAGCCTTCCACAAGCCACACAGCACGAATGCTGTGGTATAATATCTAGCATTTTATCCAACTGTAACTCTATTAGTATTATTTTTTAGAAACTAAATGTGTGTGTGTGTGTGTGTGTGTGTTTATGTGTGTTTATTAAGAATGTTGGTGATAACTTTTTGTTTCTTTGCTTGTTTGTTTAATCAGAGCTGTCCTGCAAAAAAGCAAAAATGCATGGTGCCAGACTTCCTGAATCCCCAGCAGACCATGCTAGTTGTGATTCTATGATTGTCTCTCAACCAGAAGAAAATACATGCCATTCTATGTCCCAGCTACAATCTCCTAGCTCTGTAAACTCTCAGAATATGAACAATGTTTATCTGGATATGGTGCAGGCATGGGAGAATCCTATCCGGAATTTCAGAGCTGTGGAATACTATCAGCGATACAGATTTGTTAATCTTGACCGAATCTGATCTTTTGTAGTTGCTATAGAGGCCATTCATAATGTGTTATAGATTCTTTTAAACAATGTAGCTATGAACATCGGCCCAAATGATTTTGTTCAACTCCGGTTGGATGCAAAGGGATTAAACCATCCTCTCTTTTCTCATAGGAGGTGTATGAATGATTTAAATGCTGATGATTTTCTGACCAGTGTTGAAAATCTGCTTCAAAGTAAGGCTGAGATATTGGGGGGGGGGATTTGCAATTAGTGGTTACCATTGTGAAGAACAAGGAGGGAGGAGGGCTTAGGAAGTTAAATACTTTGCTGCTCACCAGAGTACTGGAGAAAAAAAGACAGCATCTAGTAGATTTCAATGTGGAAGGCGAATTTCTTTGTTTTGCTAGCTGTTTGCTCTGTCTGATTGGTTCTGATGGTAGAAATCAAGAAATTATTACCGGGGCCAGGGAACTTCACAGCAGACTAGGTATTTCCACAGGAAACAGGATTGACTTTTCTCAGGTACACATCTTTGAAAAACATTTACGGGTCACTATAAAGATCTTGTTTTACATGCAGGACGGGTGGCGGTTTTTTGTCATAGGTCACCCGCAGCAAGAAAAAATAGTATTTACATGACAAGCATTACTATGGTATCAAAAATATCAAGGGCTTTCTGGGCAAACGCTATTTCTGTAAATTCTGCCACATGGCTTACCACCACAAATTTAGTCATGGGTGTCAATATATTTGCAGAGTGTGCCTAAAGCAAGAATGTCAGCAGGTTGAGGTGGACAAGGTACTGTGCTGTAGGTGCAAAGTGCCTTGTCGGTCTAAGGAATGTGCTGAAAGACACACACACAACTCGCTAAGGAGGGAAAAGTTGACTGTAAGACTAAAGAATATTGTGAAACGTGTGGGGTTTATGTCTTTACCCCCCACAAAAAGTGCAAGGAAGTCAAATGTGGGCAGTGCTCTGAGAAGGTTGAAAGCTTGGAAGGTTATTTATGCTTTCTAAAATCATTGGACTGACTACGAATTGGTGAAAGATACATTATTTATAATTTTGAATGCTGCCAAGAAACAGGCACCCACATACCTAATTATACATGTGCCAGGGATATGTTGAAGGATGAGGACGATAAAGATGTTGTGAGGTGGGATTGTTATGGTGTTAGATGCCTGGAGCAGTTTGTAAAGAAATTTATAAATCATAAGTTTAAGGGATGTACTTTTATTGCACACAACTCCAAAGGTTATGATGGGTACCTTGTACTGAGGCAGCTGATCCGTGAAAAGGTTAGGGTTCAACTTATAAGTCAGAGGGGGAAACTACTGTGTATTACCCTTCCAGACTATAAGATTCGGTTTATTGATAGCCTCTCATTTTTACCACTTAAATTATCCAAATTACCCAAAGCTATGGGGTTTCAAGACTGCAAAGGATATTTCCCTCACTTGTTCAATACAATGACTAATCAAGAGTAGGTGGGACCACTCCCTGAAACCAAGTATTACAGCCCAGAAACCATGATGCCTGGGGAGAGAGAAGAATCCCTGAAATGGCACACTGCTAATAGAGGTACTGTGTTTAAACTAAAGAAGGCTCTGGCTTACTATTGCAGACAGGATGTAGATATATTAAGAGAGGCCTGTATTCGATTTAGGAATCAGGTGATGAAAATGACTGAGCGTGAGTACCACAGTGGGGTCGGGTTGGTATTGTTGAGGAGATTCAATGCATTGACCCCTTCCAATATATCACATTGGCATCTGTCTGCATGGTGCAGTACCTGTTTATGTATTTGAAAAGCAATACCATTGCTTTAGATCCTTTGGACAATTATCACAATACACAGAAAAGGCATTCGGCTCCAGCGATTCAATGGTTGTTGTATATAGAGCACACTGAGAAGCTCAATATTCAACATGCTCTGAAGGGCAGTGAAAAGAAAGTAGGCAAATATTTTTTGGATGGTTTTGTGGTCATAAATGGAACCCCCACAGTTTTTGAATTTCATGGGTGTTTTTTCATGGGTGCCCTGTCTGCTACTCTGAAAAAGACTTCAACAAATTACTTGATTCAACATATGGTAGCCTGCACAGGATTAAAGAAGAATACCTCAGGGCACAGGGTTATGCTGTGCGCTGCATCTGGGAACATGACTGGCATGCCATGGTGGAGGATGACACCTCTTTGAAGCAGTTTCTATTTGAGAATAAGCTCCCAACTCCTTTGAATCCTCGAGATGCTTTTTTTGGTGGTAGAACAAATGCTACATGCCTGTACTATAAACCAAAACCTGGTGAACAAATCTTATACTACGATTTCATCAGTTTGTACCCTTTTGTGAATGACCAAGGAGTATCCAATTGGGCACCCTCAAATCATCTATCAAAACTTTGGGGACATAAAGTAATATTTTGGGCTAATCAAAGTCAAAGTGTACCCACCAAGGAATCTCTATTTCCCAGTTTATTCCTCTATTTTCTCACAAATCAGGGGGCAAATTAATGTTTAGTTTGTGCGCAACCTGCACAGAAAAACTGCAAACCTCCCCCTGTAAACACAATGATGAGGAAAGAGCTCTGACCGGAACATGGTGTACTGTTGAATTGAATGTAGCCTTAGAAAAAGGTTACAGAATTGTTGAAGTCTATGAGATCTGGAATTTTGAAAGAACTTCAAATGAGCTATTTTCAGGATATATGAAGATGCATCTCAGACAGAAACAGGAGGCCAGTGGTTATCCTGAATGGTGCAAAACAGATCAGGATAAAGAACAATATATTCAGGATTATGAAAAGATGGAAGGGGTCCATTTACGACATGACCACATTGAAGTAAATCCTGCCAAAAGACAGATTGCCAAACTCTTTTTAAATTCATTGTGGGGCAAGTTTGGCCAGAGCACCAATCACCTGACCACATCAGTGGTGACAAACCCTGAGGAATTATTTAAATATCTTTTTGTGCCATATTATGATGTTTCTTCATGTGAGTTTGTGGATACAGAGACAGCTGTCATGACGTGGAAAACAGCCAAGAACCAACCCACCAAATCCTCATGCACTAATGTATTCATTGCCAGCTTTACGACCGCTTATGCATGGCTAGAATTATACAGGCTACTGGAGGGGCTGGGCGATAGGTGTTTGTACCATGACACCAATTCAGTCATCTTTGTAAGAAGAGAGGGGGCGTGGACACCCCCTTTGGGTAATTATTTAGGACAACTGACAAGCGAAATTCCACCAAACACTACGATAACAGAGTTTGTTGCAGCCAGCCCCAAAATGTATGCTTTTGCTTTGTCCAACGGTGAAGCAGTGGTAAAAGTGAAGGGTATCACGCTAAATTGTGGTAATAGCAGTAAAGTTAACTTTGACAGTTTGAAAGATTTGGTAGATGATTATTGTCTGCCTGATGCAGAGAGAGAAAAGAGATCACTGTAGAACAGTTGGGAATTGTCAGGGTTAAGAAACAGTGGACCCTAGAAACGAGGGTCCTCCGAAAAACTCTAAAAGTAGTGTATAATAAAAGGTTATTAAAGAGTGAGGATTACTGTACACTGCCTTACGGTTATTAAGGATTATGGAAAACATTGCACACGCCTTTTCCTGTATTATAAGTGGGCCGTCCAATTCTGGCAAATCTTTTTTTATCAAACAAAAGTTAGAACATGGTGATGGGGTATTGTCTCAAAGTCCTCAAAATATTGTATGGTTTTATAGCTGTTGGCAACCTCTGTACAAAGAACTACTTAATAAATTCCCTTATATTAAGTTTATGGAAGGTCTTCTGTCTTCTTTTGAAGATGATGTTTTGTTTCCGCCAAATCAAATAACTCTAGCTGTGATAGATATCTCATGGCATCTGTCGGTGACAGCGACCAAATAGAGAAGGCTTTTACACAGTACGTTCATCACAGAAATCTGAGCATTATTCTCATACTACAAAACCTGTTTTTTCAAGGTAAGAAAATGAGGACAATAGCTCTGAATTCCAAATATTTGGTTTTATTCAGAAGCCCCCGTGATCAAATGCAAATTGTCACACTGGCCAGGCAGATGTATCCCACTAACACAAAGTATTCTTTAGAAGTAATCCAAGATGCCACTCACAAACCACACAGGTACCTATTAGTAGATTTGTCAGCCACCACTCCAGAATCCTATAGGCTAAGAACAGGACTCTTCCCCCCTGATTGGCCTACTGTTTACACAATGAAAAAGAAGAGCAAAAAGTTGTAGCCTGATTATCTTAGCACTAGTTATTTAAGATGTCAGAGAGGTTACGTAGACATTGGGGGCTTTTAAAAATCTTAGTAAAGTCTGGACCAAGACAGAGAAAAGTCATTTTATGCAATGCTAATAATGACCTGGTGGGGTCAATAGCAGAAATAGCACTGAACACCCTAAAAGGAAATCTTCCTCTGAAACCTTCACAATTCCGGTCTCTAAAGAATAAGAAGGGTGTCATTAAAAAGCTGAGTGATAGAAAGGTTTCACTCAAAAAGAAGAAACAGATCATACTTCAGTCGGGCGGTTTTATAGGTCCCTTGCTAGGGGCTGCTATTCCTCTGTTGACTAGCCTGTTAGCAGTGTAAACCATGGACCATGCAGAGAAAATGTATCTGGTGTCGCGTCATCAGATGGAGCAGCTACAGGGCAGGACACCTACTATGGGGACTACAGCCACTAACTGGTTGGATGATGAGATGCGCAACATACTTCAGAGGCATGATTTGAGTGAGGATGACAAGATTAAGCTCTACAATTCTGTACTGCAGAGGTGTCTAAGACTGACCAGGCAAAATGAGTCTGAAAAGGACAAACTGAATCTCATTTATCCACCGGGGGAGCCTCAGCCACTTCCAACATTACCAGAACAGCCGCCACAAACAACTCCACAGATCTCCGCTATAGATGATATCCTAAGCTTTGTGAGCGCTCGTTATAGGAAAAATGCAGAACTTTTGCTGAACAAAATGAAACAACACCAGGATGTATCAACCTGGGATGAACGGGATACCTTTTTATACAAAGGTGTACCTATTCCCGGTACTAATATTTTAGACTTGGTGAAAGATGCCTCGCAACACAGAGCCCCTACTGAGAAGCGGAAACCTAAAGGATGGGATGATTTTATGAATGCTATGGCTGAAGTGAATGTTCCAACTTCTGTGTTGGGGTCTACTGCTGTTAAAGAGCAAATAGAAAAGTTGAAAGATACTCTGGTTGTTAAGGATGAAACTGCTGCTAGCCCCGACTCTGTTATGACAGCACCTTTTGGGGCTCAGAAGGCTATGTTTACAGGCACACCCACTAGCCCTTGGACAATAGAACCTAGAAGTCAGCTCAGGTTTGGTGACTGGCTCAATTTTTAAAATGAATAAAAACACAGTGAACATTAAAACATTTAAGTCTTTTTCTTTATTTTACAGTAAGGCATGCATGCCTGCATGCACTGGTGACGGTTACAGGGTCCAAGCCCCCTCCCCATCTTTATAGTTTTTACAAACAGCTTTACCATTTGATCATTTTTAATATCTGCATTGGAGTACATCTTTAAAATATTTTCATAGGTCACTCCTTTAGTACGGTTCAGTAGAAAAAATGCACAGTGTTGTCCTCAGGTCACAGCACTGGGGTGTTGCAATTGGCGTTGGTGAAATGTGTATTTCTCAGCTTGCTGCTCCAAAAACATCACTATGGTTCCAGGAAAGTCATGGCTATCCGGAGGTCTTCCATAAGAATAAAAAAATTCACCATATCCTGGAGATGGAAAGTAGAGGGCCAGCCAGTGCTCCCCAGGAAGAGTGCGAGGATGGGTATTTACAATTAATCTAAAAGGTCTTTTGGTGATCTGTCTCTGGGGTAACAGGTCACAAGGGTAGACCCCTAGAAAGGCCGTATTTCCAGAGAACAAGTGGAGGAGCTGCTGTGTATCCATACTCACATATAATCAAAAAGTACATTCCTTGTGTGACTTATTTCAATAAGGTTTTCAAAGATTGCATAGAGTATAATGTTAACGGTGTTAGGGAGGGGCTGTGCAAATCTAATTTCCGCTCTGAGGTTGCCGTTCCTGATCAATGAATAGTGCTCAGAGCATCCCTGATCAGGACTCAAGTCAAAACAATACAAAATATACGCTCGGTTAAACTCTTCCCGGCTGATTAACATCGGTCTGTCTTTCATGCCTTTGCCTGTTGCTTGCACATCTGCATGTACTCTCTCACAAAAAGACTATGCTCATAATTGGGCTGAAGAGGCTTTGTGGGGATCTGTTCACCATCACAATGCAGGGCGCAGAAATTGACATTGCAGTGTTGAAAATTGAATGGATTTCTTTCATAATCCCACTAAAAGCTGCATTGTCCACAAACCCAATCACTAATTGTTTAGGCAGTTGACCCAGAAATAGATTTTCCTGATTACACACAAGACTACCTGTGGGAATGCTGTAAACCTTCATCCCCACTCGATCAATGGGGTATTTGGCATTGGAGGTGAGCAAAGCTTTTGCATGGCCAAGGCGCACTCCCAGGGCTACTTTCATACGTTTTACAAAGAGAGAAGCCACCATGAGTTGCACTTTGTAATTCTCATTGCCATCCTTCATCACACAAAATTCATTTCTGTTTCTTGTGAGTTTGACTTTCACATCTATGCCATTAATTAGCAGTCTGTCTTGAAAAAACAGATCGCTATGTAGAGGCCCAAGCAGGTCCCATTTACGACTACCGGCCATGTGTCTCGCTCTTGCTTTGAAACCAGAGTTCCCAGCCGCTGTCAGTAGAGTACTCTCCATGAGATCTGAGTCATCTTTGTAAAATCCCCCAGAAGTAAATTGGGTGCCCACTGCATCACCACCAAAGTTGAGAATCAGTTCAATTACGGCCCTATACAAATAGCAATGATGGCTCTGGGTAATGAGTCGATCTCCCAAGGTAACATCCAGCTGGTTAAACAGAGATGCTATGGGGTAGTTGGCTAGGGCCACCCTTGCCCCATCATCAATATCCGACCTGTCCGCTTTTACAATCTTGCAACTCACATACAGGAGGGTGTTGTTTAAATCCGTGTAATGCTCACCATCCCTCGTGATGAAAAATTCCAGGGGTCCGTTGGGTGTTAGCACTGATAAAGGGGGGATCTTGATATAGGTACTGTTTTCAATACTGGTCTGTGTAGGCGCCAGTTAAAAAAGATCCAGTTCAGATTTAACACATTCCTCTGAAGCAGAATGAATAAATGACATAATGTATTAGAATATGTCTTCCTTGTCACAGGGTTACGCTTCTGCGCACGTATCCTCTTGGTATGATGGGGCTTTTTCACAAGTCTTCTCTTTTTTTTTATTGTTATTTTTTAAAAAAATGTTTATTTCCATTTCATTCCATACAATCACATGTATACTGTGCATAACCGGGGCATATAACATTGAATAATAAACACAGCCCTCCCTTTTATAGACAATACCCCCCAAAATACAAACACAGTATACCACCTTGACCCACCATACACCCTCTTTCACCCCCCTCCAACTTTCGTTCTTCCTTCCAACATTCCCCTCTACTTCTTACTTCCCCTCCCCCTCTATCACTCCTCTCTCCCAATACATTCCCTCCCTTCCTTCTCCTCCTGCCTCTAATCCTCTCTCCCACCCTCTCTACCCCTCTTTCTTCTTTCGCTCTACTCCTCCCTTCGGTGTATTTCTATTGTCTATCAATATATTCAGCTTGTCCTATTTTTACACTAACATTAAAGAGCCACAGTATACGAGTGCAATCATGTGCTTTAGGATCTAACACATATTATATTTCCCCCCTCCCCCCTCCCCCTAAAACCCCACCTCCCTTCCTTCCCCCTGACTTCCCAGAGCCCGTACACGGTATAGCTTTTTAACAAACACAGTTTAAAATATCTTAAAACAAAGGAGATTAAAGAAAGAAAAAAAAGTCGATAAGATCTCTACGTTGGACTCAGCTTCTTACTGTTACCCAAACTTTAAACAGTTTAACTTATTGCTAATCTTAAGCATAGGCTATCTGGAGTTTCTTAGTCCCATATTTGCTTTGTGTATAGTCAATCCATTTTTTCCAGTCTCGTTTATATCTCTCGTTTGAGTGGTCTTTAAGATATGCTGAAATTTTTGCCATCTCGGCTAAGTTTATAACTTTCAAAGTCCATTCTTGAGTTGTAGGCATGTCTTCCTTCTTCCAGTATTGCGCCACCAACAGTCTTGCTGCCGTTATTAAGTACAGAACCAAATTAGTCTCTACCACTGTAAAGTCAGTACATATACCTAGTAGAAATAACTGAGGGGTGAATTTTATCCTTCTTTTGAAGATATTTTGCATGATCCACCACATTTTTATCCAAAATGCCTTAACCTTTCGACATGTCCACCATATATGAAAATATGTAGCATCAAGAGAACCACATCTCCAACATTTAGGCTGTATATTCGGATACATAGAAGCGAGCTTTTTGGGATCTAAATGCCATCTATAAAACATCTTATAAAAATTTTCTCTCAAATTTTGTGCTTGTGTAAATTTCACATTTCTTACCCATATTTTTTCCCACATGTCCAGCATTATTGGTTCCTCAATATTCTGAGCCCATTTTATCATACAGTCTTTAATCAATTCCGTTTCCGAATCCATCTGTATTAGTACATTATATAGCCTCTTTATATGCATTAAGCTTTGATCTCTTATTTGTTTAAACAGATTATCCTCAACTTTGACAAAACCAGTTTTTTGATCTATTTTCCACCTAGCCTGTAATTGGCCATACTGGAACCATGTTTGAACTACCTTCTCCTCTTTTAGTACCTCTAAAGATTTTAATTGTAACACCCCCCTTTCTGAAGTGAGAAGTTGTCTGTAAGTGGTTCTATCATGTTTTTGTTCTGTATTCATGTTTTCAATTGCATGTCTAGGAATTGCCCACATGGGCAACTTATCATTTAATTTGTGTTGATATTTTTTCCAGACCTGCAATAAAGCATTCCTTAAAATATGATTTTTAAAATTCTTATCCAATTTTTTGTTAAATAACAAGTAAGCATGCCAACCATATACCAAATCATGTCCCTCAATATTCAATATTCTATCGTTGGTTAGATGGGTCCAATCACTAATTGCAGATAATGCCACTGCATCATAATATAATTTTAAGTTAGGTAGTTTCAATCCTCCTCTTTCACGTACATCTTGCATTATTTTCATCTTTACCCTCAGCTTCTTTCCTGCCCATACAAATTTGTTGATACCCTTCTGCCATTCTAAAAGATTCGCATCTCTTTTAAGTATTGGTAACATTTGAAAAAGAAATAAAATTTTTGGTAAAATGTTCATTTTCACTGCCGCTATCCTACCCAGCAAAGATAAGTGCAATTTCTCCCATTTTTTCATCTCTGTCTGTATACTATGCCAAAGTGATTCATAATTATGCTTATATAATTTCCCATTTGAAGTTAAAATATTAACTCCAAGATATTTGACTTTTTTAACTACCTCACATCCTAGCATCACTCCTAATTCTTCCTTTTGTTTAGTATTCATATTTATGGCTAATATTTTAGTTTTTCCTAAATTTATTTTAAAGCCAGAGACTTGACCATATTGATTAATCGTATTCATTAAGACCGTACTGGAATCCTGCGGTTGTTCCAATATTATGACCAAATCATCCGCAAAGGCGCGGACTCTATATTCTTGCTGTCTAATCTTGATCACTTTTAAACCATCCAAGCCCCATATTTTATTCAATAATACTTCCAAAGTTATAATGAACAATAGTGGGGAGAAAGGAGAGCCCTGTCTTGTACCTTTTTCGATTTGAAAGGAGTCTGTTAAACTTCCATTGACTATGATTTGGGCTGTTTGCTGTTGATATATTGCATTAATTGACCGTAAAAAGCTATCTCCTATCTGCATTTTTTGCAATATCTTCAACAGGAATTGCCAATTAACTCGATCAAAGGCCTTCTCAGCATCCAAAAATATGAACGCAGCAGGGATTTGATTGTTCTTTCCCAAATATTCTAAAGCATTAATGATTAATCTAACATTGCTCTTCATCTGTCTCCCCTGTATAAAACCTGTTTGGTCAGTATGTATCAATTGTTGAATAACCACCATTAACCTATTTGCTAGTATTTTAGTAAAAATTTTATAATCTACATTAAGTAGTGAAATAGGTCTATAATTTTTTGGCTGGGTAATATCTTGATCTTCTTTGGGTATCAACGATATAAACACTGTTTTCCATGATGGGGGTACTTTACCTTCCAATTGAATTTTGTTAAATAATTCTCTAAGAGGTTCTACCATTTCTAACTGTAAGTTTTTATAATAAACCGCTGTTAGGCCATCTGTGCCTGGTGCTTTCCCTAACTTTAGTTGCTTGATTACCTGCAGGATTTCCCCAGAGGTTTTTGGTTGGTTCAACTTTTGCCTGTACTCTTCTCTAACTAGTGGAATTTTCTCTTTATCTAAGTATTTATCTATGTCTAAACCCCTAATTTTGTCCCCTTTGTACAGTTCTGTAAAAAATTCCCAAAATGCCTTTTGGATCTCCTCCTGTTGAAACACCTCCTTCCCTCTATAACACAATTTAGATACATTTCGAGTTTTTCTTTTTTTCCTAATCTGATAAGCCAACCACCTGCCTGGTTTGTTTGCGTTACAGAAAGTGTTATGTTTTGCATATAGTAAACTAGTGGCTACCTGGTCGGAGATCAGCATATCAAATTGAGATTTTAATATGGAGATTGCTTCCTTAGCCTTTATATCGCCTGGATTCAGTGTTAATTCCAACTCTTTCCCTTTAATTTCCTCTTCCAATTCTTTTCGTTTTTGCCCTTGTTTGTGTCTGTGTAGTTTGTTTATATTCATCAGTACTCCTCTCAAATACGCTTTGCTTGCATCCCATACAAATTCCATAGATGTACCCTTATTCATGTTGAGAACAAAGTATTCAGATAACAATTTTTTACAATCATTAATGTACTTTTCATATCTAAATAAATTTTCATTCAACCTCCAAGACCTTCTTGCCTGCACTACCCTTCCCAATTCCATCCAAACTGGATTATGATCCGAAAGAACTCTCGCCGCAATCTTTGTCTTCTTCACCCTAGAAAGCAAATCATTAGTAATTAGTATAAAATCAATCCTTGAAAGAGATTGATGTCTATCAGAAAAAAGGTGAAGTCACATTCCTCTGCATTCCTTTCTCGCCAAACATCTCGCAGTTCGAAATCGTCCATCATGTCAAAAAAAGATTTGGGTAACTTAGCTCAGATTTTAGTATTTGGGCGAGATGCCTTCTTATCTCTTTTAGTGTCAATCACGCCATTCCAGTCACCCAATAGTATACAAGACTTAAAGTCCCACTGTACTAATTTAGCATGAAGAGTTCTGTAAAATCCGTCTTGCTGTTGATTAGGAGCATATATTCCCAAAAGTAGTGTCTTTTTCCCTTCTAAGATTAAGTCTAGTGCAATATATCTTCCGAAGGGATCTGCTTCAATTAGTTCAGCTTTAATGTCTTTTCTTAAGTATACAACTATGCCATTTTTCTTTTCCGTAGCAGAGGTCACAAAATGTTGACCAAGTTTGGGATTAAACAAATATTTTTGATCAGTTGATTTGATATGAGTTTCTTGCAGACAAATTATATCATTCTTGAACTGTTTAAGATAATGAAATATTTTCTTTCTCTTCTGTGGAGAGTTCAGTCCGTTAACATTCCATGTCAAAATCTTAGTTGTCATTCTTAGTTGCCTGAAGCTTTTTTAGAGCCTCCTGCATGGCCTGTCTAACCTTTGGCCTGGCTCCTCCCATGGCTTCTGAGCTTGTTGCTGTGACTCCTTGGTCAATGGCCGGTGATTGTTGAGATTGTTGCATTGTAGCTTGTTTTTCCATTTGTCTGGTAGTCATACGGTTAGGTCTTTGTTCCCTGGCCCCTTGCCCTTCCAGGGGGAGGAGATGGTACATTTTGTCTGGTAGTTGTGTGGTTTGCTGTTTATCTTGTCCTTCTCGTGGTCTTTCTCCATATCCAGATGATTCAGGGTGTCCCACCTTCAGGATGTTGTGATAGAAATCTCGAGCTTTCCATACAGAGTTGAGATGATATCTTTGCTTGTCAAATGTAATTATAATACCAAATGGGACGTCCCATCTATACTGTATCTGACGCTTTCTGAGCTCTTCCACCAGAAAGGCATAATCTCTCCTGGCTCTTAGCATTTGAGGTGGTATTTCTTTCAAGACAATCAAATCCTGTCCGCCAATTTGAAGCCTGGTATTATAGGACTCTTGTAGTATCATGTTTCTGAACTCTCTTGTAACAAAGTATATTACCACATATCGGGGGAGTTGCTTCTGTTTTGCCGCCCAAGAATTAATGCGATAAATTTTGTCGATCTGCCAGTCAAAATTGGAACCCGGTCTTCCCACCAGACAGTCAAAAGCCTCTGAAAACATCTGCTTTAAGTTCTCCTGTTTATTTTTGCGCAGCCCCCTGACTCTTAATGCAAGCTCCATCTGTTCGTACTGTATCATAATAATTTGTTTTTCAGCATTTTCAACTTTTTGTTCCACCACTTCAGTTTTAGATGTCAAGTTAGTATTGGCTTCATTAAGAACCTCTAAGTTATCTTCCATTCCAGAAACATATTCTGTCAGTACATTTACAAGTCCCGTCATATCATCATTTATTTTGGCGATCCTAGTATCAAACTTATCATATAAGACTTTCATCTCATTCCTTATTTCATCTCTGAATTCTCTGAAAGTTTCTAAATTCTGTTCTCTAAATTCTCTAAACGTTTCCAGAAAGAATTCTTTCGTTCGTAAATCTCCACTAGGGGGCATAGAAGGTGGGGGCTGCAGCTTTGTGCCAGGTATGGGGGACGTAGCCCTTGGAGGTAATTTTGCAGGATTTAATTTTGATGCCATTATGTCTTTGCTTCAAGCAATTAATCAAACTTTGCTGGCCCGCTGTGCAGCTTACAAAAAAAAGGAAAAGTTCCTCCCTTTTTGCAGAGAGTTTGCGGAAGGTTTCAAAAGACTGGCATTACACCAAAAACAGTTCAACAAATACACCTCTGTTTGGAATGTCTCTATATTAGCAAGAGTCTTTGAAAACTTTTAGAGGTTGATAAGAAAGAATCTTCAGAGAAGTGGAGCTAACTAATTAGTGAGAGGCTATTCCTTTGATTCTTTGCCAAGGAATTAGGAATGTACCATTATTGCAAATGCGGAAGCTACAGAATCGCCATCTTGGGAGCAGTTGCACAAAGGAAGCTTTTATAAAACTGAAGCTAGGATTTTTTCTAGAAAAAGCAAATAAAGTTCTCAGGTACGGACTCTGCTTGTATTAGTTTCATATAAATATCTCAAAAATTGTCCTAAGAGGGGTTTCCTTGCCTTGCGCTGTAAAAACAGCCGAAGTTTCTGGCTGGAGATATGACTCAGCTTTGGTTGTCTCCCCCCTTCTGTTTGCAGCAAAGAAAAAAAGCTGCAAACTTCAAAGAAAGCTCTTACCAGCTGGATCTCTCTCTTCAATCTTCTTGCCTGAAGAATGAGATATCTGCTAGGTGTTTAGACAGATAACGAGCCAGAAATCTGGGGGCAGCTCAATTAAGCCGCCGCCAACGGCAAAGTCCCACCCCGGAAGTCACAAGTCTTCTCTTTTTAAACGGAATAGGTGGGCCTGATGCATAATTCTTCCTGGCCAGCCCTGATCCATCCTGCCCGTTCTCAACAACACGGGATACAAGATGCCCCGCAACATCTCTGGCGATGTTTTTGGCAGCAGATTTCACATGCGGTTTTATGATTTCTAATCCTTGCCTCAAAAAAGGCATTGCTTTTCGAAAAAGTCCACGGAACAACCCTCCTAAACCGGTCCCGTACATAATTGGGGGCTCCTCGGAAGCCTGGAAGGCCTTCCCCAGCTTGTGCCCGGTAGTAAGCCACATAGTCTTGAGGTCTCCTGTGCTCCTTGTTTACAACCATCCTTCACTTTTCCGAGGCCTAAAATGAAGCTTGACAATCACCTTCCCGTGATAAAAATGCACGTTTTTGTCCTGGTCAGTTTTGATTTCTATAGTAATGGTATCAATGTGATGTTTGCTGACTGGCACATATTGTGGATGGTCATAGGTCATAGTTATGAAATCATTGTCTTGTCCCCTCACAGGTACACAGAGTAGTAACGGCACATAGAAGTCACCTACTATCTGGAGCTCTACAATGTCTGTGTAAACATATAAGGTGCTGAATCCAGGGAACATATCTAACAGATGTCCACGTTCACCGCTAACTAGAATGGTATGCGGTTCATCTCCTTTAAGATTAATTTTTAGACCCACTGAATCACAATGTAGGGTTGTCTTAGGTCCATCCTTGACATTTGATATAAGTTTGTTCGTATTTTCTAACAGTTGTCGGATGCTATTATAGTACCCGCTTCTCAAAGAAAAATGCCATTTCTTTCTCTCGTTAGCAATTTCAAAATATCCAGGAGATGTTAACGTATGCCAGCTATGTGGATACTGTATCTCTGCTAGACCTACTTCCCATGGCCCTGAAATATCCAACAATCTCGCTAATTGAATAGTAAAATTAGAATTTTTGTTTTGGGGAAAAATTGCTGCTGATGCATTGCTGGGGACGGTGATGTAAAAATCTGACATTTCAAAGATGTTGTATTTCAGTAGCCTTAACCCAACTGTTGAACTTCTCTGGCCAGCCATTCCATTTGACTAGAAATTCTCTGTGTCTCCCCCACCCTCTTTTTTGGATAATTTTCTCTATTTTGTATATACGCTGTTGGTCAGCTGGAACCTTTTGGAGCTCCTCAAAGTAAAAAGCCCCTTCTACCGGGTCACCTGCGTAATCATTTAATCTATACACCACTCTTTTCCCCCCTTGTCCCCCGTTCTTTGACGATGAATATCTCATCCGTATAGGTTTGCTGATACCCCTTTTCAAACTTACCCTTCAGTCTAGATACCCTGACATGATCCCCCGCCTTAGGACATTTTCCCTTTCTTTTACTTTTTAAACCTACACCATAAAGTCTCAGCCACACATCCCTTTCGTTAGACAAATTTACGGTTTTAGGAGCAGTCCCAATGCTACGATGGTAAGTGCTATTGTACCCCTGAAGAGTGTCTGCCAAAATGTCCACATACCGATGGGTATTTCTAGCTGTGAAATATCTCCAGAGTTTGTTTTTTAGGGTTCTATTAAACCTCTCTATAACTGCTGCTTTAGTTTCACTATGTGTGACAAAATGATGAATGCCATAACGTGCTAAAAGTTTCTTCAGCGCCGTATTCAAGAACTCTTTACCTGCATCTGTCTGTATTTTTCAGGGTGCACGTCCTGTTTTAAAGATATTCTGGAAGGCGGATGTAACTTCCCTCCCTGATTTATCAGATAAAGGGGAGGCCCAGGCATATTTAGATAACACATCGATAACTGCTAAGATGTATTTTTTTTCCATGGTTTTCTTTAGAAATTTTGGAGACATTTATGAGGTCGGCCTGCCATTGATGATCTAAGCCGGACACTACTGTTTTATTTCTAGGAAAATTAATTCTTGCAGGCTTATGAAGCGTATAAGCATCTTGCCCTGACAGCCACATCTTGACTTGCTTCATGGTCAAGTTTTTATCATGTTTTCTAGCTTCCTGGAAAAGGGTATTTACTCCTCCATAACTCCCTACATATCCTGGAGTATAATAAATATGGCTTAGAACCTTTTCATGCTTCATTATATTGAAAGAACACTGATAAATGGGACAAGCATTGACATTAACACAATCTTTTATTGGCTATACAGAGTTCAAAGGGTCATGTCCCCTCCATCAGAAAAATATCCCTCATCACCACTATGAGAAGCAGAATATAGAGGTGCATAATATGCTATTTTACAATTTGTTGAGTCTGTATTCCACAAATCATGTCCACAGCTGCAAGCAAACCAGTATTTACACAAATTGCAGCTCTTTAACTCACTGTTTAGATAGTGTGGTCTCTGGGATAGCTCAGAATCCCAGTTATAGTCTAGATCATAAAAATCTGCAGAAGCTTTATGACCACGGCAAATAGCACTGGAATATAAAATCAGGGTGTCGTGAAGAGTTTGCTGTCTAGGAGTTATTATTTTGGAGTCTGCAAAATATAAACCGCATCTTGTTAGTGAGTTATCCACTCCAGTGTCATTTACAACATAATAAATAAAAAAACATATTTACTCACCATTGCAGGGCGATAATGAAGCATCATTCGCTGTTTCACATACTGGCCGGTAAGTATTCTGCACATCATCGTTAAAATTACAACACTCCATGCTGCAGCCCTGCAAAACACGTCTGAATAAAAAACTTTCTTTACCCTTGCAATAGAGTTTGTTGCATTCTGGTGGCAGGGGTCTTGTGTCAGCGCATTTGATGCTGGCTTTTGCTGTTGTTTTAAAAACATCTTTGGAATCAGAGGTTGCCATCTTCAAGAGACTGCTGAAATTAAGGCAAACTAACCAGCTCTTGTAATGACAAGTGCGCCTTGCGCATGCCCAGAATCACAGGGGAGGGGGGTGGGTGGGGCGGGTATGGCATGTCCGGACATGCCCCACACATGTCTCTTGCACATGCCCAGAATCACAGGGGAGGAGGGTGGGTGGGGCGGGTTTGGCATGTCCAGACATGTCCCACATATGTCTCTTGCACATGCCCAGAATCACAGGGGAGTGGGGTGGGTGGGCGGGTAAGGCATGTCCGGGCATGCCCCACACATGTCTCTTGCGCATGCCCAGAATCACAGAGGAGTGGGGTGGGTGGGTGAGTAAGGCATGTCTGGACATATCCCAGGCATGCATGAACAGGCTTATCCACTGCATGCAACCTGGCGGGGTTGCCTATTGTGAACATTTTAATTCCTGTTAATATTCCTTGTCTTTTCCTGTTGGTGGGCCTCAATCTACATAGAAATAAATACCTTTTAGAGAAAAAGTGGTTAAATGCAGACCACATGTCTCAACAAAAATTAAAACCAACATTGCCTAGAAATAAATACCTTCTAGGGGAAAAAGTGGGTTTAAATGCAGCCCTTAGGAGATTGATTACAAGTAAAAAACATTTTTTATTTCACAACCCCCCTCCCACCACCCTTGAATGTCCATAGAATTAATCTAGGGTTAAACTAATCATGTACACAGAGTCTTGGCATCTTTCTTGATGGGGTAAGTTTCAACACGTCTTATCTGAAAAAAATAGGGCTGGGATATTGCACAACACCTTATCTGTTAGGGCTACTCATCATGATGGGGTTAGGCCATTACAACATATCCGGCTAGGGTTATGATCTTGTGAAACCTGCACCACGTGGGGTCAATTATGCACATCCCAGCCGGGGAGGAGGGCTATGCACATCCGGAGGGTGGGGGCTGTGCACGTCACTTCCACTTAGGGGCATGATCTGGTGACATAATCAGCACGTGGGTTTGTTTACTTTAATGACGTCACTGATCAAAAGTACTGATAATTTTTATTAAAAAAAGGTATGAACTATATCTACTGACATTCAATACAGTGACAAAATGCAAGAGTTTCTGCATTGGGTTGATCAGAGGCTGAACTCACCTTTCAGGATACAGCCAGTCAGGCAAGAATAGTCTGCATCTGGATGATGAGTGAGTGGATCTGGATTTTTGTTTCTCTGTTATAGGTGGACTTTACTGTATAACATTTATGTTTTCAGCTGCAAAATAGCAAGAAAAAAGTCACATCTATTCAATACCTGTAATAATGATCGGAGAGGGGGGAGGTTAGGACCTGCATGACCATTAAAGAGAGATCCAACCCAGAACCAAAGAGAAATCTCCTGACAGTGTGAACAATTAATCAGTGGAACTGTTTGCCTTCAGAAGTTGTGGAAGTTTTTAAGAAGAGACTGGACAGCTAGTAATGCAGAAGAGGAGATGGTCTCCTGCTTGATTAGAATACTTCAGGTCCCTTCCAACTCTGTTTTTCTGTTATCCATTTCTGTTCTTTCTTTCTTTCTTTCTTTCTTTCTTTCTTTCTTTCTTTCTTTCTTTCTTTCTTTCTTTCTTTCTTTCTTTCTTTCTTTCAATCCCTTATCCTACTTTCACCATGCTAGTTTGGAAAACTTAATGCCAATCTTCACTCTTTCCATACACGCACACAGATAGAATATTCTTCATTTGCTACGTTCTCGAGTTCTTTTTTTCTTTTTCTCTACTTTTCCAAATTATGTTTTAAATTTTCTTCCCTCCAAAATACCAGACGTAGAGGGGCTATTCTCCTACCAATGACCTTGGATGGTCTTACCACCAAATCTGAACATGGCTTTCCTGTTTGCAAGAAGACAAAATTATGTTCAATAAATAAAGGCCCCTCTCTTCCTCTTCTGTTTAATTGTAATATGCACAAACATCTGCTTCTGATTTTAGTTAACACTGATTGCTTTTCAGTAAACAGGCGCTTCCCATGATTTTTTTTTAATTCTTTAAACCAAGGTATAAACATTTCATTTTAAAATAGTACACAAGCCTCATAGCATGTTGCAGCTGGTAAACAAAGGAGAGGATGGTGGATAGATTAGATGGATTCTATTGTCCTCATCATGACCATTCATAGTACCAGTGTCATAAATTTCCCTTCCATAATTCTTCAGAAATAGTTTTCTCATCTCTTTCTAAACTACATAAATGCATCAAAATGTTATAACGATAATCAGATAATCTGTTTCAATTCTTTTGCAAAGTTAATGTTTTTATTACAATAAGCTGGCAATTGTATTATATAAAAATTCCTTGTAACTCCCTTTTGGGCATGTAACATCTGAATCATATTACAGTAGATCTTAGTTCAAATAATTATCCCTGAAGGTCAGCAGGCAAATTATCCATGCATAGAAGAATTCCCCAATGCCCTGAAGAGATTTTGTAGCTGTGTGTTGGGTTTAAGAGGCTAAGTTGAGCCAAAACCATCTTCATTTTCATTTAGGTTCAAATTACTTCAGTTTTCCCTTAATTGTTTGACAATCTCCCACCCACCCACCCACCCACATAAACACATATATTTTCCACATTAATTTCCATATGGAGCCATGGAGTCTTTGGACCAATTCTGCTTGCTATTATATTCCAGAACAACACCAGCCTTGTTAGCTGAAGCTCTATATCAGGCTTCAGCAGCCCTGATTCAGTCAAATCAGGAAGCTTTCTTCAAACTGATTCTTATATTCTGGCTTAGACTTGCAAAAAAAGATTAGCACTTGTGCCCTCTTGACCTAGTCCAACAACAATATGGCATCTTCTTTTAAAAATGAGCCCACTGGTTTCACCCCCTTAGGATTTCTCACAACTTTCAAGCCAATATTTGCAAATCAGGAATACTCTACTTCTCTATTAAATGGGTCCTGTAATAGAAGTCAACTTCTACTAATAAAATTCACTTTTTTAACAGGGCAACTCTAGGCTCTTCTCTCTATGGCTTTTAAGTGGAAGAATGATGATGAATCCTAAAGTAATCCCCTTTTCAATTTTTGAATGACAAGATTGACTAAGGGAAATTAGTTTAACCCAAAAGAATCTCAGGGCTTTTAATAGTAGTCAGTCCTCCCCTGCCCCAGTCCCAAGTGGATTTTTGTTTACGTGACATAGTAACCTTGCCTTTGATTAAATTAAGTATGTCAAGTAAACAGTGCCAATGTGGAAAAACATAACTTTGTCAAGGAGACAGTTCATTTTCATTAATAAGAATCCATTTCCTTTCTGCTGGCCTCTCCCCCTTCAGATTTTTATTTAATCTGTGTTCCAATATTACTAATTGATATAAATTTAGATTTATCTTCTTGCACATTAGATTCAATATCTAAGATGTCCTCATTACAACAGTTATGCCTCTGAAGGCAGAGTTTAAGGATAATCAATCTAAAATAATCTGCCTTGGAATTATATGGAACATATTACATTGGGCTGGCAGCTTTGAATAAAGTTTCTGAGAGTCCACCTTTCTCTAGTTCAAAATCTACTCACAAAAATATTGTGAAACAGTAGCCCCAAAACACATTGCAGGTATATATTTGGGAAAGCAGTGTGGTGTAAGAGAGGGCAGCTATTGGAAACTTTTTCATTTCATTTAAAACATTCATTTAGCCTTTACATTAAACTCCATTTTGCAGGAGGAAGTTGCCCACAAAAACACCATATGTTAAAAAGAAATGTAAGTAATAGACGAATACAGATTTAAAGAAAAAGTAAACGGGAACACAATAGACTTCCACGCTGTTGTATTCTAACAGATTGTAACACAGACTAAATTTATACGGGTCGGCCCATATCTTATTCCATGCATGCATTAACGATGTGGCAATCTGCCGGGGCTCTGCACAAATGTGTGAATTGGCTTTAATATGGGGAATTAGGTGAAAGGGTTCTACCATGATAAAATGTCAGCTTACATAATGTTGCCAAGCAGCAGACAAATCAAGGACATTTACTTCTAATCCAGCATGTTTCACTTTTCGCAGAAATGATATGTGGCCTTAGGACATGTTATCTTCAACCAGTCTAGTTCCCCCAAGGTTTTACAGTGAGGACCAAGGAACTTCAGATACATTGGTAATGTAAGCTTGGAAAATTATAAACAAATTAATTTGTGTGGATTAAATATGGTAGAATGCCATGTCTGTATTTCAGCATATTTGCCTTTTAACTAGCAGCTTGCTATGAATAATATTAAGAAATTATAGCTGGCAAGCAGAATCACAGAATAAGGCATTTGGTTGTTGTACTCAGAACATTCTTCAGCTGGCTTACTAAAGGCAACTTTGAGTACCTTATATTCCATAGATTCCATATTGATAAGACCAAATGCATCAATTTCAGGTTGCAATTACAGTGAAGGAAAAAAGGGACAGGGATAGGCTAAATTCTTCAAGCCATCTTCTCATGGCTTTGAGATGGATCCCATTTCCTCCATCCTTCCCACATTGCAATGTCAGGGGTGCACAACTGCCTTCAAAAAACTAGACATCTCCGGGATCTGATTAGAGGATTTAGGAAAACTTTGGTGGCCAAGAATTGGCTTAAAGTTGGGTAGGGAGAACAGAAGTCTGCAAAATTGGCAGGTCTACATCATACTTGTGTCCAAGTAGATTGGGGGTGTGATTTTATTTTATTTTAACCATGTTACGTATATTTCAGTGTCAGTGCATTCTATTTCTTCTCCTTTTTATTTTGTAACAGCAACTATCAGTTTCATCACAGTCAGATGTCTATACCAACTATCATAACAAGAACCAAATCACATTTCTTTTATTTATTTGATAGAACCAGTACAATTGGTCCTGTAAAAATATTCTGATATTTTTTTTTATCATAAGTTACTAGGAGTTTTTTGTTTTTGGTCTTGCTAATTCATTGTTTATGTGATTTTTATTTCGTATCTTTTTTTGGAAATACAAAAAAAAACACATTTGTATTTTCAGTTATCAGACTAGTGTCCTCAGCATAGACAGGTGTTTCTTCCTCTTATTTTAAAACCATAATCATCTTCTTCCAACCTAGCTTCTCTCAATATATATTCTACATACAGGTTCAATAAATAAAGGAAGAACATATAGACTTATCCCAATTCATTGCCAACCTGGAGCCAGTCTATTTTACCATATTCTGTCCAGAGTAAACTATTTAATATATTTTAAAAGGCAAAATAAACTTGTTTGCTCTGTTCTTTTGGCCTCCACTACTTAAATATGATTTCCTTTCATTTCCAATCATGTTGGAACATCTGATACGCAATAAATGGAATACCAGTGAAGGCTGATATCAAATACCAATGGGTATAGCAAATGTACAATAAGAAGATTTTGCTAATGATATTTCAAAGAGCAATGATTGTCCTATTGCTATTGAGAGAATTCTATAAAGACCTATTTATTAACATAAAAAACAAAGAATAGAAGTTTATAGTTTTGTTTTGTTTTTAGTTTAGTTTATTGACATTGCACCTCGTACAACAAAATTAAATTCCATCTTCAGTATACATCATACATAAGAAAACTATAGAGCATCATCCGCAAATGCTTCTGTTTGAATTGTAAATCCTCCTTTAAATCTGGATGCAGTCAAGAAGTTTTTAGTCATTGTCCTATAAATAACTCAACAAGACTGACTTCTTTTTTTTTTTTTGAGCAAGGAGTAACATGTAGAGATGCAGATTGCTCTTTAGCAATAATCCACTTCATTGAATGTTGGGTTTTCTGCACTGTGTTCAGTATAGGATGATGGGACAATTGTGATACGATCAGCTTCCTGTCCTTAAACTTCTTTGATATAAATATAATCCCATTGTCTAAAGTAACAGTTTCAGGCAATCCGATTTTAAAATAATTGCAGGGGTTCTGTGAGGACACTAAATCTACTTGGAATTCCATAAAATGGCCCCCACAAGATCAATATGAAATCTTAATCAAAGTTTCTTGGTCACTTCCTGGCATGCCTTTGGAAAGTTATATCAAGTAGCCTGGCATATATTTCATACATTGATAATACTGTTAATGTTCAAGAATGTTCTTGGCCACTAGATGCAGCTTTTAACCAAGGTTTTCATGCAAACTCTTTTAGGATATGCTTCATACGATGTGGTTAGAATGGTAAAGTGAACCACTTCTGGAATAACAAAATAATTTCTCCATAAGAGATAATCTTTATAGACAGATATCTCACAGGGGCAATTTCTGAATGCCTTAAATTCTTCTGGTAGCTTGTCAGTGGATCAACCCTTCTACACCCAGTTTAAAAACAGGGTAATCACTTAATACCACAATTTGATTAGCCTGAATTTTAAATCTGGTGCTGTAAGATTAAGACTGTCAACAGTAGTAGCAACATTGAAAATGTGAGACTTGGGATATATTACTGTCCATCTTGGTTTGCAGACAGGTATGTAAACATAAACATGAAACAAGAGTTCCCAAGGCTGCATGACAAGATGATAATACTAAGAATGTAAATGAATCACTCCTTTTTTTTGACAAGAGTGAAAAAAATTCAAGATGGAAACTGCAATTGTGTGACTGAAACTCTGTCCATTATTTAAATGTATCACTCTTCCAAAAGAAGTGGGGTTTGAATAAGCAGATTCAATAATCCTCTGGACTTTTTTTAAAAAAAATCTCCTTCTTTTGGCTCCTGAGCTCCTTGCCAGATATCTGTTTTCCCTCCTTTGTCACCAATGTTGTAATGGAATGAATTGAGAGAGCCAGGAGCTATTGCTAGCATGGAGAGGCTCCTCACACATGTAACAGAAACTTCTATGGAACTCTAGGTTTAGCTAAATCCCAAATAACAGATCCTACCCAAACTGGTCCATACATTTTATGTATGTACATTTGTTGTTGTTAGTTGCGAAGTCATGTCTGACCCGCCATGCTTTCCTCCAGGCTTTCCTCCACATTCCTCCAGGCTTTCCTGTCCTCTACCATCCTCTGGAGTCCATTTAAGTTCATGCCTACTTTTTCTGTGACTCCATCCGGCCATCTCATTCTCTGTTGTCCTTTCTGGTTTTGCCCTCAGTCTTTCCCAGCATTAGGCTCTTCTCCAGTGAGCCCTTCCTTCTCATTAGGTGACCAAAGTATTTGAGTTGTACGTACGTTAGGATTGTTTCAATCCAGGAAGATTCTAACTGGGCCTACAGTTTCAGTTTAGGTTTTTTGATTTGCATGAGTATGCATTGGCTTCCAGTTCTTCTTTGGACTCCTGTGCATTATATTTTACCAGCAGTCACTGTGATTTTTAGAAAATTCAATCACCAACGGATTATGTTATTTCAGTGGTTGTCAATGTATAGTCCAATGTATAAGATCCCTTGGGAGGCTGCAATGTCGCAAACTTTTGTTATGATTTAAGGTTTTGATTTAAATCTTGAGTTAAGTCTTGGGGGTTCATAGCTATGGTCCAAGGCCACAAAAGGTATTTAAAGGGGGTCTGTGGTGAAGGTAGGTTAAGAACCGGGTTATTTCATTTAATAAGGCATTTATGGTTACTAACTAGACTGTACCCACTTCCACCATGTTCTCTAAGTTCATATCTTGGTACGATAAAGAAGTTCCACTAAAAGTTTCCCAACACACTCAAAAAATACCTTTTCATGATATCTAAATTTACTCCAGCTATAGCACTATTATTATCACTTTTAATAATAAATCTTTTAAAATATATTTTCCTCTCAAGAAACAGTACGTTGATTATGTAGCTAAATATATTGGGCTGCCTGCTGATGTACTGGCTGTGTTCAAACTAGATGCTTAATCAGACCAGGTCAAAATTTACCTGATGGACTTATATAACATGTTAAGTTTTCGTTGTGTAGTTTAGTTTTTCATGATTGCTGTTTTGCTAATTAATCGTTCAATATATATGGAGACTCCTAAAATGGGATAGTTCAGAAATCAGGTTAAATATGTTGTAAAACTGTGATCAGAAGAAGCTTTATAGGAGAAAAGTTGCCCTAATGATCTTGTTCTGGCTATGAGACACCATTATTTCTAAAAAGGAGAGCATTTAAGCAGCATTTTAGTAGGCTAAAGATATTTTTTAAAATCAAAGAGCCAATGGATGAGCCATGAATAGACATTGTGATGGAAAAGCCACTAAAGTTGGTGGCCCTACTTAGTCATGCTGGATAAAGGGGAAATTTATATATGCATTCCTGAAAATTACCACCCTTGACATAAGCACGTTCCAACATAAAGTTCCTTACCAATCTTTAAAGCCTTTGAAGAAGAAACAAAACTGAAAAAGATTCACACTTCGAACAGACACCACCTCTTTGAACTCAATTCCCATTTGACCTTGAATATGATATTCAATATTTCATAAATTACATTCTGCATTTTAACATTTCATTCTCAAATGTGTTTCAAGATCTTTAAATGGAAGGAAAGGGAAAAGTTTTCAAGAACCATCCTGGCAAGCAAGCAGTGTTGACTATGACAGCAAGGTCATTTCATTGACATATTCAGGGGCTGATTCCCAAAGAGCTCCATTATGTTCTCTCTAAAATGTGAATAGTATTATCAAAGATATGGCTTACCAGTGGAGATTCTCATATTCAGGAATACAATTATAATGCGTTGTTGCTAAATTCTTGATCTTTACACTAGTATGAAGTAGCACTATGGCTAGCTTAAAACCAATGTCTTCATATAGAAAAATAAGAATACAGGAAATTGTATGAAAACATATTGATCTGTATAGAATTGCTGGAATAATATTTGCAAAGGTGTCTCAAGGATTTGGTGGGGATGAGGTGGGGAAAATAATGGACTTATTCTGTTATTCAGAATAATGTTATTATAAGCACACAAACACACACACATCTGATGGGGTTTTCAAATTGGTCGTGTGATCTCTTTGTCAAAAAAGAGTACTGTCATCCCATAGCGAACATTCAAACTCATTAAATAGAATACAATAATAGATTTGGAAGGGATCTTGGAGGTGTTCTAGTCCAACCCCCTGCTTAGGCAGGAAACCCTATTCCATTTTAGACAAATGGTATCCAATCTCCAGTGTTGGAACATTTACAACTTCTGGAGGCAAGCTGTTCCACTGATTAATTGTTCCAACTGTCAGGAAATTTCTCCTTAGTCCTAGATTGCTTCTCTTCTTAATTAGTTTCCACCCATTGTTTCTTGTCCTGCCCTCAGGTGCTTAGGAGAATAGTTTGACTCCCTCTTCTTTGTGGCAACCCCTGCCACATATATCCCCTACTCCTTCTTTTCATTGAACTAGACATACCCAGTTCCTTCAACCATTCTTTATATGTTTTAGCCTCCAATCCCCTAATCATCTTTGTTGCTCTTCTCTGCACTCTTTCTAGAGTCTCCACATCTTTTTTACATCGTGGCAACCAAAACTAGATGCAGTATTCCAAGTGTGACCTTACATAAAGTCGCATTAACACTTCATGTGATCTTGATTCCATTCCTCTGTTTATGCAGCCTAGAACATCAAATGAAAGACTCTATCAAATAAAGTCCACAGGTCTCTTTTAGCTTTTTCTTATCTATATCTGAATATCTTTGAGTAGGGAGATAGAGAAAATGTTGGTGTTGCTGGTAGGGATTTCTTCTATTATTACTGAACAATGTTCACATACAGCTTTAAATTGTTTGTTCTTAATTTCATAATAAATACAAGAACATCAGATTGAAATCATGACAGCTATTACTGCAGTTGGGAGACTGCTGAGGAATGCAGGTGAAAAACCCATGCTGGCTTGTACTGCTTCCATCAAATCATTATGGAGCACAGGAAAGTCATCTGTGACAAGAATAAGCCATTCTGAAATGCCTCCTCCTATAGTTGATTTGTATGGATCACTTTTTAAATCCTTAAATTATGTGTCACAGACATTATTAGAACATATGTGCCAGTTTTGACATCTACAGTAGTAGAGTATTCATAGGGACGTAAGAAGCACTCAACTTCTAAGGTGTATCTAACACAGCATTATGCTAAATCAGAGATCAATGTCCACAGTAGGACATTGACTCAAATAGCTTTGACTCATTTGTGTATCCCAGCAATCAGATTCAGAAGCATTCTCCCTTCTGATGCTGCAAGATAATAATAGCTATTAAGGGTATAGTCATTGCTGCTTTATTTTCTATGAATGTGTTTAATCCACTTTGAAAGCAACACAAATTAACAGTCATCACACATTGTAATGCCTGATTTTGAAGCCTTTGTGAATGGCAGTTGGACTTACCTGAACTGCATGTTTCGAGGAAAGGTGTGGGAGGAGTAACCATGGGTATTAACCAAGCCTTCTTGCCTATTGGAGACTGAGGTAATCTTTTGAAGCCACACCTACTGCTCTCCTCTGGCTACCCAGATTAACCTATGGATTGTAGCAGCATCTGAAAGGAAGGATAAACAAGAACAGCCAACACATATCCTTCCTAACCGTTAGGTTGAATCTGGACTTGCTCAGGCCCCCAGGCGTGGGGCGCCCTAACGGGGGGGAAGTGACTCCTCCCACACCTTTCCTCGAAACATGCAGTTCAGGTAAGTCCAACTGCCAGTTTCCGAAGAGAAGGTGTGGGGGGAGTAACCATGGGACATACCAAAGCTAGATGTCCTGGGAGGGATTAGATGGGCCTGAGCCCCTTTGAGAGTCCAGGACTCCCTGCAGAACCCTCCTGCCAAATGAGGCCTCCATAGAGGCATAGGCATCTAGTCTGTAATGTTTAATAAAGGGAGACGGAGAGGCCCAGGCGGCCGCTCGGCATATCTCCTCTAGGGGTGCCTGGGTGGACCAGGCAGCTGAGGTGGCCGCACTTCTAGTGGAGTGCGCTGTGATACCCTCTGGGACCTGGAGGCCATGTGCCTCGTAGGCCTGTGAAATGGCCGCTCTAATCCATCTGCTGATGGTGGCCGGGGAGACCTTGGCTCCTCGGGAGGATGGTTGGAAGGACACGAAGAGGGCCTCTGAACGCCTAAAGGATGCCGTGCGCTTCAGGTATATGTGCAGGGCTCTTCTGACGTCCAACTTGTGCCAGGATTTCTCCCTCTCTCCGGAAGGATGGGGACAGAAATCTGGTAGAATGACCTCTAGCGCCCTGTGGAAGGGGGAGTTGACCTTGGGCATGAAGGAAGGGTCGAGTCTGAGGATGACCCTGTTATCTAGGAAGGTGCAAAGATCCGCCCTGCTGGAGGGAGTGTTGATCTCAGAGACTCTTCTGGCCGAAGTGATGGCGACCAGGAAGACGACCTTGTTTTCCCCCAGAGAATATACTTCTATTCATTGTTAGTCTTGCATTTCATACCTTCAAACAGAGATCTTATTCCTTCATTGTTCAACAAGGCATCGCTGCCTATATATACCAGTTTTCATTTGTTCCCCTATTAGAATTGCCTTATCAGCAGCAAAATATCATTATAATAAGTTCTTAACCTTATACATTATATCACCAGACCTTATATTAGTACTTCCTTATATCATTATTGAAACAATGCTAATGTTAACTGAATATATATTGTAGAAGGAAAATGAGACCTTTAGTTACATTAGAGGAAATATCTGAGATGGTAAACATTATTTGAAGATGTAGATGTTAAAACAATCGTAATCAAACGACATGCGGCATGTGATGATGGTTTTTTTTCTTTTTTTTTTCTCTTTTTTCCCCCCCCATTCTTCTTGGACCTTTTTTTGCCCTTTTTGGCCTCCCCCCCTCCCCCTACCCTTTTTTTCCCCTTCTCTCTCTCCCTTGTTTTATTTTGTTGTTTTTTGTTTTTTAAACCCTAGCTTATTGTGGTGCTTATTAAATATACAATAGAGAGATACGGGATGTATAAACTTAGCAGGGATGCACCTGTGATTAAACGACATATTATATGTGAAGATGGGTTCTCCCTTCCCCCTCCCTTTTTCTTTTTTTTTTCCATCCTCTCCCCTTCCCATTGTTGTCTGTGTAATAAAAAATAAAAAATAATTTAAATATATATATAAAAAGGAAGACGACCTTAAGGGTCAGTAGCTGGAGGGAAACCTCCCTCAAGGGTTGGAATGGTGCCTCCGTCAGGGCGTGGAGGACTGTGGGCAGGTCCCAGGTGGGAAATCGATGGACCACTGAGGGTTTCAGATTCGCTGCCCCCTTGAGGAACCGTTTAAGTACCGGATGTTGGGACAAGGGAGGAGCGTTCACCACCCCCCAGAACCGTAGAAAGAGCGGAGACCTGACGTCTAAGAGTACTGGTGGCCAGGCCCTTCTGATGGCCCTCCTGGAGGAAGTCCAGGACCTGCGGAACCGAGGCCGCCGTTGGGCAGAGGCCCTTAGTTCGGCACCAGTCTGCGAAGGCCACCCAGGAAGCGTTGTAGATACAGGTGGTGGACTGCCTCCTGGATGCCTCTACCACCTTAATGACCTCTTCGGAAAACTGAGCCTCCCTTAGTTGTTCCCGCTCAATCGCCAGACAGTCAGATGAAGCCACTCTGGGTCCAGGTGCTCTAGGGACCCCTGGTGCAGTGCCACCTCCCCCGCTGGGATTCCACAGTGAGGGGCTGTGGACAGGTCCACTAGGTCTGCCAGCCAGGGACGGCGTGGCCAAAAGGGAGCCACCATTATCACCTCTGCTCCCTCCGCTACCACCCTCCTCAGGACCCTGGTGATGAGGGGGAGGGGGGGAAAGCGTAGAGAAGACCTGGTGGCCATCTGCATCGAAGAGCGTCCGTGTCCATGGCTTCTGTGGTCGGGAACCTCGAAACGAACTCCGGCAGCTGGGCATTCTGCGGGGTCGCGAATAGGTCTACCGTCGGATGTCCGAACCTCTCACAGATCTGACAGAAGATTGAGGGGTGGAGCTGCCACTCTCCGTTGTCGATCGTCTCTCTGCTGAGCCAGTTTGCCTGATGGTTCTCTGTTCCGGAGATGTGTTCCGCTCTGATGGACGGCAGGTGCCTCTCTGCCCAGTTTCCCAGCCGCAGTGCCTCGTCGCGAAGAGCCTTGGAGTGGGTGCCGCCCTGTATGTTCACGTGGGCCTTGGCCGCTACGTTGTCTGTCAGGACTAGGATGTGATGTCCGCTCACTATGCCCTTGAAGTGACGGAGAGCCAGGTGGATGGCTCTGAGCTCCAACCAGTTGATGTTGTTTCTCAGATCTGTTGGGGTCCACCGGCCCTGGGCGATCTGGTTCTCCAGGTGGGCCCCCCAACTGAAGAGACTTGCGTCGGTGGTGAGCGTCATTCTTGCCGGTTCTCTGAAGAGGCATCCTCTGTTCAAGGCTGGGGACAGCCACCAGCAGAAGGATAGCAGCACCTGGGGTGACACCTGGATCCTGAAGGTGGCGTTGCTCGTCCCGGCTCTCTGGTGGGGCAGCAGGAACCACTGGAGCTCCTTGGCGTGTAGGCGAGCCCACAGCATGATCCCTATGCACGAGATGAACTTCCCCAGGAGCCTGGAAAGAAGAACTACAGGGACAGAGCGTGACTTGTGAATCTCGTGGATCATCTTAACGATGCTGTCCTTGCGATCCTGGGACAGAAAAACCTCCCCAGCCACTGAGTCGAAGATGGACCCTAGGTGAAGGAGCCTGGTGGAGGGCATCAGGTGACTCTTCTCCAGGTTAATGGAGAAACCCGGGGATCTGAGGGTGTCGATGGTGGTACCCAAGTCCCGTGCAGCCGAGTCAGGCGACCTGGCTAAGACGAGGATGTTGTCTAAATATCAGAACAAACGGACTGGGAGGCAATGTAGGTGACCTGCTGCTGCTGCAAGCACCTTGGTGAATGTCCTGGGGGCTGAGGCCAGCCCAAAGGGCAGAGCTCTGTATTGGAAGTGATTCCCCTTGTGGGAGAACCTCAGGAATTTACGGTGTTCCGGGGCGATCCTGATATGCAGGTATGCCTCTGTGAGGTCAATGGATGCCAGAAAATTGCCCGGCCGGATGCCTTCCAAGATGGATTTCAGGGAGGCCATCTTAAATTTGCAGTATACCACCCTGGAATTGAGTAGTTAATTGAGTTTTTGGGGACTAGGAAGAGGTTCGAGTAGAACCCGGAGCCCTTCTCCTGCTCTGGAACCCTCTCAATGGCCCTGATGTCTAATAGGTGCTTAATGGCCTTGGCCTTAAGGGCCCTCTTGGTCGGGTCTGTGGAAGAGGTGAAGGTGCGGAACCTACTGGGGGGGAGGGAGCGGAACTCCAGGTGTAGCCCAAGCCTTACCATCTGGAGTACTCACTCATCCGAGGTGATATGATCCCAGGCGACCGCCGATGGGGTGATCCGGAGTCGGATCACTTGAACCTGCGGAAGGGGCAACCGCCTCCTCCTCAAAAGGGCAGCTTGCCCTGTTGTTGGCCCCTGAACCTGTTCTGGAATTGTCTATCCCCCTGCCTGTGGAACCTGGGGTTTTGGTACCTCTGGTTCTGGCTGTCCCCGTCGGGTGGTCTGTAAGGGGTCCTCCTGGGGTATGGCGCATGGCGGAAGTCCGAACGTTTGGTTGTTGCTGGGAGAACCTTCCGCTTGTTTTTATCCTCTAGGAGGAGAGGGTCCAGCGCCGTCCCAAATAGCTTTTCCCCGGTGTAGTCTGCGCCGGTTAGGTGCCACTTCATCCAGGATTCCACCTGCCAATGGCATAGCCAGAGCAGGCGCCTAGAAGCAACTGAAGAAGACATAGCCCGTGAGGCATACTTTACCGCATCCAAGGTGGCATCTGCTGAGAATTGCGTTGCCGCCAGCATCTTGGAAATGTCCTGCAGGAGTTGAACCTCTGATGCTGGAGTCCTGTCCCTCAGTTGCTCCAGGACCGTGGACCTGTTAAAGAAAGAAGCAGAGGCAGCTGCCCTGATGGCCCAGGTGATAGCCTGGAACGTCTTGCGCAGGATGATGTCTGCCTTCTTGTCCTCAGGTTTCAGGCAGTTGGCAGTGTCTCCTGCGACAACTGTTGAAGCTGATGCCAGGGTGGCCACCGGATTGTCCACTTCAGGTACCTGGAGAGCCTGGGCAAAGGTCTGATTAAGATTGTAAAATTTTCTCTCATTTCCCCCTGGGGTGGGGAAAGACCCTGGTTTTACCCACTGCGACTTGAACACCTCCATGAACATCTCTGGCGTGGGGATCTCCTCCTTAGCCACGGGGGGCCTATGGAAGGGTCCCTTTTTCTTCTTACTCTTACCCTTGCCAGAAGACTCAGCTGCGGGCTTAGGATCCGGGGGTGGATCTAGGTCCGCTGTGACAGCTGCCTTGCGTAGCAAGGAACTGAATAAGGAGGGGGGGGAAAGGCCTGCCACGGTGGAATCGTCCTCTACCTGGGGATTTTCATCCTCTGAGAATCCCACCTCCTTCAATTCTCCCTCCTCTAGGTCGGATGCCTCACTAGCCGTGGAAGGGGAGGGAGACCTGGCTTCCCTGGCAGCTGAAGTGCTGGGGCATTCAAGCTGCCCCCTGGAAGGCTCCTGTGTGGGCCTGCTCCTGGAGCTCTGAGGCTGCTGATTTAAGCTGGAGGCCATTACCTGGGCCAAGCCCCTAGCTAGAATGTCCCGGAAGCTGTTGGTGAGGTCAGGCAGTGCAGGCTGGAGCTCTGGTGGCTGGGAATATTCCCTGGGTTCAGGGGATAGAGGAGCTAGGCGAGGCCTAGCAGGACTGGCTGCCCTGCGACCAAAGGGATCCGCTCTAGAGTCCACTGGGGGGGACGGAGAAAGGGGGGGTGCTAGGGAGCTGTGCCCTCTATGGGAACCCCTTGCTGAGGCTGGAGATGCTGCCCGGGTCTCAGCCCGGGCTGAAGTCCTGCGGGGAGAACGTGATCTGGAGGGGGAAGGGCTGATGGTTGCCCTGAACTCCCTGGTTGAGGCCCTGGTCGCTCTGGCTCCTTCCTGGGGGCTGCCTTCTTGGGGGCCCTGGCCTTGTCCCTCCTCACTGGGGATCTTACTCTGGTTGCCGGGGAAACCGCCCTGGAGGACCCCTTATCCGGGTCCACACCCCCTGGGGCTCTGGGCCTGGTATCCCTACTCCTGGTCGCCTCCTCCATTACTCACAGTTACGGTGCTCACCAACGTCCTTCTTCTGCAGCTGGCTGTAGGGCGGATTTGCCTCTTTGGGGCTTGGATCCACTTCTCTGCTCTCCTGCCGCTGGATTGAGGTCTCAGCTGCCAGCAGGCACAGTCCTGGAATACCCCCCGGATCACCGGCGGGGTAGAGCCTAAAGGGAAGCCTCTTCCGGCTTCCTGGTGCCTTGTGAGTACTTTCGGCGTCCGTAGGGGAACGCTGATCACATGCTCACCCACGTGCTCTTAAAATGGCGACTGACCAAGATGGCGATCGCTGGAGCCCTCCGGATCCTGTCTCACTGCTGGAAGCCTCCGCAGCGATCCTCGGTGGTTTCCCGGTCCTTGCAGACCTTCCTGGGCCCTTCCGGACGCCGCACGGTCATTTCTTTCATCCCTGCAGTCTCTGGGACTTCCACCCCCTCAACGCGACCAGCCGGTGCACGGGGTGTTTGCGCATGTGCTGGCAAGCCGAAGCTTGAAAAGCGGCGTGGAGCACAGCAGAAGGATGGTGAGGCGATCTGCTCATCTTTAAATAGTAATCCTGATAGAAAAATGCCTTGCTGAAAGGGAAGAAACTCCTAAGTTTTCGAAAAGAAGGGAGAGACAAAGTAACACTCCTTTCAGGCCGAAGACTGAGGTTAATCTGGTTAGCCAGAGGAGAGCAGTAGGTGTGGCTTCAAAAGATTACCTCAGTCTCCAATAGGCAAGAAGGCTTGGTTAATACCCATGGTTACTCCTCCCACACCTTCTCTTAGGAAACTACTTCTTTTTCTCTGTCCTGAATGTATTAACTCTCAGCATTTCTCCCATTCTCCATGTTTTTCATTCTGTTTACTGGTTTGGTTTTTTCACAACATGGATAATATCATACATACATGCATGCATACATTGATATATACATACATACATACATACATACATACATACATACATACATAACCAGTGGTGGGTTTCAAAATTTTTTAGAACCTCTTCTGTAGGTGTGGCCTGCTTTGTGGGAGTGGCTTCCTGGCCATGTGACCAGGTGGGGGTGGCTTGCCAGCTATGTGCCTGGGTGGGTGTGGCCAACTTGTAAAATGTGGTGAAACTCACTTAACAACGTTCTTGCTTAGCAACTAAAATGTTGGCTCAGAAACTCTGGCATTTGAAGCATGCAAGTCTTAAAGCTGTCAAGTTACAAGACAGCTTTAAGACTTATGGACTTCAATTCCCAGAATTCCTCCTCCAGTCATGTTGGCTCAGGAACTCTGGCACTGAAGTGTGCTAGTCTGAAAGCTGTCAAGTTACAAGACCCTTGCACACCTAACCCTTTGGGGAAAAAAATGTTCAAACTTGACAGCTTTAAGACTTGTGAACTTCAATTCCCAGAATTCCTCCTCTTGCTCTTCATCTTGAAGATGTGCGGACGGGTGGTGGGCGGGAGTGGGAACCGGTTCTAAACCGCACTGTAGATTTCTATAGAAGAGGTTAGAACTGGCAGGACTCCATACATACATACATATTTATTTATCCTACAAATTTAAATGGCTGCCCACATAATAAGAGAAACTTTAAGTGGCAAAGATGAAACACAATACTGTTATCAAGATCAGTTAAAAAGAAAGGGCAGGGAACCAAGTTGAAGCTGCTATAAAGGTCTCAGTATCCACATATCACAAACTATAATGCCAGAGTTTCAGAACTCTGTTAATATCTTGGCTCCAGGATGGCATGCCTATCACGTCCCACCTCTCACTTTTTTTTCCTGAGCTAAGCTGTTGTAAATACATCTTACAAGAGTTATAAATATATGACAGTTCATTTAACAATAGCCAAAGTTACAAAAGTTTTGGAAAAAGTGACTTGCAACCTGCATTTGTCCTTATGACTGTCTTATCACCAATCTGCTCACATGATCGCAAATTGGGCACATGGAAACTGGCTCACATTGCAGAATCCTGTAAATTGTGTGATTGAAATGTGCAACCTTTTTTGCCAATTTCTAGAAAGAAAGAAAAAAGCACCCACGGGAGAAGGTGGATCAACTTAACAACCATGGTGATTTGCTTAATGTCCATTGTAAAAACTATCAAAAAATCAAGTCCAACTCAACTTACAAACGCAAAAACGTACAATGGGAATTCCAGCCTGAATTGTGGTCATAACTCAAGGACTGCCTGTATAGGAGAGCTGTGCCAACCTTTTGATGAATAATCTATTCCTATCTGTTGTTCCCTAATACCCCATCAGCATTCCTCATACAATGTGCTTTCCCAGTCACTTAACTTGTCAGATCTTTTCATCAATAGTTACAACAGTAAATGATCACACTAACTCAAAACCTACTGTTTAAATTAACTAATGCTAGAAGCCATTTGTTTGTTTATATGATTTATGCGGTCACACACAAATGATTCCGGCTGGTTAAAAACACACACACACAGAGGCACACCACAAGTATCATGAAACCTTCCATTAAAAATTTTGCAGCTGTTCTGTAATCTCAACTACTTTCCTGGGTTGACTGAGTAAGTGATGACAAGATGTGGTACTTCACATGACACAACTAACCAGCAGAAGCACTTTTAACCCAAAATAAACCTGAGGTTGTTTGGCGATAAAATTGCTCTTCCCTGACTCTACTCATGACTGTGTCAAGGAAAGAGAGCTACTGGACTGACAGTTCAACAAAAATGCCCATTGAGGCAAAACAATCTAAGTTTTTTGATGAAGTATCAATGGGAACTTTTTTTGAAGTGTCAGTCCAGTATTGGATACTTCATAAACAAACTTAGATTGTTTTGCCTTGTTTGCATTGAGCTACATTTTACAGCACATTTGTTCTAATGCAGGACTGTCAAACTCACGTCGTCATGGCAGTGTCATGTGATGTATTGGGACTTTCCCCCCCCTTTGCTAAAGCAGGCATGGGCGTGGCTAGCACATGACGCATCAGGTCTGTAGGCTGGAAGTTTGACAACCCTGTTCTAATGGATGGTACTGCCACTGTCACTTAACTTACAGATTATCCAAATTTTCCAAAGGTAACAGAGGCATTTTCTATTTTATTTCTTTTCATAATACTGAAGCTTCTGTCTCTGTTCAACCTTTCCAATCAAAAAAACCAATGCAAACACTTACCTTGTGAGAACTTCCCTTGGATTGATATGTAGGAGGCCAAGATAGCTCTAAAACAGTGTTTTTCAACCTTGACGGCTTTAAGAAAGGGTGGACTTCAACTCCCAGAATCCTCCAGGTAACTTGCTGTGAGTTGAAATCTACACATTTTAAAGATGTCAAAGTTGAGAAACTCTGGCCTACATCTTGTTATTGCCTCTGGATTTCTGCTGCCCAGAACTGGTAGCTTTAGCAAGGATCCCAGTTTTGTGAAGAACACTGAAAATGTTCATTATTTATTCAGTTCAGCTTTTTTTCAAAGAAAGAAAGAAAGCAGAAATGGATAGGATGAAGGCCTCCAGGCTTCTTTTGTAGCTAATTAAAGAATAGCTTTTAGGGACAAGGTGGCTCAGTGGCTAAGATGCTGAGCTTATCTATCAGAAAAGTCAGCAGTTCAGCAGTCTGAATCCCTAGCGCTGCATAATGGAGTGAGCTCCCATTACTTGTCCCTAGGTTGGCTTCCGTGCTGATCGATGATCTCTGGTGGGCCAGGTATAGAGGACATTCCTCTATCCTGGTGCCTCTCAGCGGCCTTTGATACCATCGACCATGGTATCCTTCTGTGACGGTTACGGGAAGTGGGAGTGGGAAGCACCATCTTACGGTGGTTCTCCTCCTACCTCTCGGACAGGTCACAGTCGGTGTTGGTTGGAGGACAGAGGTCGACCCCTAGGCCCCTTAATTATGGGGTGCCGCAGGGCTCGATCCTGTCCCCCCTCCTATTTAACATCTACATGAAGCCCCTGGGTGAGATCATACACCGGCACGGGATCAAATACCATCAGTATGCGGATGATACTCAATTGTATCTGTCCGCCCCGTGCCAACTCAGCGAAGCGGTGGAAGTGATGTGCCAGTGCCTGGAAGCTGTCAGGGTCTGGATGGAAGCGAACAAGTTTGCACTCAATCCAGACAAGACTGAGTGGCTATTGATGTTGCCTCCCAAAGTTAGTCCAGATATTCCATCCCTTAGCCTGGGGGGTGAAATCTTACACCCCTCAGAGAGGATCCGCAACTTGGATGTCCTCCTGGATTCGCAGCTGACGTTAGAACACCATCTGTCGGCTTTGACCAGGGAGGCTTTTGCCCAGGTTCGCCTGATGCACCAGTTGCGGCCCTACCTGGACCGGGAGGCACTTCGAATGGTCACTCATGCCCTCATCACCTCTAGGCTCGATTACTGTAATGCGCTCTACAAGGGGGCTGCCCCTGAAAAGTGTTCGGAGACTACAGCTGGTCGAGAACGCAGCCGCGTGAGCAATATTGGGTGTACCTAGATACACCCATGTTACACCTATCCTCCGCGAGCTGCACTGGCTTCCAAACGGTCTCCGAATCCACTTCAAGGTGCTGGTCATCACCTTTAAAGCCCTACATGGCCTAGGACCTCGATATCTGAGAGACCGCCTCCTGCCACATACCTCCCAACGGCCAATATGAACTCACAGACTGAGCCTCCTCCGGGTGCTGTCGACCGGACAATGCCGGCTGCGGCCCCTCGGGGGAGGGCCTTCTCTGTAGCTGCTCCGACCCTGTGGAACGATCTACCCTTCCTACTCTCTCGGCTTTCCGAAAAGCCACTAAAACCTGGCTATTCCGGCAGGCCTGGGGCTGTTGACCTCATGAATGAGGTCCAGCCCCACTCAATCTGAGTGTATGGTGCGTTATTTTTAAATTGTTTCTCTTTTTCTATTTTTAACTGTTCCTCTTGTTCTATTTTTAACCCTTTATTTTAATCTTGTTTCTATAAGCCGCCTGGAGTCCTATAGGATTGGGCGGCATATAAATTTATTAAAAGTTAAAGTTAAAAGAAAGCACGTATAAAATGGAAGTAGAAAAATAGGAACCACCTTTGGTGGGAAGGTAACAGCGTTCCGTGCGCCTTCAGCATTTAGTCATGCCGGCCACATGACCACGGAGATGCCTTCGGACAGCGCTGGCTCTTCGGCTTAGAAACAGAGATTAGCACCACCCCCTAGAGCTGGGAACAACTAACACATATGTGCAAGGGGAACCTTTGCCTTAAAGAATAGCTGTGCCAACACAAAACCTGAATCTTACAATCATGAGCTGCTAATGCATAGATAGTAAGTGCTCTCACTGAAAGAGGTCATCCTAAGAGAACAGGTCTATTAAGTGTAATCACTGAAATCTCTGCCCTTGAAAATGTTTCTAATGTTCTCTTCACCTTTAAATAAATTGCAGAAGGTCTATATCTTTCATCAGCTTGAATGAGGCTAAAGTAGCCTCCCAAAAAGCATTTTTTTCTTCACCAAACTGGAGATCCTTTGAGAGTTGTTTGCTGAGTGTTCTTCATTTGATATCATTAAATAATTTAGTGTTGGCAGAAAATTAATCCCTTCACTGCTTTTCTCAAGGTCATTATTAGCAATTTAAAAGTATCCATTGCAGTATAGATTCTTGGAGGACTTCATTTTTCTTTAATTGGCATGGATTTTTAAGACTAACAACTTCTTTTACTCAGGACTGTGAAGTTTGGCAAGGGGATTTTTCAAAAACCTTTGAAAAAAACCAAATAACTCTTTTCTTAGTAAAAATATATTAAATTCTACAAATTTATAGAATTTGAATGAATGAATAAAAATACAAATGCCTCTAACATTGAGGAACGGTTGCAGGAACTGGGTATGTCTAGTTTAATGAATAGAAGGACTAGGGGGAGACATGATAGCAGTGTTCCAATATCTCAGGGGTTGCCACAAAGAAGAGGGAGTCAAACTATTCTCCAAGGCACCTGAGGGTAGAACAAGAAGCAATGGGTGGAAACTAATCAAGGAGAGAAGCAACTTAGAACTGAGGAGAAATTTCCTGACAGTTAGAACAATTAATCAGTGGAACAGCTTGCCTCCAGAAGTTGTGAATGCTCCAACTCTGGAAGTCTTTAAGAAGATGTTGGATAGCCATTTGTCTGAAATGGTATAGGGTTTTCTGCCTAGGCAAGGGGTTGGACTAGAAGACCTCCAAGGTCTCTTCCAACTCTGCTATTGTATTATTGTATTCTAAGGGATGGGGGACTGTGTTGCATTTTTTACACTTACATGTAAATTAAATTAATTTCTAAAGTTCCAGAGAACTCATGCATCTCAGATTAAAGCATCCCTAAGAGTAAAATCCAGTATGATGTTAATTACCATTAATTTCATCATCTGCCTTAGTGCATAATTGTATAGACTATTCAGAAATCTAATTTTATTGTCATAATCTAAACATATATTTTTCAGATGAGAGGGTAGTTAATACCACCAGGTTTAACCATTTTTTGTCTTTGAGATTCAGACAAACACACACACACACACACACACACACACGTCTAATTAATTTTACTATATTCAAAGATACTTTCATCAGAAAAGAATATTTTTTAAATCACTGTGTCCTTTGTCTGCTTAAAACTTTCTTAGACCACAATTTTGTTAAGGTTTTTTTTTTTGCTTTTAAATCGCAAACCTTTAAAATACCCTCTCTGTCACGTTCTGAGCATGCGTTAAAATAAAGAATTCAAGCGGGAAGCACTCGACACCTGATTGGCTGGTCGTTTGACAGCTCCTGTATAAAAGGGAGCTGTCCAAACGAGTAGTGCGCATTCCTGTCTAAAAGCCGGTTCTGAAGTTAGCCTGTATTTGTTAGGGAATAAAATTTGTTAGCCTTTTATTCCCGTCTCCGCCTCAGTTCTTCTGGCTACCCACGGTCCCTGTGGACACACCACTGGCGACGAGGGTGGGATCGCCAAACTGAGGTGCGAGCTAGCTGAAGTCACTCGCTGAGTCACTAGAACCGCGCTTCCTTCCTAACCCTGCCGCGACGAGACGTCGACTCACTGACAGGAATGGCCACGTTAAACTTCGCGCCATTCAACTATGGCTCCGAAATGTGGGAGTCATATACCGCCCATTTCGAATGTTTCCTGGTCGCTCACGACCTCACCGAGCTGACGGATGAAAGGAAATGCGCATTTTTCTTGTCAGTATGCGGCACGGACGTTTTCCACACCGCCAGGGCTCTCACAGCCCCTGAACTTATCAAGGCCGTGCCATGGCCTGTCCTGATGGCAAAGCTGACGAGCCATTACGCTCCGTCTCCGTCCAAGATAGCCCGCCGACACGCATTCCATCAATGCAGTCAAGCCGAGGGAGAGTCAGTCAGCGCCTATGTCGCCGCCCTAAGATCAGCCGCCCTCCACTGCGAATTCCGTGATCTTGACGAGGACCTCCTCGACCGCCTGGTGTGTGGCCTCAGAGACCTCAAACTACAAAAGCGGTTATTGATGAAGACAGACCTCTCCTTTCAATCCGCATTCGATGAGGTTCGGGCTGCTGAAATGGCCACGGCATCCCTAGCTACCATTGCGAAGAGCCGGTCTACTCCAACCGCACAGCCGGCCAATACGTTCAACACAGCTGCCGGTCTACCAGATACGGAGAGCGATGAATTGGACGCCGAAGGGCAAGAGGAGGACATCAACCGCCTTTATGAGGCGAACAAAAAGAGCGTAATACGGCAGAAGGGCGACCCTAAATCTGCATGTAGTGGTTGCAGAGGCAACCACGAAAGAGCTGAGTGCAGATTTAGGCAAGCCCTCTGCCAGTGGTGTGGGAGAAAGGGCCACATCGCTCGGGTGTGCCGAGCCGCGCAGCCCATGTCCTCCTCAGAGTTTCAGGCCGATCGGTCCCATCAACCGCGGAACCGGACGGAAGGCCCAAAGAAACCTAGGATGGACTGCCATGCCATCCTCCGGAACGCAAATCAGGGTCTCTCCTGCCACAATCTGCAGAAAAAGATTCAGCTGACTGTCAATATTGAAGGGAGGCCCTGTGAAATGGAGCTGGACACCGGCTCCGCTACATCCATTGTGTCCTGGAGCATGATTAAACGCCTTTTGCCCCAGCTGTCAAAGCGCCAACTACAAGACTGTAACCTGACATTACGAGACTATCAGGACAACCTGATTCCGGTGATCGGCACCTGCAGGGTCAGAGTGCAGTTCAAAGGGTTCGATGGCCGGCTACCCCTCATCATAGTTGAGGGCAGGTTGCCCAGCCTTCTCGGCCTCGACTGGTTCCAGTCCCTCGGCCTTCAGATCAGCGGCATCAACCATGTAGGCACGTCGGCCTTAGACTGCCTAGTCAACGAGTTCCCTGCCGTGTTTGATGGCACCCTTGGCAAATACACTGGCACGCCCGTGTCATTCAACCTCAACCCATCCGTGCAACCGGTGCGAATGAAACCACGCCGAGTACCCATCGCGCTCAAGCCGAAAGTGGACGCTGAGCTAGATAAGCTTGTGGCTCAAGGCGTCCTGGAGCCAGTGGACCATGCACGATGGGAAACACCCATCGTGTTGCCAATCAAGGCAGAAGGCAGTGTGAGGATTTGCGCAGACTACCGCTGCTCCATCAACCGCGCGCTGCCATCCAACGCGTACCTGGTGCCAGTGGTTCAGCACCTTCTCCACACCTTGGGCGAGGGGTCCATCTTCGCAAAGCTTGACCTCGCCCAGGCCTACCAACAACTAGTCGTGGACGATGAGGCAGCCGAAGCTCAGACCATCGTCACGCACCGGGGTGCGTTCCGATGCCACAGGCTACAATTTGGGGTCAGCATCGCCCCAGGACTCTTTCAAAGCTTGATGGAGAGGCTGCTCCAAGGACTCTGAGGCATCGTCCCCTATTTTGACGACGTCCTCGTCTCTGCAACCTCTCTTGAGGAACTCATGCCCCGCCTGCGGGAGGTTCTCCGCAAATTCCAACAAGTCGGCCTCAAAGTAAAAAGGGACAAGTGCCAGATAGCGGTTCCCCAGATAGAATTCCTAGGCTTCCTCATCGATGGTCGCGGCATCCACCCTACGGCCGCCAAGACCAAGGCTATTGTGGAAGCCCCTGCACCTACCAATAGAGCTGAATTACAGGCCTTTTTAGGCCTACTAAACTTCTTTGCTGTGTTCCTGCCACATAAGGCGTCTGTAGCTGAGCCACTTCACCGCCTCCTTGACTCAGGCACGGCTTGGGTCTGGGGCCGCCGGGAAGCCTCTGCATTCCTGGCGGTTAAAAACCTGCCCGTCTCCAACGACGTCCTCGTCCAATATAGCAAGCACTTGCCCCTCGTGCTCGCTTGCAATGCTTCACCCTACGGGGTAGGCGCTGTCCTCTGCCATCAGCTACCCAGTGGGGCGGAGGTGCCCGTAGCCTTTTTCTCCCGTACCCTATCTGCCTCCGAACGAAATTACGCCCAAATCGATAAGGAGGCTCTTGCCATTGTAGCCGGGGTACGGCGTTTTCACCATTATTTATAAGGCTGACCTTTTTGATTGTCACCGACTACAAGCCGCTGCTCGGGTTGCTGGGCCGGCGACCGCCCTGCCCTGCAAGTTCTCTCTCTGCGGATGACACGCTGGTTTGTTTTCCTTGCATCCTATGAGTACCAGCTGAACCATCGCCCGGGGAAGCAGATCGCCCATGCCGATGCACTTAGGTGTTGCCCCCTGCCAGAGGCCCCCGAAAACCCTGCTGCTGCCGCCCCAGTATTCCTGATTGATGACCTCAACTTGCCAACTTCTGCCGCCGACATTGCCCGGTTGTCCGCAAGGGATCAGGTAATTTCCCGGGTGCTAGACTGGGTTAGGCGAGGGTGGCCAAAAGACCCTGTGGATCCTGTTTTCCTGCCCTTCAAGTCCCGCCTGGCTGAGCTGTCCGTTCAGCGCGGCTGCCTGCTCTGGGGCCACCGAGTAGTGGTGCCGGCCTCACTGAGGACTACCGTCCTGCAGCAACTACATCATGCCCACCCTGGCATCGTCCGGATGAAGGCCCTGGGCCGTAGTTATGTATGGTGGCCTAAACTTGATCAGGACATAGCAGCCCATGTCGCGGGGTGCCCAAAATGCCAGAGCACCCAGGCTCCGTCAAAGAAGCCCTCGCCAAAATGGATCACCTTCCTTGGCAGCAACGCATAGACACTTTCCTACTTGCCCACCATTCAACACCCTCCCCGGAATCCAATACCAGCCCAGCGGAGCTGCTCATGGGTTGCCGGTTGCGAACGACCCTTGACCGCCTCCACCCAGCCTCCACCGCCCCAACCCCCTTAGACTCCCATGGGGGTAACCACTCCTTCGCCCAGGCATTGTGGTTGACCAGACCGGGCCCTGCTCCTACAGGGTCAGGCTCAACGACGGCAGAACTTGGAGATGCCACTGCGACCAGCTGCGGGGCAGACACCAGCCGCCAACCGACCTGCAGCCACCAGCAGATCCACACCTTCGAGCAAGCGACGTGGGGCCCAGAAGCAAGGAAGCCGCGAGACAACAGACAGCCCGTGCCCCAGACCGAAGCGGCGACTTACCTGGTGGGCTGGCACCGTCCTTGGCTCGTCGACGACCTGAGCGATCGCCATCCTGTGAAGAAGGGTCCTCGGCAGGGCATCCAGATCCTCCAGGCAGCACCGAAGGGCCTCGCACGTCTGGCCAAATCAGGCGGCGGCCAGCGTATTTACAAGACTACGCATGCGCGAGCTTAGGGGGGAGGAGTGTTACATTCTGAGCATGCGTTAAAATAAAGAATTCAAGCGGGAAGCACTTGACACCTGATTGGCTGGTCGTTTGACAGCTTCTGTATAAAAGGGAGCTGTCCAAACGAGCAGCGCGCATTCCTGTCTAAAAGCCGGTTCTGAAGTTAGCCTGTATTTGTTAGGGAATAAAATTTGTTAGCCTTTTATTCCCGTCTCCGCCTCAGTTCTTCTGGCTACCCATGGTCCCTGTGGACACACCACTCTCTTTTTCTCTTCTTAATTTCCAAAAGAAGACACACACACACCAAGAGTCCTTGATCTTCACTGCTGTTTGGAAATATCTCTCTTGAGTTGTAAAGCAATTAAATTATAAATTAAATCATAAGAAGGTGAGACATTTGCCAGTCAAATGTCCATACGGCTGCACAGCAATTAAAGACACATCCATAGGCCCGTAAACAGCTTGACCCACAATGACCATAAGAAATTAAATTCCTGTGTTCTCCTTGCAAGGACCACTTTTTCTGCACCACTATTAGGTGATCTCTCAATTTCTCCTTCCTGACTGAAATTTCTGACTGAATTTCTATCAGTCAGAATTATCTCCTGGCTGGCAGTTCCACTTCCGTGCTGTCTCTGCTTGTGTAACCACTCACAGACCTGTCTAGTTGGTCATAACACCTCACTTAAACCAACAGCCTCACTAATTTCATCTCAAAATCATCCTGAGAGTTTTGGTCAAAGAGTTTTTATATCCTAGTGTTAATTTTGTTTCCTGATGTTGTTGACCCAGCATGTAATTTGAGAAATCTTCATCTTTAAGGCAGATAACGTACATTTTCCCAGTAAACTTTACAAATTCTCTGTCTAAGCTAAATGTAGCTCAGTAAACATATCTTGTGGCTGATCAGCTCCCAAACAATCCTTTAAAATGTTCATGGTTTGTATAGGCAGCTAAATCAAGAATTTAATATGAGCACAAACCTTCAAAACACATATTGAGACAAGATACAGTTTTGTTTCTGTTCAGAGGTACATGTGATTGTTTCTGGACTTCCTGCCAGGTCATACAATGTGTGTGTTCATGTATGTATATGTGTGTGTGTGTGTGTGTGTGTGTGTTGTGGCCCACCAAGACTTGGCTGTTCTTCAAGCTTTGCAGTAGGTTGATGGTGAAGTACCTATGTGGTTTTGTGGCCCACCAGCGGCCAGCAAAGCTGGTGACAGATTTGGACAGTGAGGAGGTTGGGGAGAAACATGGGCCAGTCCTGGAGTCTGGAGAAGGCTCTGACAAGTGCTCTGCAGTGGAGGCAGAGATGGGGCCAGGGCTGTCTGACAGTTAACAGTTGCCTTTGGAGTCAGACATCAGTGAGGCAGCCGAACAGATGGAGCCTGTTCCCAGTGTGCGCATGCAGAGTTGCCAGACGAAGGGAACAGCTAAGGAACAAGGACTTAGGAGTAAGGCCATAGGTGGACAGTGAATGTCCCCTCCCATAGGGAATAAAAGAGGAGCGAAAGTGGAGGGGTGTTTGTAGGAGACAATTAGTTCATTCCTGCATTCTTGCCAAGTATTGCGGCATCTGAAAGATATTGGCCTGGCCACTCTCTAAGTCTGATAAAGGTCGGTAATTGTGATCTATCTTGAAAGACTGTGGGAGAGGAAAGACTTTGCTGGAGATGAATTCATTGTAAATTAAATAAAAGGGGTTTATCGGGGCGTGGACTCGGCTTTGTGCTGCTGGGGAAGCTTAGGTCAGAACAATATGTATATATGTAGTGAAGATTATTTGGATTATATATCATGCTCAGCCTTACAATTTTGTCAATATCATTGTCACTCTCTCCATGGGATAGGTAAGAATTTTGGCACAAGGTTGTTACAGCCATTCAAAGGGCCATATGATCTGCTTTGAAACATAAAGTTCAAGTCCCATGCCACTAAAATTCACTCAAATAAATATGGGACACAAGTGCCAGTTTGATGTAGGTGGTTAAAGGCAATGTATTAGAAGCCAGGAGACAATGAGTTCCAATCTTGCCCTAGGAATAAAGGGCCAGTCCCTTTGTCTCAGCCTTTGAAAAACAGCTGGCTAAAACCATTTCTAAAAATATTATAAGAATTTGTCCCTGTAACCATTTGAGTCAGGATTGACATTATGGGCAATAGGAAAATATATCTGACATGATTACCTTGGAATATTGGAGTATTGGAATTGGAATATTCTCCATTAGCCACCTCTGCTTGGATGCACAAGGAATTTGTCTCCTGTGCAGAAGCTCTCTGTGAGAAATCTTCATCTTTAAGGCAGATAACGTACATTTTCTAACGTAAACAATTAAGTAATAAGTCGTAGATCATAAATCGTAAAATACAAGCAACAAATGATAAATCATAAAATACCAGTAGAAAAAGGTATAGAAAAGATGAGATGAGGAAGATGAGAATGATAATAGCAATACAGCTCTACTACATGGGTAAATATCTTTAGGCATAAGATAGTGCTGTGGGAATTAGGTGTTTAGCAGAGTGATGACATGGGAGGGAGGGCTATCTTTGTGTCTAGTTGTTTTGGAATACAGTGCCCTACAGTATCCTCCTGAGGGAAGAAGTTGAAGCAGTTTATGTCTAGGATGGTCTGTAGAAATTTTTGTTATGTATTGTATATAGTTGTCAGTTGAAGTTCTCAGTCTGGTCCTCTGCTGGAGCGGGGAAAATACTGTCTCCTAATTGGTTGAGAGCTGATCAGCTTCAGTGGTAGGTTGCAGGGGGTATGCCCCGGTACGGTGCTCTGAAGGGCCCACCCACCTGCCCAAGCTCCCTACCTGTTCTTGAAAGCCTTCGGTGCTTTTGCACAGGTGCATGGCGCGTACAGCGCCTGTGTGATGCTCCGCTGAGCAGCTGGAGCGTCGCAGAGGCTTGCAGAAGCTCATGCAGTATACAGGTCCTCAATGGAAGACGGGCTGGTTACAGTTGTTTTTTTTCCAGTCCTAACTATCCATTGGAGTCTGTGTCTGCTGAACCAAATCAGACAGTTATAGAGGTGCAAGTGACAGACAGAATAATTTCTCTGTATTCCTTGATGCATCATGGTAGAAGAAGTTTATGGAAGGGCTTCAATAAGAAATGATGCAGTCTTCTGTCAATACGTTGACTTAGCTAGTAGAATTGGGCGTAAACAAACATGACTAATGTAGCATGCTCATTTTTCCTCTCCCCCTAAGGTGTGGAGAAATGGCACAAAAAAAAAATCCTGTTCCTTTCACCTGGTTTGTCCAGAAAATATTCTGACTTTGTGGAGTTCAGGTGTATGCCAATCTGCTTGAATAAAGATTATACTATGTTCATAACTAAATTGATCCTGGGTGGTGTGTGTGTGTGTGTGTGTGTGATATATGCCTGCTATAATAGTGCCTGATAAAAACACACACCTAGTAGTGAAAACATCAGCTCATGGCCTTTCCTCCCCACAAGATTCTTTTGAACTGGATATTGAGGATGTTAAAGTGAAATGTTGCTGCCCTTTTCTTGCTCACTGCTCTTTCTTTCCATATATTTCCTTAGCAAGGTTAAGGTTCTTGGCTCAGGGAGGGGGAGGAAAACCCTCTGCTTCTAAAAGTTTAATCTACTTTTGTAACAAAACCTAAAAAGAAAGGAAATTAAACAGATGCATGTTTGAGGAAAAAGAGCCTATTTTATTTATCACTCAGTCCTACTTTACCTTCATTGACCTAATTACTTCCCACACCAGGGGAAACAGTGCAAAAGAGCTGAAGGAGTGTGGCTGCCACCTAGTGGACATCAGCTGCCAAAAAAGTAAAGATTGAATCCTTGAGACTTGATGTTTTAATATGTCTAGCGCACAACTTACTGTATAGGTGACCTTCCTTGGTTTACTTATGTGAAGGCTGAGGATATCTGCATTTTACAACTCTCTGCCCTTTCATAAGCATATGGACTTTACTGACTGAATTTTTTAAAGTAAGAGTGAAATCTTTTCCTCCAAGAGGTAAGGGAGCGTATAAAGTGTCTCAGTAAATACCAGTGCATTTTAAAGAAGTGACATATATATGCTCTTTGGTAATATTAAGGCAAATTTGAAGAAAACATATAATGCACAAGTTAGATGCAAATATTTCTGAAAGAAACCCAAAGAATTTGGCTACCTTGCTACCTGAAGATTTATCATTCAAAATTCAAACTTTAGAATGCAGAATGAACAATAATATCCTAGCCTTACCTCATTTCTTTGTATCTGATCTTCCTAAGAAATTATGATGATCATTATCATTTTCAAGAATTGCTTTCCAGGGATATTAATAAGGTTTTATATTAAAATGAATATGTCTCATCCAAAATGATCTACACTTAGTGCCCTGAATAATATTGTGGTCAAGCAGCAAAAGGCAAATCATTTGTACAGTGTTCAAGACATGAATTTTTCATCAGTATTCTGAAAATATAACCTATAAGTGCAGTTTAAAATATTCCTGTGAATAACTGAAGAAATAACTCAAATCAAAAATAGGATGTGATTTTAGTAATGAGATGGAATTTTTGCAGAGCAAAAGATCATCATGATATTTGCCCCAGGAGAGTCTAAAAACCCCATTTTCCATCATATATATCTCAATTCAAATATAGATATGTGTATTCTATGTGAATGTGTGAATGAGTGAGTCAGTGTGGTAGAGTGATTATAGAGTTGGAATGAGATAAAGGAAGCCCCTGGGTGACTTTGAACTAGTCATTATCTCTTAGACTAACACAAACGCGCGCGCGCGCACACACACACAGAGAGAGAGAGAGAGAGAGAGAGAGAGAGAGAGAGAGAGAGAGAGAGAGAGAGAGACCCTTCTCTTTCTGTGTTGGGTGACAAAGATTGCATAAGAAGGTTAGAAGAGGAGATATAGTGTGTCCAATTTTAGACATGTTCATCTCCATCAGTATTAGGTCTTTTCTAGAGATTAACTGTTCATTCAAAACAAGCCACCATAAATACTTTGTTCTAAAGAGGATTGGTCATAACAATATAGTGTTACTGGGAATAAATGTTTCCCAAGTTCATTTGCAAGAATCTGCAGGATTTCATGCTTTGATCAAAATGACACAAAACAGCATCATGGTAGCAAAAACACTTAGACTTATATACCACTTCACAGTGCTTTACAGCCCATGATGCAAACTCTGTGCCCTTCATATGTTTGTGTCTGTTCAAAGAGGGTGAAATTCAGCAATGATGCATCACTCCCTGCATCCTACCTATAAGTGTATCTCTGATACAACTAGTGTAAGAATTGCCCCTAAGAGCACAGGGACTGGGAAGCCCAAGCACCTATAACAGATTACACAGTCTTCCTTGCTAATAACAAAGGAAGAATATATCATGCTCTTAATGCTCTATTCCTAAGAGCCCTGGTGGATTACCCCACTACATATTAGATGTTCTGTGATTTTGTGAGGGTGAACCACTTGATCATAGAAATTAGAAACACAAGAGACCCTTAATTGACCTTGAACATTCTGAAAATGTAATCATCAGCAAATTCTAGATTCTAAGTCAGTGTTGACAGTTCTTAGTAGTGTGGTTTTATAAGTCCATACTGACCTTTAGTGATGCATTTCAAACATATTGAGTGTATTTGCCCAGTGACCCAATTTTTCCTTCATTTCTGCCATTAACAGGTAAAGATGTCTATTTATCTCAACTCACCAGCATTTATACAAAATATGCCTGATGAGTCACATCCAGCTAATTGATAAATGTCAAGAATTTTCAACTACTTCCTAAAATTGCCCAGGATCTGGATCCTGAACTCTAAATGCTTAGCAATCATTTATAATAAATATCTGCTGTGGAGACACTGTATCAGTGGTGGGATTCAGCTGGTTCGCACCTAGTCGGGAGAACCGGTTGTTAACTTTCTAAGCAGCTCAGAGAACCGGTTGTTGGAAGAAATTTTCTTTTGTTTTTCTCCACTTTACAAGGCTAATCCTGTAAGGAAGGCAGGAAGGAAACATTCTGGTGTTGTTTCTAGCCTAATTTTTATTGCCCTGCTTACAGAAACTGCCTCTCCAGTTAACCCTTATTCCATTGTAACAGCTAAGGCAAAGCGCCCATCAACCTGAGTAACGTTGAGTTGACCACGCCTACCCAGTAACATGACCACTAAGCCACACCTACCCAGCTGGTCATTAGGGCAGAGAACCGGTTGTTAAATTATTTGAATCCCACCACTGCACTGTATCTGTGTATATTGTACTTCATATCCCTATTCTCAAGTCTAGAAGGTTTTATTGGCACAGAGACACTCTAATTTTTAGCAGTTTAGTAGTTTTGAATGACAGTCATATTCTTCAATCAAATCCCTATAATATATGATTTATATGTAGTTAGAAAAATCCTAGTTTTAAAAGGACGGCATAATGGAGTTGGTGGGTGTTACAATAATCTAAATTTAGGGCGGAAGTAATTCATTGCTATTAAGAAACATCTTAACCAATTTAGACAACCTTTCACATTCTATTTTGTAACAGCTTTTGCAAAGATTTAAAAGAAAGAAAACAGAAACACTTTGTTAAAAAATCAACTTAGTTTTTCTCATTTGTAGGAAGCTAACATCAAATGTAGAATGTGCAATGTCCTACTGCTACATGTATTGGTGATCCAGGTGTCAAGATACAACACATTGACTTCAGTAGAATGTATCAAAAATAGGTTGAATTCAAACACATTATCCTATAAATCCAGGCCTATCGACTAAGGGAAAGGGAGAAATTATGTTTCTTTCATACATCTTCTTTTTAGGATGCTTTTCACCCATCACTAAATGCCTTTTGTTAATTGTTTGATCCATTCAGCAAACTCCCAAATGCCTAAAAATTTAACCCCACATTTGGTTAATACATATCATGGGCTATATTTCTTGTAATATGTTATATTAAAATGCCAGGCACTAGTGACAATGTATTAAAACAAATTCTCATCAATTAAATTAAAACCTTCATTGGCAAAGTACAGCTGCCACAAGCAACATTTTAAAATGCAGATTCTTGCCTTTTTTTGAAGCACATCCTCAATTAAATATAATAAGCAATGTGCTGTTCTTAAACATTTCACTACAACAGATGTAGTGTAAAAGATACATGGATTTTATTTTAAAACATGTCAGATTCCACTTTACCAAATACATTTATTTATTTATTTTAGGAGTGAAACATTTTCAAATAAAAAGCAGAAAGTCACTCTTGAAAAAGCACCTTTGGGACAACCATGACCTGGATGACTGAGAAACTCCATAAATAAATCCACCCAGAGTTCTCACTGGAGGCACAAATGACCAAGCTCAAACTATCCTACTTCAAGCCTATTTCTTCTCTGGAAAAAGCTCTAATACTGGGAAAGGAATAGAAAAGAAAAGAGGGCCACCAACAGAAAAATGGATGGACTCAGTTACATTGGTGATGGAGGCACAGTTGGGACACCTGAATTAACAGACAAGGGATAAAATGTCATGGAGAAGATCTAGCTATGTTATCTCTAGAAACTAGAAAACTATTTGATGGCACATTATCAACGCATAAAGTAATACAATAGAAGAAAATTAAATTAAGACAAAATATAGCATAATGGCTAAAGCCTGAGAAACAATATTTTGATGGAATGGAAACATTACCCATATTATAAGACTGTTTCCTCCAATGGGCATCACAGAGAGAAATTATGCATAGCCATATAGAACCCTCATATGTATGCTATACAGCCTTCACATTTTATTATTGAATTGAATTCCTATAACACATAATCCATTTTTTGAATCTATCTGATGCAGATTTCATTTTCTATTGTGTCTGAACTTCTCAAAACATAATTAAAGAGGTCAGCAATTAGATATTAGATGCAGTATTTTAGGTGAGGATTTCATTACTTACAGTTAATACATTCTTTATTGAAATAAGTAAACACATTCTAATAGTGCCATTAAAACAGATTGATCTGTATTGATACTGAAATTCAAATCACACAGATGTTCACAAGTACTTAATATTATATAATGTACTAGAGTTGGTAAGTACAAACATTTTCAGTATTTTGCATGATTGTTCAATCAAATTGCTCTCTTTCATACTGCTAGAATTTTGAAGACAATATACTTCCTTCCCAATATATTAATATCGATTCAACTATATTACATATAATGCTGCCTCTGTTTCTTTATTTTGATCTTAACAAACACACAGTATAACTGCAGAAGAAAAGATTTAAATTTCAAAACTAAATTAGAAAAATGAAATCCTAAATAGTGGCAAATATTCAAAATATAATAAAAAGCTACTGATTAAACTTCCCATCTTAAGCAACTGAACAGTATCACCTTAATAAGGGAATTCAATAACAAAACTCTATTTTTGTATTTCTTTAGCTGTATCGGTTCTCCATTCAATTCATTTTCCTGTCAATAGACAAAAATGGCCAAGAACATATCAAAACCTAGGGGTTCAAATGGGCTTGTTCTTGACGTAACTACCTCCCAGCTGTGTCACGACAGCCCTGCCTGTGCTGCTAGAGGCAGTAGCCGGGCTGGCGGTGGAGTTCCCCAGACTAATGGTGCTGGAGGACTTTAATCTACCGTCTTTTGGTGAACACTCTGATGGCGCACAGGAGTTCATGGCCTCCATGACAACCATGGACTTGACCCAAGTAATCCAGGGCCCAACTCATAGAGCAGGACACACACTCGACCTTGTATTTCTCTCGGGGCAGTGGAGACATGATCTTAAATTAAGGGGAATAGAGACCTCGCCCTTGTCATGGTCAGATCACTTCTTGCTGAGGCTTGATTTCAGGACACTACTCCCCCATTGCAGGGAGGTGGAACTGATTAAGTGGTTCCGCCCCAGGCGCCTGCTGGACCCGGTGGGATTTCAGAGGGAGCTTGGGGAGATACCTGACTCCCTTGTCCGCAACCTGACCGAGTCCTTGGTCGCTGCCTGGAATGTTGCTGAGGCACTGGATCGGATTGCACCTTTGAGGCCTCTCCGCGGCAGTGGATCCAGGAGGGCACCTTGGTTTACTGAGGAACTCCGGGAGATGAAGTGCCAAAAAGAGATGCCTAGAGCAACGTTGGAGGACTAGTAACTCTGAATCCGATCGAACACTATTAAGAGCTTTTATTAGGACTTATCTAGTGGCGATACAGGCGGCAAAATGCACATATTTTTCCGCTCTTATTGCATCCACAGAATCCCACCCAGCTGCCCTGTTTAGAGTGACCCGCTCCCTCCTGAAAGGTGAGGAGGTGGGGGAACCCCTGCAGGGAAGAGCTGAGGAATTTGTTCAGTTTCTGTGGGATAAAATCACTGTTTCAGACAGACCTTGACTCCATTTGGGCAATACCAGCTGAGATGCCGAGGGTGAGTCTTAATCGGATTTCCTGGGATGAGTTCGAATCTGTCACCCCTGAGGAAGTGGACAAGGCCATGGGAGCGATGAGTGCCTCCACCTGTTTACTGGATCTGTGCCCCTCCTGGCTGGTTTCGACCAGCAGAGAGGTAACACGAGGCTGGCTCCAGGCGATTACCAACGCATCTTTGCAGGAGGGGTCTTTCCCGCAACCATTGAAGGAAGCTGTGGTAAGACCCCTCCTTAAGAAGCCTTCCCTGGATCCAGCCATCCTGAAGAACTTCTGTCCTGTCTCCAACCTTCCTTTTCTGGGAAAGGTTGTTGAGAAGATGGTGGCGCTCCAACTCCAACGGACCTTGAATGAAGCGGATTATCTAGACTCCTTTCAGTCTGGTTTCAGGCCTGGGTACAGCACGGAAACCGCTTTGGTCGCACTGATCGATGATCTCTGACGGGCTAGGGATGGGGGACATTCCTCTATCCTGGTGTTTCTTGACCTCTCAGTGGCCTTAGAGACCATCGACCATGGTATCCTTCTGCGACGCCTAGAGGAGATGGGAGTGAGAGGCACTGTTTTACGGTGGTGCTCCTCTTACCTCTCTGACAGGTCGCAGTCGGTGTTGATTGGGGGGCAAAGGTCGACCCCTAGGCCCCTCACATGTGGGGTGCCACAGGGTTCGGTCTTGTCCCCCCTCCTATTTAACATCTACATGAAGCCACTGGGTGAGATCATACAACAGCACGGGATAAAGTACCATCAATATGCAGGTGATACACAACTGTATCTATCTGCCCCGTGCCAGTTCAGTGTAGCGGCGGACGTGATGTGTCAATGCCTGGAGGTTGTCAGGATCTGGATGGGGATGAACAAACTTGTGCTCAATCCCGATAAGACTGAGTGGTTTTGGATGCTGCCCCCGAAGGACAGCCTAGACAATCCATCCTTAATCCTGGGGGGTGAAAATTTACACCCCTCAGAGAGACCTCACAATTTGGGAGTCCTCCTGGACTTGCAGCTGACACTGGAACACCATCTGTTGGCTGTGACCAGGGGGGGCTTTGCCCAGATTCGCCTGGTGCACCAATTGCGGCCCTATTTGGACTGGGAGGCACTTCAAATGGTTACTCATGCCCTTGTCAACTCAAGGCTGGATTATTGCAATGCGCTCTACATGGGGCTACCCTTGAAAAGCGTTCGGAGACTACAGAATGCAGCTGCGCGAGCGATATTGGGTGTACTGAGGTACACCCACATTACACCTGTCCTCCGCGAGCTGCACTGGCTACCAATTGGTCTCCGGACACAATTCAAGGTATTGGTTATTACCTTTAAAGCCTTACATGGCTTAGGGCCACTGTATCTGCAAGACCGCCTACTGCCACATACCTCCCAACGGCCGGTAAGATCCCACAGATTGGGCCTTCTTCGGATGCTGTCAGCCAGACAGTGTCGACTGGTGGGCCCCCGGAGGAGAGCCTTCTCTGTGGCTGCTCCAACCCTTTAGAATCAGCTACCCCCAGAGATCCGGAACTTACCCACTCTCATGGCCTTCAGGAAAGCTGTTAAAACCTGGCTGTTCCGGCAGGCCTGGGGCTGTTGACCTTATTGTTAAGGTCCAGCCCCGATTAGAACGAATGCGTATTTTGTGAATTTTAAACTATCCTTTTCTTATTTTCCATTTCTTTCTTTTCTTTCTTCTTTTGTAAGCCACCTGGAGTCCTTCGGGATTGGGCGACATATAAATTTAATAAATAATAATAATAATAATAACAACAACAACAACAACAACAACAACTCCGCTGTTGCCGGTCCCAAGCCCGAATGAGAAAGGAGGAGGGTTGAGGTCAGGTTGGCAACTGGCCCCATAAAAAAACCCCGCCAACCCATACAATATGGTGAAAGAAACGAATAAAAATTTTATACCGCATCGGTCGTCGCACGGGTTAACAAGGGCCGCTGCGGATGTTGGGGTCCCTGGACATCCGTCAACAAGTGGGCTACAAGTGCACCAGCCAACAAAACGACATCTGATGATGCCAAATGCAGACTTTGCAAAGAAGCTGATGAAACTGTTGATCACATACTCAGCTGCTGTAAAAAAAATCGCGCAGACTGATTATAAATTGCGGCACAATTCAGTAGCACAAATGATCCATTGGAATTTGTGCAAAAATTATAATATTAAAACAGCAACAAACTGGTGGGAACATCAGCCTGGAAAAGTCACCGAAAATCAGATGGTCAAGATCTTGTGGGATTTCCGTATACAAATGGACAAAATACTGGTGCATAATACACCAGACATCACACTGGTTGAGAAAAACAAGGTTACAATCATAGATATTGCAATACCAGGTGATAGCAGGGTCGCCGAGAAGGAACATGAAAAAATTGCAAAATACCAGGACTTAAAAATCGAAATTCAATGACTATGGCACAAACCAGCAGTGGTAATTCCAGTGGTAATTGGCACACTGGGTGCTATTCCAAAAGCACTGGAATTACATTTAAAACAGTTAAAAATTGACAAAATCACCATCAGTCAAATGCAAAAAGCCGCACTGCTTGGATCTGCACGCATATTACAAAAATACGTTACAACGTCCTAGGCCCCTGGGTGGGGCCTGACTAGTAACCAATGCAATAATAATAATAATAATAATAATAATAATAATAATAATAATAATAATAATAATAATAATAATGAGGAAAGGCAACGTTTACCATCACTAAAAACTGTGCCTAAGAAAATTTTGGCCCCTATCATGAAAATGGTTAATGCAGTGTTTTCAACAATTGAATCGGGATCCATCTTGGAAACAAACCAGTTAATGTACAGCGCAGCTGTAATAGTCACTAATGAACTAGGCATTAAAATTAAAGTACCTAGTTACACAACAGAAAAAGCATCAAAACCAAAGTGGAAAATCCGTTTAGAACAAAAAATCAAAAAATTAAGGGCAGATGCTAGTAACTTAAAGAACATGCATGAGCAACGGCTTAAAAACAACAAAATCATACATCGGCTAATCAGGAGATATAGATTGGATACAAGAAACATCAATGAAGCTGTAGAGATTGTAAAACAGCAGATAACAGCAACAGCTAGAAAAATTGAAAGATATGAGGCACGAATCATCCAATATAAACAAAATCAGCAATTTCGATCAGACCAATGGCGTTTTTACCAAAGTCTTAATGTAAATGGTGACACCAAAAGTGAAAAACCAGAAAAACAGGCCACAGTTGAATTCTGGAAAGAATTGTGGGAAAATGCAAAGGACTACAACAAGGAAGCAAAGTGGATACATGACTTTGAGAAAAGCATTGGCAACAAACAAATGCAAGTATTAGAAATAACAACTGAGATGGTCAAAAATCGAGTTAAAAAGGTAAAGAATTGGACATCACCTGGAAAGGACCAATTACATGGTTTCTGGCTCAAATATCTGACCAGTTTACATGCAATATTGGCCAGGCAACTGAATGAAATTTTACAAAAGGGCCAAATTGATGAATGGTTGACAACTGGAAAAACATACTTGATTCAGAAAGATGCAACTAAGGGAACAACACCTGAAAACTACAGACCAATAACATGCTTGCCAACAACCTTCAAATTACTCACAGGCATTATTGCAGATAACATGATGGATTATTTGGAAACAAACAACATCTTGCCAGTAGAGCAAAAAGGCAACAAAAGAAGGAGCAGGGGCACAAAAGATCAGCTTCTAATTGATAAAATGATATTAGAAAATTGTAAGAACAGAAAAACAAACTTGAATATGGTCTGGATTGATTACAAAAAGGCATTTGACTCACTGCCACATAGTTGGATCATAAAATGCTTAGAAACAACTGGCATTAGCAAAAAATTACATCCTTTACTGAAAAGGCGATGAAACAATGGAGAACTGAGATGGCAGTAGGGAATGAGATCTACGGAATGGTTAATATCAAGCGAGGAATTTTCCAGGGTGATTCACTTTCACCTCTTCTCTTCATCATCGCAATGATCCCACTATCAGTAATCTTAAAAAAAATGAAATTAGGCTACCAAACAGCCAAAGAAGCTGAAAAAATTTCACATTTACTATATATGGATGATTTGAAACTCTATGGAAAGTCAGAAATAGAAATCCAATCATTGACAAACACAGTCCGCGTATTCAGCACCGATATTTCAATGCAGTTTGGCATGGAAAAATGCGCCACTGTATCCATAAAAAGGGGCAAAATCACTGCATGTGAGGGAATTGAAATGCCCAATGGCCAATTAATTAAATGCAAAGAAAATGAAGCCTACAAATACTTAGGCATTCTGCAGTTGGATAACATCAAGCATGGAGAAGTAAAAACTATTGTCAGGCGAGAGTACACCAACAGAGTTAGGAAAATTTTAAAATCTAAATTGAATGGTGGAAATACAATCAAAGCCATAAATACCTGGGCAATACCAGTTATAAGATACACAGCTGGTATAGTTAACTGGACACAAGCTGATTTGGACCTTTTGGACCGAAAAACCAGGAAACTAATGACAATGCACTACAGTTTACATCCACGTGGTGATACTGATAGACTATATCTGCCCCGAAAATCAGGTGGCAGAGGATTATTACAAGTGAAGCAAACAGTTGAAGAAGAAAAACATGGACTGGCTGATTATTTAAAAGAAAGTCAAGAACATCTATTAATCGAAGTAAAGAACAAAAATCTACTGAAGGCCCAACAGACGAAACAAGAATACAGAAAAGATGTGATAAAATCAAGAATGGAGAGTTGGCAGAACAAAGCACTGCATGGCCAATTTCTGGAAAAAATAAAAGATAAAGTGGACAGTGAACAAACTTGGTTATGGTTAACAACAGGTACATTAAAGAAAGAAACAGAGTCACTAATCCTGGCTGCGCAAGAACAAGCTATCCGCACAAATGCCATTAAGGCCAAAATAGAAAAATCCTCTGATGATGCCAAATGCAGACTTTGCAAAGAAGCTGATGAAACTGTTGATCACATACTCAGCTGCTGTAAAAAAATCGCGCAGACTGATTATAAATTGCGGCACAATTCAGTAGCACAAATGATCCATTGGAATTTGTGCAAAAATTATAATATCAAAACAGCAAAAAACTGGTGGGAACATCAGCCTGAAAAAGTCACCGAAAATCAGATGGTCAAAATCTTGTGGGATTTCCGTATACAAACCGACAAAATACTGGCGCATAATACACCAGACATCACACTGGTTGAGAAAAATAAGGTCACAATCATGGACATCGCAATACCAGGTGATAGCAGGGTCGCTGAGAAGGAACATGAAAAAATCGCAAAATACCAGGACTTAAAAATTGAAATTCAACGACTATGGCACAAACCAGCAGTGGTAATTCCAGTGGTAATTGGCACACTGGGTGCTATTCCAAAAGCACTGGAATTACATTTAAAACAGTTAAAAATTGACAAAATCACCATCAGTCAAATGCAAAAAGCCGCACTGCTTGGATCTGCACGGATATTACAAAAATACGTTACAACGTCCTAGGCCCCTGGGTGGGGCCCGACTAGTAACCAATGCCAAATCCGGCAAAACAACTGGCTGCTGTGATACAATTGTATAATAATAATAATAGATTCAAAAGCAGAGGACAATGATGGTTTTACACACTGCCTGCATTCATACCAGATGCAAAACTTGATTACTGTTCAACTTGATTAATTTTTATAGCTGAACGCACTGAACACGCCCTGTCCATTTGATTAACAGAATCACAGAGATGAAAAGGACCATGTAAGCCATAATTCAAACTCATTACTTGGTGTGAAAATCCCAATGAAAGGATTCCTTTCAAATATTTGTCTAGCATCTGGTTGAATATATTCAGAAGTTAGACGGAAAGACAAGTCCTTAAAAAAATAACTATTTTTTTCTAGTCCCCCCTCCCAAATATTTAATTTGTCTTTCTATAACCAGAAGTCATTTTCCCCCTGCATTTGGGTTATAATCTTGATGTTTCTAACATCATTTTAGATATCACTTTTATAAACGTTCATTTCCAATATCTTGATCAATGTAAGTACCCTGGGCCTTTCATCACTGCTGAGTTAATCTGTTATTTAGCCTTGATTCACAGATTTAGTGGAAACAAGATTCTTTAAATTCTCCTATTGCCCTAAGCAAACTGGCCCTAGAAGTTAGACCCCAAGGACTTACTCTACATAGAAAAAGGGCTGTCCTCACCAGCCAAGAATATTCAATAGGTACCAATAGTAGCTGTTCCCAGCCAATAAGGGTCAACCAAATAGTATATCTGGTTACACCCATGGAGTTGCCTCTTTGGGGGTAAAACAGTATTCTAACAGTAGAACAGTTAAATATAGGTTGCTGTAGATATAGAGGGAGATGAAAATGTGTAATGAGATTGTGGCAGAAGAAAAACAGTTGTTATGACTATTTATTTTTAATTTTTTTTTTGCCAACATCAGGTGCAAATGGCGAATAACCATTTCTCTGAATCTGTTCCAGTTGGTCTGAATCCTTCCTAAATTCTGATGCCAAGTTCTTTTCTAAGTTCCTTTTCACAAGTAATATTTGCCAAACCGTGTAGCTGTCAATTCAACTTCAGTGGAGTTGAAGTGGAGGACCAGTCAAGTTGCATCAATTGCTCTCCATGAGGTAGATTGTTGCCCTCAGACAATGTGTGGCTGCCCACACCTTTTTAATTTGAGAGATCTCTATGCTTTCATCGGAGAATGAAACTTGTTTGACTCCTGTGTTTGGAATGAACTAAGGTTTTATTTTTGCTCTTTTTTTCAGACAGAAACCTACCTTTTTTGTTTTTTAAAAGGTCATCACGTCCAAAAGGTAATCACCTATTTTACCTCAGAAGGATGAAAGAAAGCCCATGAAAATGAGTTCAAACCGCAGGCCATTTATTGTGGCACATCCGAGTCCCAAATCACAGGGAATTGTTTTTTCGCCTGATTATTCTGAATATTATTCACATATCGTTGAGAGCATATTAAAATATGAAGAATTTCTGACACAAATAATATTTTAATAAAAGAAAGCAGCTGGCAGATAATACAGCCCAGTAAAGATAGTCAAAGAAAGATAATACCCAGCAGGCTATTTTTGAGTACAGAAAAAATGGAGTGTGTGTCTGAATTTCCTTCTTCAGTCAGAATATTGACATACAGAAAGTAAATGTTTTTGCTCTGAAATCCATTGTAGAAAAAAGTCAATCAAACTCATTTTCATTTGGTGTTTTGCCAATATCAGCAGAAAGTTTTGTTAAATTGGGTGAAAGCAAAAAACAAGAAGTGTTAAACATTAATATTAGATGAACATAGATGGGTAGCACAGGATCTGAAAGTACCTTTTGATTTTCCCTCTATGGCTCTCTACCCTAGAAATAACAGATGGCATCAGCTCCTTATATAATGAAAATTTAGTTCACTTACTTCACTCCATATGTTTTTTTTATCAGGGATAAAATTCTTCAGATATCCTCCTCCAAAAACCAAAATGAACAGGGGATGATGGTAACAAATTATCTATTTTAATGGGGAAGAGATGCAATGAGGCCATAATTGCACTCAGCTATAAGTCCTACAGGGTTGCCTCCTGATTGCACAAAATGATGTAAATATTCACTCAGACAAGGTTATCATCTCATTTCAGGCTATCCTTGTCAAAATGGAAAGGATCAACCCTGGAGAGAATGTATATCAATGTCAATTCATATTTCTTCAGGAATTCTGAAAATGGCTTCAGAAAACATAATTATAATTAGTTCCATAATTAGAACATGTATATTTTAAACTAATTTGCAACTTTCCTCACTTCACATTAACTATATGTGTGGGCATGCTGCAAAATAATCTAAATATTTTTTGGTGTGATATATTATTATTGTATTGCTAATACATCTATGTCTTTGGGTTATACAGTATTACAGTAAACAAAATCACATTGCAGCTGTACTATATCAAAAGTGTGTGTGTGTGTGTGTGTGTGTTGCAGATATGCATCATGCACACAAACTAAACCAAATTTAGTTGTACAGAGAAAATACATTCAGGTTCTGATTTTAGTATAAAGTGATGCCCAAGAGGTAATTGACAGCTTTTAAACAGGAAAGCTCCAGGACCATACCTACTGAACTTTAAAAGCTGGAAAAACAAGAAGCAGTTAAAGATCTAATGACTGTATGTCAACATATGAATAGAATAGAATAGAATAGAATAGAATAGAATAGAATAGAATAGAATAGAGAGTGGTGTGGTGTGGTGTGGAATAGAATAGAATAGAATTATTTGCTGGCAAAGTGTGATAGGTCACACAAGGAATTTGTTTCTAGTACATAAGCTGTCAGTGTACATGAAAGCAACAAGTGATAAATCATTATCATAATCATAAAATACAATAATCATGAATCATTAGATACAATACTCAGTGATAGTCATGGGATACTAAATAAGAAAATAGGAAGGATGAGAAGTTAATAGTAATACAGCCCTACTAGGTAGTTTGACATCCCAGGGTATAATACAGTATTGTGGGAATTAGTTGTTTAGCAGAGTGATGCCATGGGGGGGGGGGACTGTTCTTGTGGCTAATTGTTTTTGTGTGCAATGCCCTATAGTGACATCTTGAGGGAAGAAGTTGAAACAGTTTATGTCTAGTATTTGAAAGGTATGTAGATATTTTAATACAATACAATAGCAGAGTTGGAAGGGACCTTGGAAGTCTTCTAGTCCAACCCCCTGCCTAGGCAGGAAACTATACCATTTCAGACAAATGGCTATCCAACATCTTCTTAAACACTTCCAGTGTTGGGACATTTACAACTTCTGGAGGCAAGCTGTTCCACTGATTAATTGTTCTAACTGTCAGGAAATTTCTTCTCAGTTCTAAGTTGCTTCTCTCCTTGATTAGTTTCCACCCATTGCTTCTTGTTCTACCCTCAGGTGCCTTGGAGAATAGTATGACTCCCTCTTCTTTGTGGCAACCCCTAAGATATTGGAACACTGCTATCATGTCTCCCCTAGTCCTTCTTTTCATTAAACTAGACATACCCAGTTCCTGCAACCGTTCTTTATATGTTTTAGTCTCCAGTCCCCTAATCATCGTTGTGCTCTTGTCTGCACTCTTTCTAGAGTCTCCACATCTTTTCTACATTGTGCCAACCAAAACTGAATGCAGTATTCCAAGTGTGACCTTACCAAGGCATTATAAAGTGGTATTAACACTGCATGTGATCTTGATTCTGTCCCCCTGTTTATGTAGCCTAGAACTGTGTTGGCTTTTTGGCAGTCGCTGCACACTGCTGGCTCATATTTAAATGGTTGTCCACTAGGACTCCAGGATCCCTCTCACAGTTACTATTATTGAGCAAGGTACCACCTATACTGTACCTGTGCATTTCATTTTTCACATCCCTCTTTCTGGATTGTGTAATATACAGGTTCACAATGGAAGGCAGGCTGGTTGCAATTCTGCAGTCCTAACTATCAATTGAACTCTGTGTTGGTTTGGTTGCTGTGCCAAACCAGAGAGTTATAGAGATGCAAAGGACAGACTCAATAATTCTTTTGTAGAACTGATTCAGCAGCTCCTTGGGAAGTCTGATCTTTCTGAGTTGTGCAAGGAGAGCATACTTGCTAAAGCAATGTCAAAACATGAACATGCCAAAGAAAATACCTCCACTAGACCAATTAGATCCCACAGACTAGGCCTCCTCCGAATTCCATCCGCCGACCAGTGTCGACTGGCGACTACCCAGAGGAGAGCCTTCTCTGTGGCTGCTCCGACCCTTTGGAACGAACTCCCCGTGGAGATTCGTACCCTCACCACCCTCCAGGCCTTCCGCATAGCCCTTAAAACCTGGCTGTTCCGACAGGCCTGGGGCTAAAGATTCGCTGCCCCTAGTTCGAATGGTATGACTGTTGTGCTTTTTAATTATGTATTGTTTTGTGTTGTTACTAAACTGTCTGTATCCCCCCTTCCCTTTTTGAGCTGTGAGCCGCCCTGAGTCCCCTTAGGGAAAAGGGCGGCATACAAATGAAATAAAACTCAAACTCAACTCAAACTCAAACTCAATATGCCAAATATTGAACCACTGAAGCCAAGTTGTTAGTAATATCAGTGGTTTGGAGAAATCAGTTGGTAACTCCCTTTCATTACTAATTGATTCAGGTTTGATTTTTCCCCCCTACTTTTAAGTATAGTGTTGTATTTCATTGGTCTGAGAGAGAACGAAAGCGGGAAAGAGAATAAGAAAGAGAGAAGAGAGACACAGAGAGACAGGCAGAGAGACACACTGAGAGAGATAAGAGACAGAGAGACACAGAGAGACAGATACTTCTAGATTAAATTTATTGAATTGATATGGCTGCCCATCTTAAATACATGATTCTGGTTAGCTAACAATTAAAACAGAATAAGAACAAAATTATAAACAACACATATAGTAACCAATAAACTAATCCTAGTGACACTAATCATCCCATTGGATAATCAAGAAATGGGCTCACCTCCGCTTCAATGGCAAAACCAGATCAATGCAAAAGTCCAGAAGGTCCAGTTGGATGAATCTAATCTCCAGGGGAATTATATTCCAGAGGGAGGGGCTATGACACAAAAAATCTGTCTTCCTGGGTCCTATATGATAGGCCTCCACTACTGAAGGAACCTGGAGCATGCCTTTCCTTCCAGATCTAACTAGACAGTAGATACCACTGGAAAGAGATGGTCCCATAAGTAACTCTTCACCCTGCATATTCTTTTGATAATTTTTTACATTAAATGTAATGATTTAATTTTCAAAAGCAGAGTGGTTCAACATAAGGAAAAATATGTATATTTTTCCATATCTATTTAATTAATACGGGGCATACATTATAACAATAGAAGCATGAAAGAGAAGACAACCAGAAATCAAAACAGGAGGCTGACATGCTAACAATTTTTGATTTGCAGATGACACCATTTGTTAGCCAAAATAAGACTTGAGAGAGTCTGTTGTGTAAGTAAAAATAAAAACTTTCAAAATATGTGTTAATATTTACCATTAAGAATAAAAAAGTTATGTTTATGAATATAGTTGAGAGCAAAGAAGTGAATATGATAATAATACTGTTTTCTTTGTCTCAAGGATAGATCAAGATGAGTAGTACAGTAGGTTCGAGAAAGTATATTAATCCATATGGATAGAAGGAAATGACAAATTTAGACAAGGTCAGGACGAAAGGTTATTTCTTGGCAACAAAGATCAGAATAGTTAGTCTTTCCAGCAATGTTGTATGATTGTAAAAGGTGGACATTGATAAAGAACACAAAGAAAGCCATCTTTGGATCATGTTTCCAGTGATAGTTATTGAGAGGACCATAGAAGCAATCAACCCTACAAGAAAGAAAGACATTCTTTTCATTTGAAATTATTAGCAAGCATAAATACATAGCCTTCTGGCATGGTGATATGATGATGGATAAGGAGAGAAGTTGAAAAAGGAGAAGACAATGAATAAGGTTGATGGCTGGTATAGATGACAAGACTGTCTTTAGAATTGCTACAAATTACTGTTGGAGACTGGTCAGGGTTTTGAACATTTGCTCATTCTTACCAGTTCCTAATTTAATTGCTCACTCCATCCTAACCTGAATGCCATGACTTTGATAGGTGGTGATTTGGAGATATATGGGGCTTGTTCAGAGTTCCTACAGATATTATTCTATTATGCAGGCTGAGGATGTGGGAAAAATACTTGGGCTGCTGAAGTTTACTACTTGTCTCTAGACTCTTTCTTGGAGTGAGATTGTGTATTTGATACTTGAGAGTGATTAATGCCTTCCTGAGGTGATATCTCAGTAGCTTTCTAGAATTAACATAGAGGAAGTAACCAGGAAAAACATTGTATTTCAGTTTTGATAACTCAAAGGGAAATCTTATATTTGTGAACCATACCCTAGTCCTAATAGTTATTAATACTGTAAGTCTGTATGGAGATTTTTTAACTCATTTGAAGGAGGAACACAAGAAAACTTTTCAGACCTTCACAATAGTTCTCTATCTCTTCTAAAAATATTAGCATGGTTTAAAAGGAATAGGTGTTTATTGGTTAGTTTGGGGATTTTCATATAACTTAGTTAATTAATGTAAGTAATAAAGGGAACTCTTCCATCTGCAGGCCATGGATAATAAATGAGTTATCTACTCTCCTATGGTTATTTTTGCATCACTTCCAACATGCAAATCTGTGATTAGATTAGATTACTCTCTTTTTTTAATCAAAAGTAAAACCCATTGAATAAGAAATCCTTTTCATAGCAACCAAACAAGACTATGATTGCCTAAGTAATTTATGAAAGCTTAATCATGATATTTAGGGTAATATGGAACATTTAATAATAGGTCCATAGGAACTAAAAATGTGGATTTTTTTCTCTAGTCAGAAATTCACTTAGACTGGAATGTACAGGACTAAATATGTACAATTTGGGTATATCCATGAAAGTCATACAATAGGCAGATCTGTAAAAAGATTTCTAGTCTGTACTGTTCAGACCAAGGATGAGATGCTGAAAGAATGAACAATTTTGTATCATAGGACAGAAAAATTCTGCTTTCATAAAACTCTTATTATGTAGAATGATAGCCTAGGATTTCTGCCATCCAAGGAAGAAACAGTGAATGACCTTCATTTATAACCTAACACAATAGTATTTGGAGGCACTTTAACATTTTGTAATCATTTCTTATGGATTAATTCTTCTTGTTTATTTTTTTTAAAAAAAAGAAAATCTGAGGTAGCAATCAATTTAAGAGAATGAAAAATCTAGAAAAACGTGGCATCAGCAATTTCTTCAGTACCTTAGAATGCAATTTTTTTCTGGCCCTGGAGATATAAATTGATTGATTCAAAGTGGGTATCCCTTGACTCTGTGGACTTTTAAGCTTCAATTCTGTCTTTTCATTTTGCTCTTTACAATTGCATAAGAGAACACATATGTTCCGTTGGAGAAGACAGAGACAAAGCAGGCATAGCTTTGCCTTTCGTTTGTTGTTGTCATTTTTCATCTTTATTGAACAGTTGCTATAATGATTTTTGAACAGATCTAAATAATAGCAATAGCAGTTAGCAATAGCAGTTAGACTTATATACCGCTTCATAAGGCTTTCAGCCCTCTCTAAGCGGTTTAAGCATATCGCCCCCACAGTCTGGGTCCTCATTTTACCTACCTCGGAAGGATGGAAGGCTGAGTCAACCTTGAGCCGGTGAGATTTGAACCGCTGAACTGCAGATAACAGTCAGCTGAAGTGGCCTGCAGTACTGCACCCTAACCACTGCGCCACCTCGGCTCTTAATAAGCCATTTTTGTTTCAAGAATCCTTCAGCTGAGCTCTAGTTTTTTATAACACCATGACTACTGTTTCAAGCTCCCTTATATGTTTTTGATGTGTTTGTTTCTTTTCAGATTTTCACCACATTTTTGTGTAGCAAAATTAACTTCATGTCAGCAAATCAAATCTTTCATCAGTGTTTTGTTCATTTCACACTCCCTGTGGAGAAAAATGCCGGCTTGATTCTTCTTACTGAAATAAATATCAGTTGCAAAGCTCTTGTATCATCCTACCTTCCAATTTCCTCATTCTAGTAAGGTAGTACTTCTACCTAAACACATAAAAAAACTTTCCACTGCAACCTACAACCATGGATACAGCAGTTGAGGAAAACATCTGGCTATAAACTACGTTACGCATTCATCACAACTTACACAAGTAATTTATACATGTGAAATATCAAAAATCTTAACATACATAACTTCTTGTCTTTTTTTTGTGAAAAGACCAAATAGTTAGATAAAACATACGAAGAAAACATAGAATGGGAGCGACAGTAGAACTAACAATTTATTTATTGAGCCATGGTGGTGTAGTGGTTAGAATGCAGTATTGCAGGCTTACTCTGTTCACTACCAGGAGTTTGATCCTTACTAGCTCAAGGTTGGCTCAGTCTTCCATCCTTCTGAGGTTGGTCAAATGAGGACCCAGATTGTTGGGGGCAATATGCTGACTGTGTGACCACCTAAAGAGTGCTGTAAAGCACTATTGAATGGTATATAAGTGCTATTGGGTGTGCTATTATCCCCCCCCCCCCAATTTTGGTAGGTTGAGAAAAGATTATTTCTGCTACTCTGGGAGGTTCCATAACTCAGAGAAGGTGGGGGAAGCATTGACTGCATGACAATTTTTACATACATGTTGGTTGCTCTGCTTAGTCAAATGTAATGAGCCACATCTGGACCACAAGGAGCAAAGCTGAAAAATATGGACTCACAAATAAGATTTCAGTCAGGTTCTACTATTATGCAGATCGATTAAAAACAAAACAATATTACAAGTCATCCTAACAATCACTATATCAATCCTTTGAGGGTGTTCAAAATGCCTTGCTTGCTTTTATTGCTTGTATGCTTTCCTTAATTCAATTCGGTCCAGCATTTCTTACAAGGATTCTATAACTCAATCAAGCTAGGAGCAAGAAAACGCAGAGGTAGGGTGAGATTTAAATCAGAGAGGTCTAATCCTACCCTTCTGGTTGTGTACCCCTCAGGTTGGTGTATAATTCTGATAATCCATCACAGCTAGCAGAAATGTTTGAAATTCTTTTTCTACTACAAAATCAGGCCTTTTTAGGGAACACTTGATAGTTTGGAGGCAGGATGGTAACATTAATTCAGAGTTAAAAGTGGGAGTGAATAATATAAAGACAATGAGCAATTGTGCTTTCACATTTGACAGGCTTCAGTAAGAGCATATCATAAAGCTATATACAGTAACTAGTTAGGCAGTCGCCGTTTTCCCCCCACCTCTCTAAGTAGCAAAAGTACACATTGAGCTTTTTTTAAAATCACTTCCCTTGAATAAACTGAATCTGCTGATATCCTTCTATCCATTTTGCAGGTAGGATTGTAAATAGAAAATATAGCTCCCCCCCCTCCCCAAAGTAGATTTTATCTGAAAAAGTAGGACTTTTTGATTCCATTCTATATCATCTAACTGCTACCTGGTAGATTGCTTCTTTAAGAAGGATCTTCTTCAGGGTAAAAACATGACCTGTCGCAGTATTTATTATACACCCGAAGTCAGTCAGTATAACCATTTTCTAACCGATTTTTAGGGGGGAGGGATATACAGTATGCATCTTGAGCAATAATATTAATATTATTCAGTTCAAATAATTGAATGGATCATAATGAATACTAAGCATTTTTATTTGATATGTGTGCACCTCAAAACACAGTATAATACAGGTAGTCCTCGATTTACAACAATTCATTTAGTGACCGTTCAGAGTTACAACGGCACTGAAAAAAGTGACTTATGGCCATTTTTTACATTTACGACTTTTGTAGCATCCCCATGATCATGTGATTAAAATTCAGATGCTTGGCAACTGGTTCATACTTCTAACCGTTGCTGTGTCCCAAGGTCATGTGATCACTTTTTGAAACCTTTTGACAACATTTTACAAATCAATGGGGAATCCAGATTCACTTAACAGCCATGTTACTAACTTATCAACTGCAGGGATTCACTTAACAATTCTGACAAGAAAGGTTGTAAAATGGGTCGTAACAAATTTCTCACTTAACAACAGAAATGAGTAGATTCTGAATCTTTCATTCCAAATTACTGCCTCTATTTTCACAACCAACCTGCTGCAAAAATGCATGTTAATCTCCCAGAAGTTAAAATAAAAACCTGCCAAAATTTAGTTGCATGGTTTTGCATATATTCCAAGATCACAGGTGGGTTCCTACTGGTTTGGACTGGTTTGGCCGAACTGGTAGTAACTTAGCAGCCTGGGTCACTGGAACCAGCACCAACCCATGACTGTCATGCCCCCAAACTGGTTCTCCTATGGGGCTGCCATCTTAGTTTTTGGTTCTGCGCATGCGCAGAACAATTTTCAGTAGAATGTTTTTCATTTTTTTAAGGTTTTGCGCAAATGCGCACACATTTGAGGCACCAAACTGGCAGCAATGCTGGAAGCAACCGACCCCTGCCCAAAATGCAAAAGCCAAAGGATGCATATATAAGCTCTAAATGAGACATAGCCTTTGTTTCGACCAATAGCAACAATAAGAAAAATTCTCCCAAATGCAAGAGGGGAAAGCATCAATTCATGGCCCACTCACATGTTGTAGTCTAAGTAACTTTTCATCCCCACCATGTCCTTTGCAACCTTGGTCCCCGAAAATACCTTTATCCCCACCATGACCAAAACTTCCCTGCGCTGCGTTTCATCACAAGAGCAGGAAGTACATGCCATGCAAGACAGGTTCAACAGCTGAGTCAATTCATAAACAATTCCATAAGTTTAGGAATATGTATAAACACTGATTATCCTTTTTCTCGTCAAGAGGAAATTGTTTATTTGTTTATATCAAGTAGCCATTGTTGTAGGGAATGCCAAAGCAATATGCTGTTTATCATCTTTGTGTTCCTTTTGTTTCTAAATTCAGATTAATATGGTAGAAGTAATCTCGGTAACATAAGGTGATTTTCTTTATTGCATAC